>NC_135497.1:530622631-530937730 GCF_052857255.1 Amblyomma americanum
CGCGCAGACGGGGCGAAGCTTTCATGAAGATTATTGTGTGAAAGTCTGGACACTTAAACGAGCTGAGGGAAACTCACGAAACAAATGGGTTGGAACATGGATTATATTTTATAGGAATAAAGCTGACGCATGTACATGTAACGACGTGATTTGGCGGTCCACAGATGGCAATTACGGTTTGGCCGACGGTTTGGAACGCCGCATCTCGCGGCTGTTGGCGCGAGGTGCCTCAAGCCTGTTCTGCTTTTCCACTGGCTTCGCTGCTGAAAGCATTGTGGAAATCAGTCGAACTGTAACAAACGTGGCAGCATTTATTCCTGTATAATATCCTTCTATAACTGAACAAATGAAGGCGTATCTTTTTGTTTCCAATATTATGGTCACTATAGTTCGTGATGCAGTTGTGTTCATCAGGTAGGTGTACGTGCACGTTATATTAGTAATTCTTGTTTCCTCTCGTAAAATAACCGCACAAAGAAGTTGGCGTACTTGAAGCTCCTTCTTGTTGAATGTTTCTTTGTTGACTTCATGCTCACAGCTAGAAGTACGGAAGTAAGGACGCAATGTCAAGAGGACTTCAAGCCTATCTATTTCGTACCGGCTGAAAAGGGCCAATAAATATTTCCCAGCATGACGTTCACTGACTGCCCAACAAACATGACGGCGCACAACACAGGAATCGTTATTCTAGGCAAGCTCATGAAATCGTTCCAGCGTTCTTGCGCGAAAGTAAACTTTGCTACAGCAGCTCAATCCGAGTGTAGCCTAAAGTACTCAAAATTCAAATCGTGCTAGACTGTACGTGTTTCCTTTTCTATTAGTAATTTACTTCTTCGGTCACGAGGTGGCCCCGACCACGGACAAAGCCCCATGGCTGTTTGTTAGTGACTTTTATCACAGTGCGACATTTGTTGTAGCATCCGACTATAGCTTTCTGCCCCGTCCGCTGGATTTACCTCCTGTTCGTCAAGTGATGTTGGAATTATCACTTCAGAGATGATAGAGCCTGATGCGCGGGTTCACAAGCGCCGCTGGTGCTTCATGTCTCAGTCTTCTTCTTTGCGTACCCAGCCAAAATCAAAGAAGCAGCAGCTTGGCACTAAGCCTAACGATACCGTTCTGGAGCAAGCAGTTCCTGCTGCTAGGCTTTCGCAACCGTAACGTCATTGCCAGTTCTGCATTGGAGCTGTCGCTCGATTCTTTCAGTTTCCACACATTTACTCTGTCTTCCCAGCTTATTGCGGATGTCATACTTCTAAAAGAAACTTGGGTTTCAACCGACAAGCAGTTTCATTTTAAAAAATTATCGTTTACTTCGCCAAGATCGCCAGTAAAGAGGAGAGGGTTTGATAGCTTCAGTCTCTTCAAACTTATGGTATCTTTTCAGCAAATGTCTCCAGACTGTGACATATTGGCTTTAGACTTCGTTCTTCCTGGCTGCTCTCCGTTTTACATAGTAAATTTTTATTTCCCATATGGAGTACAGGATACTAGACCGCTGGACTTGCTACTCGCCGAATGTAAAAACACAATTCTCGTGGCAGACGGCTCGAATTCCCACCATGTGTCGTGGGGCTTTCGGACAAATCTATACGGCAAGCGCTTTTGACACTCGGTTTCTGACCACAGCCTTATGTGTTTAAATTCAGGATCGACCCCTTACCTTCACGCACAGACTCAATCTATCTTAGATTTCACATTCACTAGTCCTGACATTGGCGTAACCAATTTGTCGTAGGTGCTGCGGCAACCCTAGTGCCCATATACCTGTTCGTTTTGATATATGTCGTGTATCTCCTTTGTCTTCTCAGTTGCGATCAAAAGTAAGCTATGACCGATTTCAGAAGACGTTGTGCTCTTCCCTTGTGTCAGTTTCTGACTTCGCCGAGGACCACTAGTCAACAAGCATATGTCTAGCTATAGAGGAATGCCGTAAAAAGTCCGCGTTTCTGGTGCGGCCATCTAAAGCGAATTCTTCTAATTGTTGGAATGCGGGCTGTAGGAGAGATCACAGGCACAGGAAGGCATCATAGAAAACGCTTCTTCATAATGAATGCTCAAATAACTGGAATAATTATAAATTCACTGCAGCCACCTTTAAACACACAGTTTCTCGTGGGAAAGACAAATATGACTCGGAGCATTTCGATTATCTTTCAAAGTCAGGCAACCGTTGAGCACTATTCGGCTTTCTGCGGTCTAGAATACAGCTCACGTCCTCTCGTAGTTTAAGGTCAGTAGTTCTATCACCTAAAAAAGCTACAGAGGCAGTTAAATCAACTGACATGGGCCTGAAAAAGCTGTTCTCGTCTCTAAAGTCTTTGGGACCAATGCTGCTACCGCCGCTGGCGTCAATTATGCCTCTTAAGATAATCTATCGGAGATCTCACACGCTGTGCAGGGATTGCCCCGCTGCTTCCCCCGGTCCTGATGGTGTTATTACAAAGATGCTCAAGTTATTCTTTCAGGAGTCGCCCGACTCCTATTACGCCTGGTAAATTATTCCACCAAACACGCCTGGATACCTTCCGAGCGGAAGCTGGTCAAGGTGATCCCTTCACTTAAAAATCAGGGTGGAGGCTACGAATTTGATAATACTATGCCTATTTCTTTAACATCTAACGTGGTGAAATTAATAGAAACGGTGTTACTAATTTAGTTTGCAGCCTTCGTTGAGCGCAGAACTATTCTCAGCACGTGTCAGTTCGGTTTCCGGCCACGATGGTCGATATGGAATGCACATGCTGATCTTCAGAGACGAATTCTCCTTGCTCGTCGTCAACGCCTGTGCGCTGCTTTGGTTACGCTACGTCTCCGAAGCTTACGACAGTATAGAACACTCCAGACTATCACATAGGTTGCAGTCTCTTCAGTTTTCAGAATATTTAGTGGTTTGGATATATGCATTTCTCTATAACACGCAATTCCTTTGTGTGCATACTCTCTAAATATGAATACGCGTTTATGGGAGTAAAAACGAAGCAAGTTGTCCTCCGGGGCACACTCTTTTATAAAAAGGTGTGCGCTAGAGGGCAGCTTACTCCACTTTTACTCCTTTTCTGTTTAGAGTGTAATGGTGTTCACTCACAGAGGTACAAACAAACGAGAGGTGTACAGCAAGGAGATGTGCTTTCTCCTGGGCTGTTTAATATTTTGCTGGGCTCACTTTCTCTCCATCCGCATGTTCGCACTTACGTCTGTGCGGGCGACATTGCGTTTTTTTGCGGCTGCGCCTGATATACATTCCCTTTATGAACAGTTGGAATCATATGTGAGTTCTCTTGAGCCCTGCTTAGACAGCTTAAACCTAACTTTAAATGTTAACAAGTGCGCCGTTCTTGTTTTTCCTCCATACCTTCCTGTAGTGATCTCTCTTAAATGTCAATTACAACCAATACCTCAGGTTCAATCCCTGAAATAACTTTGGGCCATTTATAACGACAAACGTACCTGGCGGCCCCATATTCACCATGTCGCGGAGAAAGAGGCTCGTGCCGCAGGCATGTTACGTAGGCTGTGCAGTGATTAGTATGGTGTGCGCCGACATGCGCTATTAATGATTTTCATATGTAAGTCAGGGCGATTTCAGAATTCGGGTCGGTGTTGCTTTCAGTCTCGGCTACATGCAAGCTTTGTCCTTTCGTCCGTTTGGAAACGAAAGCACTTCGGATGTGCCTTCGCCTCCCCAAATTTGTGGCTACCAATGTGCTGTACTTCGAAGCCTGCACTCCCCCTGTCTAATCTTGGCCTCACATTCTAACTGTGCAGACTTACCTAAGAATCTATGAATCACATTTCCACGGTTCGCAAAGCATTTCTCTTTTCAGCCGACCGCATTTTTTGGCGCCGTCTGGTCCCGTTTCCACACCCCACAGGTTGTGTTTGTGGAAAGACTATTTGAACCTTTACACGTGAAAATTTATAACACCCTTCCTGTGCTATGCAGTTGGTCCTCAGTCCACATTGTTTTCGATGACACTTTCCCACAAAATGCAAAACTTTTACCATCGCATAATTTGATGTTTCAGATAATTTAACAACCCTACCTACAAATATTGCAATAGGAACCGACGCCTCACATAGCAATGAAAACGCAGTTGTGGGAATATTCTCTCCGCGTTTAGACGACCTTTTTAAGGTGCCTTCCGTATTTCACCCCTATTTTTCCAGCAGAGTTTACGCAGTAGTACTTGCTCTGCGCAAGCTAGACTTTTCTACTGCCGCAGTGGCAGTTATTACCCAAATCCCAATTTAAACACATTCTTATCTCTGCTTCATTAGCATTAGAGCCTTGTTCATTTAATGTGGGTTCCTGGTCACACCAGCGTGAGAGTAAACCAGATCACTGATGACCTCACAAAGGCTTCCCTAAGCGACCCCGCGTTTCCTATTCTCCCGGCTGCAGCCTATATCACCGCATCTAGGTTTCTGCGACATGCGTTAATAAGGGCGCCAGAAAGAGCTCGTTAAACATCGGCGGGTTATCAGCACCTGAAATATTCTGGGACCAGGATAGTTTGTCGATCTCCGCAGCTGGAAGTATCTCTGACGAGACTGCGCGGCCCTATACCTTCCTCTAAACTTCTATCTGCACAGGTCTGGTTTGGCGCTATCTCCCCACTGTGCATTTTGCCATGAGCCTGAATCTATGGATCATTTTTAGCTCTCTTGTCGCCGTTTCACCTCCGTGAGAAGACGGTTGCTGGAGGAGCCTTTGAACCATCTTGTCCTTAGTTCGAGCAGCCCGCTCTCGCTATCATTTTCCGCCACCACGCTTGTGTTCAGCCATAGACCTGATTTTACCGCTATTCGAAATTTCTTGCTACAATCTCACCGACCGCCTTGCTAAGTGTTATAATATTTTTTTTCGATGATTTGTTACATTTTTAATTATTAAATTATTCTATTTTGTATCCCTCTCTTTTTTCTCATCCAAACTACTTTCCCATTTCAATCCATGCCCGTCTTGAGGTAAGATCCACCGGTATTGCCCTCTCGCATCCTTTTATTTGCATTTCTTAAGCACACCTAAATAGCAACCTCTGCCTCTCGATTCGCGGCCGATCCCTCAGTGTGGCTACGTGCCATCTTTTGAAAGGCTAAAAACACCAACAACGACACGGACGAGCGCACATAACATAAACTGGGATGTAAACTTTGAACAAAGCCTTAACCACGATCAGCAGCGCCACTGTCTGATTCGTGGAGGCGTGGAAATATAGGGGGACAATGCCTTTCGCCTCACGGTACTCCCACTCCGCGGATGCAGCGTTCCCGATCGCAAACTCCGGAGGGGTTCGTGTTCGAGGGAAACAAATGGAGGGGACGACAAACCGTTAACACTCATAAGCTATTTATTACACTTGCAATTAATACACAGAGCGGGCCAGCTGACCACAAAACATCAATGATGCAGTCCTCGGAAATAGAAAGCTACATAAGAAGGACTTCCGACTTAAAGGCTGAGGCAGGGGCGCGACGTCGGAGGTATCGGCTGCGAACGTTTGTATGTGCCGACAATGGCGGCCGGGTTCGCCCGTGCGCGCAGCATTCTTGAGGCAAGGACTGCAAAACCATCCCCGAGCATTTGCTGGAGAAGGTGATGAGAGCGCGTGTTTGCTGCGCTCGCTTCGCTGCCTGGGACCAGATGTCCAGCGGCAAGGCACGACGGATCTCCGTGCGCCTCCCGCGGAAGGTGAGGAGAGCGTGCGGCTGCAACCGCTCTTGACGCCGGCCGGATCCCGAAGAGAGACTCAACGGCTCCTCGGAAATCCGGAAATCCGCGTAACTTACGCGGTGGCGCTCCCGTCGCTGTTTATAGGAATTTTGGTGGGTTTTACGTTGCGTAGTGCCGAAGATTTTTGGGTAGGAATTTTAGCGGGCTTTTACGTTGCGTAGTTGGCCGGACGATGGGTCGGCAAGCTAGGAAAGTCAAGGTGGACGGGGACGGGGAGTTAGTGCAGTGCCAGGAGTGCGACCGTTGGTGTATTTAGACGAGACCAAGTTCAGGAGCTTAGCCGAGGCAGATGGGGCTGGCTTCGCGTGCAAGATATGTAAGTGTTTTGAGGAGGCCGTTCGGACGTTGAAAGGGGAATGGGCAGCTAAGATTAAGGAACTGAAAGGGGACCTGACGGTGGAACGAGGAGAACGGATTAAGTTAGAAACTCAGGTCGCCGAGTCACTTAAGAGGGAGGAGGCTAATGTCGACCTGTTGTAGCGAATTGTGGGTGAGCTATAGGAGGAGCGGGAATAGCGGGCCCAGCTAGAAGAGCAGGTAGAAACGTTCCGGTCATGGCCGGCAGGGCACCCCGGTTCGGAGCAGTGTCAGGTGGGTGACGAGGTTCGTCGATCCTGCAGTGCTGTAGCGCACAGCAGGCTTTGAGTGGAGAAGAGAGAGAGGTAAAAACTCACAGTAGCGTACGGCAGCGGAAGAGACAGGTAGTGCAATCCGTAGGGCAACAGTCGCAGTCAGGAAGCGAACAGTTAGAGCGGAGGAGGGTTCTGGTAGTCGGTGACTTGAACGTAGCGAGGGTTGAGGGAGGCGTTTTGACGACAGTGAAGGCGGACAGGCGGGTGCAGGTGGAGGCCCCAGTCAGGGAAGTGCATGGTAGATGCAATGGCCAAAGCCCAGGAGGTGGTGGGGGGGGGCAGCTGGATGGCGAACACCTTGTCGTTATCCATGCTGGTCTCAACGATGTGCTGAAGGGGACGAGAAAGAATCTCGAGAAGTAGTTAGAAGTGGGGATGCATAGGCTTAGAGAGGCCTCTGAGATTGTGCATGTGACCGTTTGCACAATCCCAGAGGACCAGAGGCAGGATAGCGAAACGGAAAGGAGGATCGTTAAGGCCAACCATGTAATTAGGTTAATGAGTCGACGACTAAGATACGGGGTAATGTAAGTTAACAGGAAAGTGTACGAGGTCAGGCCCCACACTTTTACACCGAATGGCATTCACTACGGTGCTGCCACTGGCAAGAGGATGGGTAGTGGGATAGGTCGCCAGGCAACAGCATTTTTGGCGGGGCCCAGACATCTGAGGAAATAAGTGTAGAGAAGGAGGAACCAAGATCAAAGGAACCATGGAACCATATGAGAAGAAATAGACACAAGCGCCAGGGCAAAGTTAATTCAAAGATATGTTTCATTAATATGCAAGGTGGCAGGAATAGACTGAAATGGGAGGAAATAGAAGAACAGTTAAGGCAGGAGGAATTAATGGTATCTGGTTTAGTGGAAACACATCTTAGAGACATGGAGCAACCACCCTGTAATCAAGACTACGCATGGGAATATTGCAAAAGAACAAAGGGCAGCAGAAAGGGGGGTAGAACTGGGGCATTCATTCATAAAAGTAAGAATTTTCAAAGTGTTAAACTGAGATGCAAGGAATATTTATGGCTAATAGAAAAAGTGGCAGGGGAGCAAACGCTCCTTAGCTTTGTATACCTGTGGACAGGAGCTAATGCCAAAGAGAAAAACAAGAAAATGCTAGAATGTATTGCAAGCGACATTGAGCTAGGAGGACAGGGCGAAATAATTATATTAGGCGACATGAACGCACATATAGAAGACCTAGATGGGTACACAGACTCGACAGGAAGCATGCTGCAGGAATTGTGTGACAGGCATGATTAAGTTTTCTGCAACAGTACCGAGAAGTGTGAAGGGCTCATTACATGGGAGGCAGGGAGTCTGCACTCGACGATAGATTATGCACTAATGTCACAGAAAATGTAGAATAGATTAGGGGTAATGAGCATAGATGAACATGGTTCCAGAAGCCTAGGTATTGACCACAAGCGTATCAAGTTCAGTTTTAGAACAGAAACCAATGTAGGACTGAAGCGAGATGAACAATCACAGGGGAATTTTTACTCAGAAAAGCAATTGGAAGCAGCAGCCAAACAAATTTGGAAAGTAATTTCTTAGGATAGTGAAACAGAACGAACTTAAACCAAATTAACTCGATTACTGGACCTAGAGCTAAGGTGCGTGTAAAGATAAAAGGGAAAAGACGCAAACCCAAGAGTTGGTGGGATGAGGAGGTCATGAGGGCGATAGCGAAACGTCAGGAAGCGCCCAGGGAACACACATATTCCAAGAAGAGGGGGAACCAGAAGTTTAATTAGAAAGGAAATGGAATACCTTCATAAAGTTTTGAAGGGAAGCATCCTAATTGATTAATGAGAAAATTAGAAGAAAGGGTGCCCAATGGATGTCAAAAGTAAATAAAAAGGACAGAAAAGCAGCTCAGAAATTCAGGAAGCAACTAAATGCAATGTGTAATAAGACTAGGCTAGAACAAAGGTTTATTGTTACAGATCAGGGTATTCAACTAGAAGGGGATGAAGCGATAAAACACATAGGAACATGGATGACAGAAAAATTTAATGAAAGAAATGCTGCACACAATTTATCAAAGGAGGATAGACCCGTTACTACAATAGCTTCACTTGAGCAAAGAGAGTGGGAAAGGGCAGAGAAGGAGGTTCTTAGTGGCACATCAACATGACCAGATGGTATTCCGATTACGTTAATAAAGAAGCTAGGACCAAAATCCAATCAAACATTAATACAGGTAGTGAATAAAATGATAGTGGATGGAAAATTCCCTGATGAATGGCGATTAAGTAGAATGAACCTGATATATAAGGGGATGAAGCGATAAAACACATAGGAACATGGATGACAGAAAAATTTAATGAAAGAAATGCTGCACACAATTTATCAAAGGAGGATAGACCCGTTACTACAATAGCTTCACTTGAGCAAAGAGAGTGGGAAAGGGCAGAGAAGGAGGTTCTTAGTGGCACATCAACATGACCAGATGGTATTCCGATTACGTTAATAAAGAAGCTAGGACCAAAATCCAATCAAACATTAATACAGGTAGTGAATAAAATGATAGTGGATGGAAAATTCCCTGATGAATGGCGATTAAGTAGAATGAACCTGATATATAAGGGGAAGGGGGACAAAGCTGACGTAAGTAACTACCGTCCCATAACAGTGACATCTGTGGTTTTTCAGGGTGATGATGCAGATTATAAAGGACAGATTGCAGGCTTGTGTAGAGAACGAGGGAGTGCTAGGGTAGCTAGAAAATGGGTTCCGGAAACAAAGGAGGTTGGAGGACAATTTGTTTTCAATGACGCAGTGTATAGACCAGATTCTTTTCCCCTCGCACGCAGGCTGTGGAAGCGCTCCTATTCTCGACACCAGTCGCCATCTGTAGGTGCGCGCGCCACGTTGGACTGCGGTCGAGTGGCGCCGGCGGCGCGTAGAATGCGTGTTTACGTGTTGTTCGCTTCCGTCACTGATGCCATCGCCTAACGTATGTTGGTGTGTGCTGTGCATCACTACTCATATTTTCCGAGGCCGTTCTACGGTTATCTGACACACACTGTTACACACTGTTACATATTGTTACACACATATGCGAGGGTAATCGACCAGGTACGGCGTTTATTGAAAACCGGTACTTGCAAGCACATTTATGCACTGGCGTGCCGTTTGTTGCCCTTTTTTACGTACGCTACCATTCATGATAATTTTATGCATCAGAATGTATATTTATTGATTTGACTGGATGGTGCAGTGATGTGCAAGCGGTAATCGGATCGGCCACCTGCTGATCGAAGGTTGTCCAGGCGAAGCGCGTGTTTTCAATCGCCAGTACGTCTTGGACATCCGTGTGCTGAGCTGGCTATCGTTCCCGTTAAACACATTTCGTGCATGGGTATGTAAGCGCGACCGCCAAAAATTTAAGTTTCTATTTCCGTATGTATCTCAGAGGGGACGCGGAGTGAAGGGCTGACCGTAATATCTCTGCTGCTTTTGCCTACCAGAATCACAGCAATATATACACGATTTTATTACATTCTATGACACGCGGCCAAACGGCTACGCGACGCCGTCACACGCGCCGAGAGCTCCCAAAGAAAATAAACACGACTTCGGTCAGTAGAATTCGTGAAAGCTTGCCTCTCTGCTGTAATTGATTCAATGTTGGATAAATTAATCGAGAATACGCTTTTCTGCGCCAGACAGCATAAATCATGAGCAAATTTGTTTTCTGTTAGCCCTGTGACTCAGTTGTGCTCACAACGATAATTTGTGACCGACGCACCACGTAGCTGGCGAAACGAAAGCCCCATTTGTGGTGGGTGCTTTATGACCGGCAGGCAAGATTAAGGGCGCATTTCAACTAAAAATGCATGATAGCTGTGCACATAAAGCTTGGTACTGACCAAAATAGTTTTCTTTGTGATAGAGCACCAAGACGGTAGCGATACAAGCGCGAGCGCGTGCTAATCGCCGGCACAATTAACGTGAGTGCCGAACTATATGTCATGATTAACGCATCTGTTTTATCCCTTTGAAAAAGCAAAGACGTCCTGCAACAGAACCACGCTGTGGAAGTATGCTGGACAACGTTTTTTTAACGCCCGAAGGGAAGTAAATCGCGGCTATATGCAGGCGCAGCCGCGGAGCTGTCGCAGCCCCGCAGTCCCCAAAGAAACGCCCGCACCGCGGCGCGCCAGTCGGCGGAAAATGGCCGCGCCCGAGAGCGGCTCTAGATTCTGGTCTATAGAGATCGCTGAAAAGGAACAGAGGTCCCTATGGCTATCATTTCTGGGTATTAAGGGAGACTACGACAACGTTATTCAAGAGTGTCTGTGGGACATACTGGGCACATACATTGGATGTGGAAGATGGAGTAACTGATCTTTTAAAAGATATATTAAGGTACCAGAGTGCTTATAAAATGGGAAAAAATCTATCAGAGCCTGTAGAGATACAGCGGAGGCTTAGGCAAGGATGCCCTATGTCTACTTTGTTGTTCATGTTGCGTCTGCAAAGGTTGGAGACCAAGCTAGAGAGGAGCGGACTAGGCTTCAACCTTTCTTTTTTCAAGCAAGAATGGATTAAACAGTCATTACTGGGACTAACAAACGCCGATGATATAGTTCTAATGGCTGACAACAAGGAAGGTTCTTAGAAACTGATAGACATGTGGTACAGAGGGATATTAGGTTTGAAGTTTAGTAAGAAAAAATCTGCAGTCATGATATTTAATGATGAGGTCGCCGAGCATAGAATACAGGAGTTCACGATAGAAGTAGTGGATGAGTACAAGTATCTTGGGGCGTGGATAAATAACGGTGCTGTGTATCTGACAGAGCATGAAAAATATGTAATGAATAAAGCTAGTAGGAATGCAGCTGTCATGAAAAATAGGGCACTGTGGATTTACAATAGGTATGAATTGGAAACAGGGATCTGGAAAGAGGTGATGGTTCCTAGCCTGATTTTTCGGTAATGCGGTCTTACGCATCAGACCAGATGCTCAATCGAAGTTAGAAATTAAATAACGTGGCGTAGGGAGGCTAGCTTTTGGAGCACATGGCAATACACCAAATCAGAGGGTACAAGGTGATATGGGGTGGGCGTCGTTCGAGAGCAGAGAAGCTGGCAGTAAGATAGCATTGGAGGAGCGATTGAGAAAAATTTCGGAAAAGCAGTGGGCTAGGAATGTTTTCAGATACCTTTATATAAGGAATGTTGACACGAAATGGAGAAATCGAACTAGAAAATTGAGAAGAAAATATCTGGACAGCAGTAGGGGGCAAATCAGCAATTATCGGTTAAGAAAAAGGTTAAAGAAACAGAGAGGGCTCTGTGGAAAACAGGGATGCTGAAGAAATCAGCACTGGGAGCATGCAGTATTTTTTAGCAGGAAATTGCCAAATAAAATACCTATGATAATTGTAGGCGAAGCTCTTTTTTGTTTGTGGCCAGGACGGCAGTTTTGCGTAGTAAGACATGTAGAGTCAGGTACTTCTAGATAGACACATTGTGCGTTCCGTGCGGAGAGGAGGAGGAAACGGCTGAACACTTGATACGTTTCTGTAAAGGGCTTCACCCTACAGTGGAAAGCAGCGGGGCTGATTTATCCAAGGCATTGAGGTTTAAGGACGGTGAAGAATAAGTAGATTTCAAGCGGTCAGAAGTAAGCAAGCGAAGGTTATCTGACTGGTGCTGAAATCAAGAGAAGGGTAAAATTTTATAAGTCATGGCTTGGTGGCATGAGCCACCGCCCTATTTAAAGAGTTCAGCCGTACCCATCCATCCATCCATCCATCCATCCATCCATCCATCCATCCATCCATCCATCCATCCATCCATCCATCCATCCATCCATCCATCCATCCATCCATCCATCCATCCATCCATCCACCCACCCACCCACCCACCCATCCCACTCACCCACCCACCCATCCATCCATCCATCCATCCATCCATCCATCCATCCATCCATCCATCCATCCATCCATCCATCCATCCATCCATCCATCCATCCATCCATCCATCCATCTGCTTCCCCTGAGGGAGACTTCCCTCCTCGCCCAACCGGTGCTGTCCTGATGCCCGACGATGAAGATAGGCCGCGTCGAAATGGAGGGGAGAAACAGGTTCTCCACATGCCTCCCTCCTAAAGTGTTGGCCCAGACTTGAACTCATCCATGGATGCCAACGACGAAGTGTCCATGAGCGCTGCGGTGACGACTGCAATGCAGCTCGTACAGGCGGGGTGCCGGCGTCATCCGATGAGGAGCAAGGCCACCGGGCACCCGTCCTTGTCCCGCGGCAGGCACCCAAAATTAGCGTGTCTGGAGGGTGTTGTTCGTGCTGACGCGCCACGCGCCTTTGTTGGAATGTAGGGGGGGGGGGGGGGGGGTTCCCCCACTCTCATAGCCGCTGCAATGTGCTCGCCGGAGACTCTCCAGTTCGATGACTCACGGCCGCAAGGCAGCCGGCAGGAACCCATACAACGGACAGCAGGCCGGGGCGGCTTCTCTCGAACTCTGCACTTCGCTCCTATGATCTCCAAAAGTTTGAAGAAATGGCAATGGAGGCTGCACAAAGAAACCATTTGCTGAAATGCGGAGCAATGCGAATGCCAAACAATTCTATCCGGCACCGCCCAAACGCTCGGTTGATTTTAACGTAGCTGGCTCTCTTCGGTCGAAGCACATTCGCGGTTCGCTTTCCGGCATGGTGAAGTTAAGCTCGCTTGAACTGCATTAGCGTCTCTCTGGTTCGCGAAATTATCAATTCTCTTAGCAGCCGTAAGAACATTCGAACTTCGTTTGAACAAAGTAAGCTTTTTACAGGTGAGCTAGACTTCTCGGCTCTAACGAGGTTGATATAAAACAAACACGATTGCGCGTTCTTGTGCCACAGAACGACTATGTCCACCCAAAAGTGACAGGCAGCTCCTGAAGAGCCCTAGGCCTACTCGTTCTGACACTTGCCGGTACCAACAAAGGGCCAAGGACAATAGCTAGAACACAACGCAAAGAGGAGATACGTTTCTGCCAATGTGACGCTACTCGCTCGCTGCCCTACCAGCAAATTCTGAGCGAACGACGCCCACCGCTTCGCTCAGTGTCGGAGCCCCCCGGTGCTTTTCCTGCAATCACGGCTGCAATGCAATGCTGATTACGGCACCCGGCTCCCAGAGCCAAAGAGACAGAACAGAGAATTTTACAACTGTGCACAAGAAAATCGGGCCACCCTTCAGGCATCCCTATTCACTCGCTTCTGGCTTGCTGTTCTTCGTGGATGGCTGGGTCTCGCGCTCCATGTGCGGACCTTATAGGTTCACCTTCCAAAGCCATACTGATGAAGTGCTCATCAAAAGCGTAGCATGCACGGTAATTCTCTCGTGCTGCTATTACGCTCATCTTGCTGTCAAGAAAGCATCTTAGCCTTGCTAGGAACTCCGAATTCGTGTCAAGCCTAACGCTGTTTATGTCCGGGCGGGCATTCCATGAACCGAACTGCCTGTCGTCCCTCGTCCCAAGAGCTTGGCACACGTTGGGCTGCCAATGTGGAAATATGGGGGACAAAAGGAAGGGATGACTCTGCTTTAACACCCATATGCTATTTATTACACTTGCAATTAATATACAGAGAGTGCCACCTAGCTACAAAATATCGAGGCATTCCTCGGAAGTAGAGGGCTACCTAAGAAGGACATCCGAGTTACGGGTTGGGGCGGGAGCGTGACTTCAGAGTATCTGCGGCGAACGTCTGCGCCGACAATGGCGGCCGGCTTTTACCGTGCGCGCCGCATTCTTGAGGCAAAACCATTCCCGGGCATTTGCTGGGGAAGGTGACGAGAGCGCGCGTTTTCTGCGCTCGCTTCGCTGCCAGGAACCAGAAGTCCAGCGGCAAGACACAACGGATCTCCGTGTGCCTGCCGCGGAAGGTGACGAGAGCGTGCGGCTGCAACCGCTCACAACGCTGGCCGGATCCCGAAGAGACCCACCCCGGTTCCGCGGAATTTCGCGCAACCTTTGAGGCGACGTTCCTGTTACTGTTTCCGCTTCCGGCATGGAGACTTTCCTCCTCGCCCAGCCGTGCAGTCCTGATGCAGGATGGTGAAAATGGGCCGCTTCGACATGAAGGGGGAAACAGGTTCTCCACAGAGGAACGGTTTGAACTGCACCGCTTTTCTTTCTTTTTCACTTATTTTTTTCTTTTGGGCACATCAGTAAGTGGAGCTGGAAGTTGTGAAAGCGGTTTGAAATGAATTCTCGTGCCTCAGCCCATTCCTGCGGTCTTAGAAGCTGCATAAATGGCCTAAGATTTACTCACGTGCAGAGCAAACACCTTGAAGGCTGTGTTATTGTAACCTCTATGCTGCTTTAATTAATAATTCAAGATTTCAACAATATGAAGCTCATCACCTTGACCGCAGAGTATCTTTATTCATGCCTTGACGACTGCCTGGACTTAACTGCTTTTTTCTGGTATGCTGAGCTAGTTTTTAGAAGGCTCTCTTGTAATAATCCTCACTCGGCTTTAACCAATAAATTCAGACTTGAACAATATGATGTACGTCATCATGAAGGAAAAATGTGCTTCTGGAGAAGCTTCTTGTAATTGGAACCTGAGAGATACCAAGCCTTGCGGAAAACATCACGGAAGCCATAGACATAGGTTCTGATTACCGCACGCGTTCGCCGGGTGTTGGTGCCAAATGTAGCTTGAAGGTCATGTCTTCTATTCGATCTTCTTCTTAAATGCCAAACATTTATTTCCCGCATAATTTCGCTGATACTCTTTTAGAGGAGCAGTTGGTTCTCGGCACAAGGCACGCTTCGGCACAAAGGGTGCAGCAGCAGCATTGACAGCGATTACGACCCCGAGGCTCCAGAGCGCAGCAGAGCACTGCGTCTGACGCGCCACCGCGGAGCCAGTCCGGCAGTTACATCCACGTAGCTCGCCACTTGGTGCCGTGGACGGCCGGGCTTTGTCGTCCACTTTCCAGTGCAGCGAGACCGTCCGCTGACAGTCGGCTGTAGATGAAGCACAGCCGCGTGCCGACGATGTAGCAAGTAGCCTGGATCACTACCACGACGGCGACAACAAGGCACGCCCGCCAGATGCTCACCGAGTGTCTCTTGACCTCTGGATAGACGCCGTCAGGCGCGGAAGGCTGGAGCCTGCCGGGCTCGCGTCCACTGCAACGTGGGTGTATTTGAAGCGCTGTTCCATCCGCGAACGCCTTCCTTCCTTGGTTGCCCGCATCCCCGGGGTCTCCATCTTCTACCGTACGACTGCAGCCGTTCCCCATAGGTGGCATCTGCGCTGCAGTGTCTGTCGGCAGTGGCCGGCAGTCGTGTTTCCAGGGCGGCTTTGTGTAATGCGTGACTCGTGCGGAACGCGCGCATGCACCGGCGATGGCCATCACCATTGCCGTTCACTTTCTTTTTCTTGTGAAGAAGATTACCTGCCTACTCGCCAGCCGCATTGCTATCGCAGAACACGACACCCTGTTTAAACTGGCTGACTGGGGAGTGCTTTCACCACCGCTCCCATTTACTAAGCTTCTCTGTACGAATTCCCGTCTGACATTTGGTGGAAGCAGCCGGGATACGATGCTCTTGCACTGGTACTCCGCAGGCGCGTGCCATCAGCCTGCACCATGCCCGAGGACGCCAGCCAGCAGTCCGCGCAATACGTCCATCGCTCCCGGTTTCCTCCCCAGCGGGAGCCCGCCATGTTCAGCACAACCGATGATCATGACGTTGGGGACTGGCTCAAAACCTGAGCCAATACAACTTTATGGGCGCTAATAATATACTCAACAACGTGTTTTTTTTATCTGAACGGTGTACCTAACCTCCCCTATCGGAACTACGACACGCACTTCACGGCTTGTTCCGCCTCGAAATTCAACTTTACAGAAGTTTTCGGAAAAGCTTTACGCAGAAGAGCGCATGAGTGAGCGCTCGAAGCAGGTCGACGAGAACTTCAAAGTTATGTCGATGATATCCTGTGCAAGATTGTGAGCACACAGATGTCGAAAGTCGATAACATTAGGGGCCGCCTCGGTGGCTGAGTGGTCACGGCGCTCGGCTGCTGACCCGAAAGACGTGGGTTCAATACTGGCCGCGGTGGTCGAATTTCGATGGAAGCGAAATTCTAGAGGCCCGTGTGCTGTACGATGTCAGTGCACGTTCAATAACCCCAGGTTGTCAAAATTTCCGGAGCCCTTAACTGTGGCGTCTCTCATAGCCTGAGTAGGGAACACCCTTATCGTAACTCTCTTCAATGTGGCACTCGCAAACGCTTTTTTATGCCGATGTTATTGGCAGTTTTCCTTTCACCATTCCGCACTTCTGCCGCACAGTGCGGCGACGGCGGCTAATCGGCACTAGTGGAAGGCGGGGAAACTCCACCTTAAGTGGCGGTAATTTCAAGTCGCCTCGCGCATGCTGCCGGTAGTTTCGGCTGAGTGGAGGCGCTTTGCACATTTGTGAGCGTTCGCATCAACGAAGCGTTATCTGACCTTCCCTGGGACGCCTTCAAAGCTCCAGCGTGCTTGCGCGGTCATCCGGGAAACTTCTTATGGAGTGGGTTTCGTGCGAATAGCGTGAATGAACGCTTGCCAAAACCAGTCAACAACACAATGGTTGCCGTTTGTGAACCACGTAAACGGCGTTACTTAACCGCTCGTGATCGAAGGATGCATACTTAATACGAATGCATCATTTTCTTATTTATGGTAGCAGATCACGTTGTTCCATTGTTCTTTTAAGCTCTTCGCAAATAGCGACCGCTGTGTCGTTCATTGCTTCTCGGAAGCGTTTTATTTACACTATTCTTAGGAATTCTGCCTTAGAAGAAGTTTCGCGGGTGACAGTGTACACACGTTGGGGCTTTCGCGGTCTTCCCTGCACAGCTGTACATTTTTACATGTAATTTTTTATTTTGTAATTATTGAATGATCGGTTACGTTTTCAGCGGTCACGTTCCGGGTACTTGAACAGCTTTATGTGCACTTAAATTACTTCCTTTTTTCCCCCAGAAGTGGCGACCAACGATGCATCATTGAGAACACCGACCTGACGGCACACACTGGTGCCAAACGGAATGTTTCCTTCGTGACCAAGCGATGTCAGGCCTCATGAAGAGATGCACGCTCGGGATTGGAAACGGGTACCATCGTCTTCTGCGGCAGTTCTCTTGAGTAAGAACTGCAATCTGGGCAAGATGGTTGGTTGACGTGGTTGAGTGGTTAACAGGTGGAGAGGAAACATGAAGCGCAAGAAAACACGCCAATGACAGAAGAAACGCAAACACAAGCGCTGACACTACCAACTGAAATCATTTTTATTTGCACGTGCTATGAATACCGTCGAATGAAGGAATAATAGAACACCAAGTAATCGAGCAGGATGTAAAACAAAAATGAAAACAAAAAAGCCGGACGAAATATTGAAAGCACACTCAATATTTTAGACATGACGCTTCCTTATTGAGGAGCGCGACGGATGGTGTGCTCACGCAAGTCTTTCCCCTTTCGTCGATGATGAATCCCTCGACGATTTCTCTCACCCTTCTCTTTATACTTTTATTAAAACGCGCGTTTGGTGCAGCTTTGGTCTAGATTTCTTACAATTCTTGCAGTGTAATGGCGAATTGCTACCCGTTCCAGTCATCATTAAATTTGCATGTTCACGCAGGCGTTCATTGAGGTAACGGCCTGTCTGGCCGACGTATGTGCGGCCACAGGTTAGCGGAACTTCGTAAACGACTCTATTCTTGCAGTCATCAAAGCGGGTTTCATGTTTTTGTGAAGCATGATGTCTTTCTCTCTTTTTTTTGTTCATTTTTCAGCAAAGGGCGCCTAGCATTTTTGGTGCTGGAAAAACAACTCGAATGCAAGCGCGGTTTCCAGCCTTGTTTAGCCGACATGATACGGAATGCACGGATGTAATTGTGACAGTATTCTTTCCGTCATCCTGTGAACGGTCGCTCTTCAGATTTCCTTTCCGGAATTCTGCCAGGAGCACCTCTGTCAGGTCCATAAGGAAGGTCACGGGAAAGCCTGCCGATTCCAGCCTCGTGATTTGGGAAGGAATCTGGCGCCAACTTGATGTGGGCATGATCTTCTGAGTGCACTCCTCATTGCTGCGATGGCGATACTGCGTTTAACTGCACTTCAGTGCGCAGACTCGAAAGGTAGAGGACATTTTTAGAGCGGAGTGCGTACTTCCTGCATATATGATGCGGGTCAAAAGTCCGAAATAGATCCAATAATCTCAATTGAATGTCTGTGGAAAGTTCCCATCCCACAGACAACTGCGGAAAGAAAAATCCCGAAAATAAAGCAAACAAATATTTAATCAAGATGTACACAATAAAGCAGATTATTTTAGACAGTGAAACGAGAGGCTTGGACAAAGACGGGTTTTACTACAACGACAAAAATAGTGGTAATATGTTCAAAAAATTACGCGCAACAAATGCTTTACTTTGAAATCCGGATAAACATTTATGTGCATAAAGCAAACCACTACAAGCTGCATCCCGAGCATTGCACAAACTTATAAATACGGATATGGAACAACTTTACTATCGTCGGCAAGCAACATTGTTCATAAAAGGGTGATCGCAGAACATATTTGCATTGACTTTTTTCGTATAGCATTGCCAATGTAACGAAGAGATATTGACTGCAGTCAGACCTCGAAGAAAATTTTCGTGTCAGAAAGACAAGTTCCAATTCAGAAACTCGCCGGCAAACCCAATTTTATCTGAACAAAACTTACAATATAGAACGATCAAACTCTAAAACAACATAAAACGAAGCCATTGTCACAAAGGACATCGTTCAAAGTGAAAGTCGATTATTTTCTGGTAGAATGCACTATAAGTGCGCTTACTGATCATATATAGTACAGGACAAAACACTCTCCTCGTTTTCCATAGTATGCAGTTATGAGCAGCTTTCCACATACAGAAATGAAAAAAAAATGTTTGGCGGTTTAGCATTGCAAGCCAGGAATATTGTGCGAAAGCACGATAGGATACTTAATTTTTTGGAGCCAAGCGAACTTTTGCTGTGGGTCAAACCCTTTTGGGGGCGTGCCAGGTCGGTTCCAAACGTAGGTAAACTCAATTTTCAAATTTTCGTGAATGGGCGAAGCCTACTTTGGGGATCGCGCAAGTTGGTTCCAAAAGTGTGTCAACTCAATTTTCAAATTATAGGAGGTAGGCGATTAAAATGTCGGGACCCACCCAATACCATTTATGGAGGTGAGCCAATTGCATTTTGAGATTAGGTCAAGCCTCTATCACCCGAGAACACCCATATTCACTTTCAGTCAGATTCGAGAAAGGTCATTCCAAGGAAAAATTTTTGGGTGGTGGATGCAATATTTCGGCATTAGCCATGGTGGAGACGCGCCATGCTGATCTTGACAACCCACCATTCCATTTGGTCTATTTCATTCCAAGTCAGGTCGAACTCAAATTTCGGTCGTCCGTGCTATATTTGGGCATGAGCCAAATTGCGAACACGCCTACTACGTGCCAGGAACCCACCCTTCAATTTTCGTCGATTTTGGCCAAGGTCATTTTATAAAGGTCAAATTTTGTGTAGTCCTTGTCGTATTTGAGCACGGACAACGTCAGGTTATGCCATAATCACATCCATAACATTCAGTGTAATTCCCAAATCTCTTCACAGCTGTTTTTACAGCCGCTGCAAACTGAGTCGCGTCAGCCGCCAGGAGGCTGCACTCCTCCCGCGGCTTTCGCCGAGAATGCACCTACAAGTGCTTTCGGACTAAAAATTATCGTTTCTTACCTGACAGTCGCACAAACGAAGCATATTTATCGAAACCATCTATTCGTTTCAGAAAGGTTCACTATAAGCTCAATGAAGCGCTTACCGTGCACAGACGCTATTCCCACTCAACGGCGCTCCATAGGCTCGTGTACTTGATCGAAGGCTCGGAATGTGCAGCCTTGGTGTTCGACAGAGAAGGAAAGGCAACCCAAACTACAAGTGCGCACATTGTTGTCGTCACATGGAGCCGCCAGTGCACTCACTTCGAGCCAGACTGCAGTTTTTTTTTTAATTCGAGATGTCTGCCGTTAGGCATAATGAGAAAGAGAGAGGGGGTAAGGAAGAAGTGTAGGCAAGCCTCGAATAGGCTCGACGAAGGGCAGTGCCCGTCTAGGCACGCGCAGGTTAAGTTTAGAGTAGACAAATGGAACAGCAGTGCGAGTCGAGGAACTCAAGAACGGGAAAGTGCCTCAAGAACGGGAAAGCACACGGATGGGGAAAAATCGCTCAGGAGACCTCCGCAGAAGCGGTTGCACGAAGAAGAGTATCAGATATCCACCGGTCAGCGGGGAAGCCAGCGGGGCCATCATGAAAGTAGCTCTCGAGCCGAGTCGTGCGGCCGATGGCACTGGGATATGTATCCGCGGAGCAGCCATGAACACCAAGTTGAAGGCAGTCAGCGCGTTGGTATGCCGTAGCACAGCACTTTATGAGAACTTTAGATTATCGGAAATCTAAGTGCAAAGAACATAGAGCGAACTTGCGCAGTGTCGCCGCCACCATCTGAGGCGAAGAGAGTGGCGACCCCGTTCCGGTGGGAACATTCTGGCCATTGGCTTCCCGTTATGACGCGCCTTCTGGTCACGTGCACTACCGCGGAACAAAATATGTCTCCCATCGCGGCGCTCGCTGAATTTTTATCTCATGACCAGTGTAGTTATATCTGCAACGCGACATGAAGTAACTGGAACCAGTGGCCTAGCCAGAAATTTTGTTTGGGGAGGGGGGGGGGGGGGTCATGTTGCAGCGCGGCCTCATAAAATTTGTGGAAGGATCAAACGCAACAATAATAGCTGCATTGCCATTGGCAATGCCATTGTGTATTAGATATCGCTACGCACTGCCTGGACAATTGAAATATGTATTTTTTTAAATAAAAGAATGTATTCGTATGTCTTAAAAATCGTGGCAGACATGACTACAGAACACAAAACTGAGCGGGGGACAAAACACAGGAGAGAAGCAATCAGGGGAGGAAGAAAAAGTGCGTCCCAGCTAAAGTGGCTGCACATCGCTGTTCAGAAAATTTCCATCCGCGTAAATACGTGCCCCATTTGAAGAGAACTGCATCCTCGCATTCTGAAGAAGCTCCGGACATCCTCCCACCGTGTGACGCCTCCTGGGCACTATGCATGAGTGCAGCTGAGCTGGGCATTGACGCTAGGCTTAGTGCCTCCGCTGCTACGCTGACTGAGGTGGCTCTGCCAGCGTCTCTCGTGGCATCACCTGCCACGCAGTCAATACCTGATCCATGGCGCCAGATCCAGCTTTGTGCTCCCGGTTCATCGGCCGATGCACCCCTCCTAACTTCAAAAAATGCCGAACTGCTCGTGAGTGATCTGCCCGCAGGGCCAATGGCCATCAACTCTACACCACAGGAATGGCCTTAAACCGCACGGCATTATGAACCGGGCATTCCAATGGACTTATCGGCATCTCTACCCGTGCAAAAGTGCCCTCGCGCAACTCACAAGCGTCCCTCAAACGACAGCCAACCGATTCCACCTTCGGCAAGTGATGGCTCCCAAGGTAAGCGCACTTGTCTTACGATCGAGAACTCGGTGGAGCCTACACCCGGATCGTCTTCTTACAAAGTGACCAATAAATCACTGGCCTACAAAAGCCTCACGGATATACCAAACAAGATTTTAAAAGCTAACTTGGACCCGTGCCTCGGAACCAAAATTTTTCGGGGGTTCACAGCCCGGACAAAGTCCAACATCATTGCAGTGTGGCTTCCGACTCTGACCGCCGTAAAACGACTGCAAACGCTCCCCAGTATTTCACTAACAAGCGAAAAATCTCAGTGCCAGTACAAGTGTATTTAGTTGAAGGCTCCGACTTGCAGCGCTGCGTCGTCTACAACGTCGATATAACTGAGGATGAAACTGCATTCCAGCGTAAGCTGTACTGTCAAACGCACCGTGTCATCGAGGCCCGATGCATGGGAAACGGGCGCTCTTGCATAGTCACCTTGCAAGGCCCTCTGACACTACGAGCCCGTCTGTACTGTTATCGCTGTATTTTGCGGCCTCGGACATGTAAACCGAGTGCGGTATACTGCTTTAACTGATTCCGTACTGGTAATATGCGTAAATGCTGCCCCTTCACTGCTGCCAGTGGAAGTACATCGGAAGGGAAAGTGGCTTATCGATGCGGCCTTTGTAAATCCGACGACCCCGAGATAACATCTCCAAGCTGTCCGAAAAAACAAAAGGCAACACAATATGCTCGTCGCCGAATGTCTAAGCATTGCACAATACATGACAGTATAACTTCATTGCAGACATCCAATCGGTTCGCAGCTCTCCAGTGGGATGACGACGAGTGGCCGGAGCTGCCTGAGCACACCTCGCATGATCATTCCGCTCAGCAGCCTTCTAACGATACTGTGCGAAAAGAACGCCTCCGAAAACAGCCAACAAAGCAGCTCAGTGTGCCGGAACTACTGCAGGACGATATGGCCGCAGTCGACGAACAAATCGCACGTCTTTTCGCGGAGGTCACCAAGCTCCGGCAACACCGTGAACTGCTCGCTCGACGCAGACGGGCAGCGAAGCATCCGCCACATCTTTCAATGGCGCAGCAACATCGCCTTCCTGCCGCCCTCGAGTGTCACTTCCTGCCGCCTCTTCTCAGATTACCGCAATGCCACTGCACAACCCTGCGACTTCTTTGCTCTGGTTTATGTTCAACCAGTTGTCCAGCCTGACGTCCGTGATTCTACAGCGCTTGGGCTAGTAACTAGAATTGGCGAGTTCCATTCGTGCTGGTGTGCTGCAGTGGAACTGCAGAGGCATTTTCACGAAGGTGGGAGTGTTCAAGACCCTACTACAGATTCACAAGCTCCAGGTATGGGCCATGTTGCTACAGGAAACGAACGCTTTGCCATCGATTCCAGGCTTCAGTGCCTACATGTCTCTTTCAATGCTAGACCGTCGTGTACAAACTGCTGCTCCCCCGGAAAAGGCGGCGGTGTATGTGGACTCAGGTTTTCCGCATGTACTCCTTCCTTTCGAAAACTTGTGCACATCGTATTAAGGGGTAGTGGCAGTGGCTGCGAAATTTAAGAAGGGAGCTGTTGTGGTCGTTTCAGTTTACGTTAAACCAGCCGGTCGTGCTTCCTCCCGTATTAATCTTGGCTGGTTAACAAGTATCCGTCGGTATTATCCCGGGTGTCCGATTTTAGTCGGAGGCGTCTTTAACGCCCCTCACCAGGATTAAAGGTACCCCACTCCGAGCCCTCGTAGCAGGCGTGTGCGCGACGCCTTCACGGATGCGCGATTTGTTCTGCTCAACCATCCTGGGACATCAACACGGCCAGTGCGCCAAACTCGCAGTGCTTCCTATGCTCCAGACTTGACGTGGTGGTCGGGTCCGGGTGCTCCCTCCTGGCACAGGGAGCCAGACTGCTGGGGAATTGATCATCACCCTAGCATCATCGGCTTTCACACCTCACCTTTACGACCTTTAGGCTACAAATCTTCTGTGATCAACTGGGACAGTTTTCGCTCCTGTATGGACAATCTCCCCTCAGACTCTTCGCCAATCCCTGTTGAGCGCTCAACAGTGCTGCAACTACCACCTGGATTGATGTCGGTCGACCGGCACCAGACCTCAGCCATCTTAACTTGTGGGCGGCAGGCCGTCAAGCCAAGCTGGCTGCTACGCGATACCCTTCTTCGTCGCAGGCACGTACGCGATTGCACTATCTTACAGCTAAGGCACGCAAATATGAACGCGACCTCTCTCGACGGCAGTGGCATGCGTGGTGCGAACAATTTTCTGCAAAATCCTCGAATGCCTCTCTCTGGCGAAGATTCCGTACAATGGCACGCTGTCGCCGTTCGACTGACGCAGCAGCAACCGCATGCTTCGCGGCTAAATTGTCGCCAGATTATTTCGCCAAAGAAGCAGCGCGAGAATTTTTACCAAAATACGATTCTGTGCCTTCTTCAGCCGCTAGTTTAAATATGGCAGGCATCCCAGCGCATGTATATCAAATGCCGTCTGATGTCGACGTAGATGGAATTGCGTGTCCATTCTCTATGCCTGAGTTGCTGGCTGCATTAGATAATGCGAAACTGAAAATAGCGCCCGGCCCGGACAATATTCAATACGAGGTGTACAATAACCTGAGTAGCGCTGCACTCTCTCAACTACTAGACACCATAAACAAAGTATGGTTGGATGGCGTAGTGCCCGAGAGCTGGAAATCCACTGTCGTGATTCCTATCCCGAAACCAGGAAAGCCTCCGACGGACCTTGCCAACTTGTGGCCTATCTCCTTATCTCCTACGCTGTGCAAGCTTGCGGAGAAAATGCTAGCCACACGATTGCCATGGTGGCTAGAGAAGCACGGTTTTTATCACCCAGCACAAACCGCCTTTCGTCCATATATTGGTACAGAGGACGGGTTGGCTGTCTTGGCATCTGCAGTTTTGTCATCCACCAGCCACCGCGATATGCGTACTGTTTTAGCAATGGATGTTGAAAAAGCATATAACAACATCAGTCATGCAACCATTCTGAACTCCATTGACATGCTTCATCTCCCTCTGAAAGTGCGTAGTTTTGCCGAATCATTTATGGAAGGCCGAAAATTTGCAATACGCCTCAGCGGCGAAGCGGTAGGATCATTTCATCCCCTCTGCGGCGTGCCCCAGGGATCAGTATTGTTGCCGGCGCCATTTAGTATTGCTTTCATCCCGCTGGCTTGGCGCTTACATGACATCCGTGACATAAAATTACTTCAGTACGCTGACGACATCACGGTTTAGAGTACTCACCAAGATCTCCGTACTCGGGAGGCTGCCCTTCAAATTTGCCTTGGATGTTACCTGTAATTACGCATTATCCATCGGACTTCAACTATCCGTGCATAAAATAACATACACGTCAGTGGCCAACCGCTGGGGACGCCGTAAACTTGCTGCAAGTCCAATCCGTTTTTGTTTATCAGGCACATCACTACATCAAAGTCCGAGTGTAAAAGTTCTTGGCTTAATGATTCACCAATCAGAATCAGCGACTGCATGGCTTTCTCAGGCAAGAAGGCAAGCTATTTAGACTTCGGGTTTGATTAGAAGAATGGCTCCTAAAAGTGCTGGCGCAGGCTCGTGCGTTGCACGGCAATTGGTGAGGGCAGTTCTGCAGCCACGTAATGTTTATCAAGCCCAATTTCAACATCTTGCAAGACCCCAATGGGATCGCCTTGAAACCATGAACCGAGAGGTTATGAGGACCATTACGTGCCTTCCACGCATCACACCGGTCATAGCTTTTCAAGAGAATACGCAGCTCAATACTATTGATGAGCTGGTGCAGCAGCCCCGTGAAGCGCGCCGCCTTAAGGCCAGTCTATCGCACTCCACGCAAGCACTGAGGACTTATGCAACGTCACACTCCATTCTTCAGCCGCCAACGCCAGTTCTTCCCCATGGAAGTT
The DNA here is from genome assembly GCF_052857255.1 of Amblyomma americanum. NCBI lineage: Eukaryota > Metazoa > Arthropoda > Arachnida > Ixodida > Ixodidae > Amblyomma > Amblyomma americanum. The sequence continues at coordinate 530,648,517 of NC_135497.1, forward strand.
TGTACAGCTCAGCGACAACAAGCCAACAGATAATCGCCGGCTAACATCTGCTAATTCGGCATCGTTGCTTCGCCAGAAATTGGAGGAACAAGATGCTTTCCTTCCTGATGGATCCATTGTTGTCTACCTAGACGCAAGCATACAAGACTGCAAAGCAAGAACAGCTATCTACTGCCCGTGCAGACCTGCCCTGAATCAAACCTCTAGGATTCAGCTTACAGAACCCCATTCGTCCTTTTGTGCTGAGCTCGTTGCAGTTAAAGAAGCACTCTGCGCCGTGGCCGACATAACTATGCTCCCTGCGGACCCCGTTGTCATCCGCACTGACACCCTTCAAGTTCTCCGGTTGCTACGACGTGTTAGCTGCTGTCCAACGATATGTCAGGACATCCACCGGCTCGCGGCACGCATCCTGCAGTCACTACGTATTGAGTGGGTCCTGCGGGATCTGCTGACCTATCAGAGCCAGGCAGATTTAGCAACCCGTCTTGCGAATACAAACGCATCACCGCCTCGGCTCCTTCATTTGGACAATTTTGCCCTCCTTTCATCAAGAAAGGAACTCCTCCGGCGCCGAACACGTGCTCTCATCCCTCCGTGTGCGGTAACCCTCCCCCGCGGTCTTACCCGTGCCAAAGAGGTTGCGCTTAGTAGGATCCGGGTCGGGGTTGCCCTGACACCAGCCGTCACTGGGAAGGTGGCCTCAGTATCGAGATTTGTTTCCTCGGCCAAGGTGTCTGATATGTAAACACGAGGACATTGAAGCCGACATACATCACTTATTGCGGGACTACCCAGCTCTCAAGCCTACAAGGATCCGGCATCTGATGGTAGCAGATCTTTCACCAAGCAACCCTGCTTCATACATTGCAAGGACGCAGGGACGGTACCATCGTTCTCTACTGGACTTCATCAAAAAAGCGAACCTTTTTCCATTCATTTAATCTCTACTACATCATTCATCACACCTTCACTCTTCATTGATGCCCCTGGGGCAATAAATTTCTCTTAAAAAAAGCGAACATGACGAGCTCTTCCTGTTTGCTTCTCTTCTGTGTCTTGTCCCCTGCCAAGTTTTACATCTTGTAATGATGTCATACCTGCTATCCCCTTATCGTTCACTCGTGGCATACATAACTGATACCAATGCTTCCATATTTTTGCGTATTTAATAAGTAAAGAAAAAATCACACAAAGACTATATTAGTCGGAACCAGCAAAGCAGTGCATGCCGCTGATATGAAAAACATAAAGGCCGTGAAATTAGCAAGTAGAGGACAAATATTTTAATGAATGTTTGTCTTTCAAGAACCTTTACATTTTTGTACATGTGCAACGGCCAGGTCGAAATCTCATTGACGCTGTCCTTCGATCCAGTGTACTGCGCAGCAGCATCTGTAACCGGTCATGTATTGCGAGTAACTCCACCGAAATTTTAGTCACAACAGCGAGCCATCAGTTGGCCCTTGAAAGTTTGCGCTGGGATGAGGCCGTTTGCGTTACATGACTCCAGGTGCATGGACGTTGCCACGAAATCCAGCCCGAGTCAGCAATGTTCGTGCCACAATGTCTTTTTTAGTCTGAAAAAGACACTGTAGGTGACAAAGTCCAGAATGACTTCCGGCGCCGGTGGTTGTTTTAGTCAGCGATGCGTGACAGTTCAAAAAAATTTAGGGGGGGGGGGGGAGCTGAAGCACCATAAGCCACACCCCCCGCCCCCTGGCTACGTTCCTGACTGGAACCTGTGTTCCACATGATCGATTCTAGAAAGAAACGATAAGCTGGCTGTTCTATTAATATAGAGGAGGCCCTCCCGACAGCCCTGTACTATGGGACCTCCCTATATACTGATTTTATTGTAATTCCTATAACTGTGCGTGTTGCTCAATAAACTAGAAACTTCTACCTAAGTTCTAATTATAAAGGAGAGAAAGGGGCTGCAAAAGTGTGTATCCCAGTTTAAAAACCACAACGAGCCTCGCTGCAGACAAAATCACTGGAACAGTAGCTTTAACCGGAAATTATGTGGAACCGAGATTGAGAGCGTGTGAAAGTTCCATTTAACTGAGGTGTTGCAGGTGGTAGGAGGACGCTCGTCTGACCACAGCCGCCGTTACTTGTAGAGTGCAGCATTAGCAGCACGTGTTCTCTGCCATTGCAGGCGGCAGTCTTGTCAAGAATATTTAAAGTGTTTACAATCTAGGAAGACAAACAGTATGAACGGCGTTCTCTTGACACTGAAGTGGGACGTGCGCTCAGCATTCCCTTAATTAAAGACGCATGAGAGTAGGAGGGCAAGGGAAGAGGGGGAAAAGGGAAAAGATTTGATGTCAGGAAGAACATAATTTGAGAAAAATATTTCACCAAATGGCAGGACCAACATGTCTCATGGCCAACATGCAGACCAGGACTGATTATTTGACACCTTTTTTGATACAGTGAGCCTTAACACTGAAACTGGCTTTAGGAACCAGACTTCCAGTCTGAACACCATTAACGTTTTGTTGATTGCATCTAAGAAATGCATGAAGTGAACTTCCATACTATAGTTTGATAGAAAACACAACCTCAAACAAAACCACTGACTCTGTAAAAAAAAAATGCTCGTACGTTCGCCTGTTTTTTCACACAGTGCCCTTACATGGTACTTTTCAAGTACTTCAGTGCAGATATGCCCTTCTCGCCATGAGCTGTGGTGATGACGAATTTCTATATGGACAAAACTAATGAATTGCACTCGTCGTTTCGGCGCAACACGCTCCGTGGTTGCGACTGAGGGCATTGACCTCCACCGCGAACTTGGCTAACGCTTCAACTTCGCTATGCGTGGCCGTGGTGAAGCTCATGCAACGTTGTCTAATAGAAAGGAAAACCTAAACAAATGAAACTGTTCAGGTTGTACCATCGCCAACACGCTTAACACGAACGTTCAATAGCGTCGCTTAAACCGACACAAGCACCGTAAAAAGTTGGCCGCTGCAGAAGAGAATGGTTTGTATGTTTTTAACGGATGACGATATCTGGAGCGAAGATCGATTGACTTGTTTTCTTTCGCCCGTGTCTGACATCGGGGAGAGTGTACGGTTCTGACGGGGCCATTTCGCCGTGTTCCGCTCATCTTTGCTGTCTCACGCGTGCGCAGAAAACACGATACAGTTTTGCTTATCTCGGCAACCCGACACGGCTTGCGACGGCTCGCAAGCCTCTCGAGTTTGACCTCATGACTGGCCCAACAAACAAATAAAGATTAAGGAAAGCTGAGCAAACGCGGGTTCGTAGTTTTTGTTCTTCAGGACATGAGCAGTCGTGGTCTAGGGGCTTGGGCGTACGTCTCGGCTGCGGAAGGTGGGTGGTAGGAAACCCACCGCCGGCTACCCACCGGTGAAAGTACAAGCGTCCCCCGGCTCGGCGCCCGGATTCCTCAGGGGTGTGCACTTGGAAGAGGCTCCGCAAACCCCGCTGCACTTTACGGGGGCAAAACCAGTTTCGAACACTCAGCCTGAAAATGTGGTTCATGATTCAGATGAGAGATTGATCTGAATGAGTTCTCTGTGCGAGAGTTTAGCAGATGAGACAGTACCAGTCTTCGAAGAGAGTTCGGCATGCTGCACCATCAGAAAAGAAGGCCAAAAATGGACCTCCACCGCACGAGGTTGCTTGGCGGCGGAACTTATCTCCGATCCGTCAAGGCAACTGTGGTCAAGACCCTTTTCCCAACCATCCCCCCCCTTAAGAGCCGAGCACCACGCCGGGGTAAACCTTGCACCCATTAGAAAACCGCTGGGTACCTGGCCGCACTAGGCATCAAACCCAGCACCTCCCGAATGCGAGGCGGATGCTCTACCACAAGGCCAAAGAATGCATTCAACCTTTACTTCAAAAGCTGGAAGCCGCACACTAACATGCGTGAACACTAGAATTCACGCTGGCAGAAAATGAAGAAATCCAAGGAGAACCGAACAACTCTACCGGCAGCTTTATTTGCTATCCAATCTTCCAAGCGCCACAAACAGGTGTTTCCCTTTCCTTCCATGCCTTGATTTCTTTCAAGCAGACGCTTTGAGGCGAAATTCGAAACACGCACGTGCTCTCGAACACTTTGTCGGGTCGCCTGATAGGCACACTGCAAAGTATTTCTGCGCGCGTGAGACCCCAACCATGAGGGAAACGGGCCCGTCCAGAGCGCATAATATTTACACCGCCCGGAAAAGAAGAAAAATGTGTCTAACCGAACTACGCCCCAGGTATAGCACGCCACCGCAAACGTCCCGAGCATTGTCTCGGGTCTAGTGGCCATGCTTCGCAGCGCTGGCGCCAGTCTAAGCCACGTTCTCGAGCGCTCGTGTTAACCTTGCTGACGGCGGTACGTTGTTAGAGCTAGCATGGGCAAAATACACCTAAAATTATTTTTGGGTGTGTTTTGAGGCCATTGAGGATGGCAAGGACTATCTGTATAAATCTTCAAGTCAGCTTAAATTTTTAAAACTACTCCAAGCAAGTCAGCGACACTACATTTGTCTTTCCCGTACATTGCGAGTGTGTTTGGCGGCATCCATCTGGCAACATCTCCTTTTCGGAAAACTCGTGAGAAAGCAGCCATTTTGTTAAGAAATGCGCGAGGTGCGTTTCTAGAATCAATGCGGATGATCATGGGAAAGTCTGCAACCGCTAATGCCGGTTAAACTTTCTCTCCCTGCTCGCTTGCTTCATGGTAGTCGCTGTGTTGATATATCGCTTTTTATACTAACTTATTAGCACTTCACCATCGCTGATTCTGCTCCGTCATTGCAAGACCAACGTGGCATTCACTCTGCTCTGCTTCACTTTGTGCTTTTGCACGTAATACTACTGAAATAATGAAAAGGGTAGGATGCTTTTCTGCGTATGCATTGTGAAGAGCTGAGACACGTTGCGCGCAGAGTGGCATGTATGTATTGTTAGCTAGCCGGCTGGCATCCTTTGCACGCCTTGAGAGAAATGCATCCATCGTCTGCTAAACTGCACGATGCATCCCTTCGTAGCGGGGCGAAAAAACAAATCTATAATGAAAGACGCGTTAAACTGGTTCAAACTCACGTGAAATCGAGTGCTGTGCATTCGCAGAACATCAACCTACGGTGGGATATCAAAACCACGTGGAAACACGCTTATCTTACGTTATAGTGAATTTTTGTGCTCAAGACACGTTCATTCGCAGCACGCAATGATCTTACGAAGATGCTGTGCAATAAGGGATATCGAACTTATGGAATTATCGGGCGGGAGACCACCCCGCACTCTCACCCGCGAGTGCAGCGGGTTCTCGCCAACCGCCGCGGGAAGCGTGCTTGAGGGAACAAAAATAGATACGACGAGGCGTAATAACTCATATGCTATTCATTGCAACTTGAAAAAGCACAGAGTGGGCCAGCTAGCTACAGAACGCACACGAGGCATTCCACGGAAGTAGGAGGCTATGTAGGAAGGGATCCCGTCATACCGGCTGGGGCAAGGGTGCGACTTCGGCTGTATCGGCGGCGAATGCTTGTACGCGCACACAATCGACCGCGGCCGGCTCTTCCAGTGCGCGTTGCATTTTTGAGGCAAAGCCATCCCGGGACGCCGGCCTAATCCCGAAAAGACTCTGGCCGGTTTCCCGGAGTTCTGCGGTTCCGCGTAGTCTTCGAGGTGGCTCTCCCGTCGCTGCTTCCGCTTCACCCCGTGAGGAAGCCTTCCTCTTCGCCCAGCCGGCGGTGCTAAAAACCACGATGGTGATGACGGTCGGCCACGTCGAGCCGAAGGGGGAAACAGGTTTCTCACACATCACAAATAAATACAGTGAATAAACGATGCACACATGCACGGTGATTTCTATGCGATATTGTGGGATAAAATTGGAACAAGGAGTTGCTGGCAGACGATTTTCCCACGGTACTCTGGGTTCACTTCGGAAGCGGACCTCGCCCAATTTTGGAGCGGCGCCACAGATTTGTAATGAACGAAAATATTATCATGTTTCAGTGTTTTTGTTTCTCTTGTAACCCTGCCTCTCGCCACATGTTACGTTCATGAAATCATCATGAAAACATGCAGGCGCTCCCCTCCCTATCTGAAGTACAGAAAAAGGAGTGCTACGATGTCCATTGAGTTAACGCGACCGGCTGTGTCGAATGCTTGTGAGCTTACTACAGGGGTTACGGCTGTGGCAATTTGGATATAATCAAAGACCGCATTTTGGTACAATAAGCCCTGTATGCACAATTATGTATATAAGAATTCTGCCCACCACACTGCGTTTACATTACTTATCCCTCTCGCTATGAAATTAGTAAATTAGTAATTCATCACATGGTTGTCGCATATCGCAAAACTGTTTCCGTATTGCTCAAATTTTGGGTGAGCAATGACGAGGAACTTCAGGTATGGTGCTGGTGTTCAGCGTGCTCTGGGATCACGATACGTCGAGGGTGAATACGTGGCAACCAAGTGCAACGTATATATCACTGGACAGATAAAAGAGATTCAGCCTCACAGGGATTTCCTGGCATAGGCGTACAACAGTACAGCTAGGCACCCGCTGCGCACACGCAATGCCTGGTCTTCACATCAATGCGCATTTTGTTTGGGCAGTTCAATACCAACAATTGACCTTTTAATCTATGTAGCTGATGACGTTACAAGTCGCGAAGCTTCGTCCTCTAATATGTCCCTTATCCTCTGAGTCACCGGTCACCTATGCACGCTTAAGGGCTCATTCACGCTTTAGAGTCGCAGAGGTCGCGCGTCCAGCAGTCGCCTGCGACTACACCGCAGTTCGACAACACCGATGTTCACACTTGCAAAGGCGACCTGCGGGTCGCCTTCTCGTTTGAAATGAGAACTCTTGGGAATGACGCCGTTCGCGCGCTTTCGAGAGTTTCGTCTGCTTTGGCCGCGTCTCCTGCGCTCACGCTTGGCCCTCGAAAGTGCTGTGGTCACTCGATATTACCAATTGGCTGCGACGACCTGAGCGGAGAGGAAGATATAGCGGCAATGTGCATTGCGGCCGTACAAGCGGCCTGCCAGCCAGCCTGGATGCCGGCCGCTAGCGTAAGAAAAATGCGCTAGTATGTTGTTTGTTCGCGTTCATAACATGCTATGGGAAGTCGAAATTCAAAAATGAATCAGTTTTCAGGGTCGTTGGCCAATACCGAGGTGCTGGATAGAAGCAAATTTCTTCTCATAGCTGCTTTGCTGCTGTTGCCCAAAGCGGCTCAGTCGCCTGGCGTCTGTTTCTCCGCTGCTGAAGGCGTCGCGGAAATCGAGCATATTTTTATATTATCATAAGACGGGGTTCGCGATAAAGCCGTAACGAAAGTAGCATCTTGGTTACAGTGCTGGTCAATTCCGAAACGCCCTCAGCTGCGGCATCGATGTGAAACCGGCTAGGCTTAGTGACGACTACGGCAACTCGGCGCACCCGCGAGCGGCGTCGTTGCCGAAAGCTCGGCTCGCTCGGTGATTGGTTCAGTGGTTTGCGACTCGCAGTCGCGAGGCTGCAAAATCGAGCAGCGAGCAACTGGCCCGCGACCGTCGCTTTTCGACCAACGCGACCGTTTGCGACTGTCGCTTTTCGACCAAAACAGTCGAGCGACCTCTGCGACTCTCAAGTGTGAGTGGGCCCTAAAGGGCAATGTAAGGAGAGACAAAAGCAATTTGGAGTTCTTCCTGAGCTGTCTGAGAACCCTCCCATAGCACGAGCAGCAAGTGTGTGGCGATACCACTTCATCGTCTTTGTCGACTCGCGGGCTGCAGCAGAAGGCACAGATTGTTCACAGAAAGCACTGCAACAACTTGCGATTGACGTCACCGGTGAGAAGAGGTATATCACGCCACATGCTGTTGAGTGAGTATTCAAACTGCAGAGAATCACGCGCAGTGAAAAAAATAACTTTTAAAAATATGCGGCCCTCTGTTGTCAGAGCCGGGATCATTCCTCTACGACTTCAGTGGGTAAGGCAGCACTCCTGGCCCAATCTATCTACCACAACAGTTTCTCGGCTGCCGGCCTTGACAATGTCCTCTCTTGGTGCCAAGAAATAATATATGCAATAAACCTCAAAAGTTAATTTCCTTATTTACAGGCTCCTGTCCCTGACTTATCCTATGCCGTCTATTTCACTTATTTCATAAATTATTCCTTCCAGCTGTTTTTGTGCGTGCTTAGAAGAAAAATTGCAGCGCAATGTTTATAGGGCAATTAGCTGCGGGCTATTATCCTGAAGCAACAATTATTATACTCATCCTACTACAAAATATTCAAAATAGAGCAGGAAGAATATTAACCTTTTAATGCATACCACATTGCTCGATATAATGCAATTTCCTGCTTATCTCCCGAAAGATATCAGATTTGTGTGGCTCGCATTCGTAATGAATTTCTCATGAGCGCTAACAAAAAAGGTTTGCTATAAATAATCTGATTTTTTTCCAAAGTACGAGCTATTAACGTAAACCAAGCAGTTGATTTGCAAGATTCCTATTGTGGAATATGCTATCCAATACCTTTCATGGCAGGCGCATGTTGATGATATTGTTATCAGGGTTAACCGCATGCTTCGCTACTTGAATCGTAACTTTTATTTGGCTTCATCTTCCTTAAAGCTACTACTCTACAAAACCTCCGCGCGATCGAAATTAGAATACGCGTGCTCGGTATGGAACACTGGACTCGAATCTCATACTTGTCAATTAGAATAAGTACAGGCCTGCAACTGTTATGAAAAGCACTTTGAGCCTTACTAGCCTTTCCCTTAGTAGAAAACTCTTGCGAATGATAACTTTTCATAAAATTTACTACCCCAATCAGCAGTGGAAACAGGACCTGCTATCTGGGCCATCTTTCATGTAACCTTGCGCAGAACATCGCCATCACTCCTTTATACCGAAGACGGCCAGCGATTGGAACTACCTGCCCACCTTGGTTGCCAATATTTCTGACACGTTTGTTTAAAACAGCCGCTGAAAACAGTGTTTGACAATTGTGCCTTATGTATTCCGATGTTACATCCTGCGTGAGCTTACGGTTTTTTTTGCTGTATTAGTGTGTTTTTGTTTTTGACTACTTTTCTTTTGTTTATTCCCCACCACCCTGTATCTCCTCCTAGGGCCTTGAAAGTGTTCCAAAAAATAAATAAAATAAAAAGAGGTCCCGCTTTGGTCACCACAACGGAAGCTCCTATCGAGTGCATATTCTAAACATTTTCTACGTAGTAAAACGAAATAATTCTGGAAGAACTGTTTGTCATAACTGTGCCTTTTTATAGAAAACTCTTCAGTATCTCCACTGTGATATGTGGAAAGTAAGGGTTTTGTTATTTGAAGTGACTAACTTCTAAATGAATGCTTTATCCTGGAACAACTGTCGCTGGAATTATCTTTCAGTCTATGCAATCACCTTTCAGAGGCCATCCTTTTCAAGACCGACGATTCGAAATGCTTTTAGAGATTTTTATTTGCCGATGTGCACACGCTGACGGCAAGTAAACAGGTGAGTAAAAAATTAAAGACCAATTAATAGCACTCGCTGCCGCGGCGCAGCTCAAGAAGCAGATGCAAGGTCTGCCTAGGCGCCACCGCCGTTCGAGCTGCGGCGCCAACCGCGCTCGTGGGCGGACTGCTCGTGCTCACGCAGCTGTGGCGCCTCCTCGTCTCCGCTCCGAGCAGGGGCAGCCGCGGCTGCAGGCAAGCGCCACAAAGGATCTTGGCAGCCATAGCTCCTCTGTTCCGTGGCCCTGGCCACCAGGCAGACTGAGGTGCTGCACCACTGCACCCTGGCCCATCCGTTCGCATAAGGCGGGCCCCAGTGACTGTGGCAACGAGCACTGCGAACAAAGGTCGTGACTCAAATTGCGCATTTGGTGTAAAATTCTTGCGGGCACAGAAGAGAACATTTGTTTCTATAACACCATCATTTTCAGCGAAAAAAAGACGCAGAAACATGAAGCCGGAAGAAGGCAGGATGCGTGTACGTATCTGTCCTTATTTTCACGCTCAGGTTAATTATACAAGCGCCAATCCGCATGGATTGCTATAGCAGTCAAAATAACGTTGACTGCATTTGGGTACCTGATATATCCTCAATGCAGAAAGACTGCCTCCTTCTTACTAAATATTTTCAGAGCTACAGCGAATATCCGATAGCAGTTTACACTTTCTTGGACGCGTATTCCTTCGCTAAACCCGTGCTTTCGCCTAACAACCCGATCGAAAAAGACAAGAATTTTTGTAGTAACAACAGAAATTTTTGTAGTAACAACAAACATTTTTGTTGTCACAACAAAATGTCTTGTCGTTACTACAAACTTTTTGTTGTCGCAACAAAATCTCTTTTCGTTACTACAAACTTTTTTGTTGTCAACAACAAGTTTTTTTGTCGTAATAAAAAGTGTGTTGTTACGACAAAAATTATCTTGTAGTCTTCTGTTGTTCACGTGTCTGTTGTTGAAGTTCGTGTTGTGACAACAAATAATTTTTTCGTCGCAGCAGATGCTCTTTTCGCAACAGAGTGTATCGATGAGAGAAAACACAACAAGATCGCCACTACATATTCTGTAGCGCGGGAGCAAGCTGAAGCAAACTGAGAGAAAAGGCACTGTATCACCACTATCAAGAGAAGTGCATTCTGCAAACGATTTTTGTTTGCAAGCGGCTGTCGCTATAATCTAGGTCTCCAAACACGAATGGTACGTCCGTGCATATGTATACCAATTCATCGGGCGTGGGTGTTGTCAATCGCGCGCAGCAAACATTCTGATCTTATTTAAAGCCTGGATCGTTTTGCGTGAAGGCTACACCGCAGGTACATGCATGAAGTGTCTCTGGAGATTTCGAATATTTGCTGTCAGCGCTTTGGTGCAGCGTGATATCGGTGCTTCTTGCACAGCAAGACATCGGTATGCTCTCTTCATATGCTCTCTTTAATTGTAGCCGCACATCTCACGAACTGCGCGCAGCGTAATTCGGTTGTAGTAGATATTACACGCAGCAGTGGGGGCGATCAACGGCCGAGCGCGCTCTTCGCCAGTGCATAAAGCTTGAAGTGTACTATGGTGCGGGTATGCGCCATATGCATGAAAAACCATTGCCGCGGAGTGCATTACGATGCGGCTGAAAGCGTTCTCAATGCGATAGAGCATTTTGTGTACTGCTGCCTTAACTGGGTGTGCCGGCTCGGAGACAACACAGGTGTTCTAATGGTTCGTAGCTGCAATTAAGTCAAAACGCGCGCGCAACTTTATCTTTCCCTTTTGCCGGCAGATTTGAACCTATAAGGCCACAAATAATTTTTGCACTCTATGTCAATACCAGTCAACCAACAGTTTTATCTTATTCATAGAACAAGTATATGTCCTTTTTTCCATACACTGGGGGAGCTTTTATGATTACACTAGAGCTTATAATGGTCCTGTAGACAACTTGCAGCTTGCCTTATATTCAAAGGAAAACACAATGTGGTACTCATGAAACTACTGGAAAAGTAATTAAATGTTAGCAATTTCAGTTACAGGCAGCTAGCTAACATGAAATGGTTTCTAAACAGCACCGCTGCCAGAGTTGGGGCACCTTTTTTACAGTTAATGTAAAATTTTCATTAGCAACTGGGCTTACATGATCTGACACTAAGCAAAAGAAAAAACTTTCACTCAGAAACCTTTCGCCACTTCAAGTGAATTTATTCTATGCAATATAACATATGACACAGCACACAATTAAGACGTGGCACGTACAAGTAACATTAGTATATGCATAATTTTATTGATTTCATAATGATTATGACTAACAAAAAATTTAAACTGAATACAGACCAGGAGCACAGACTGTTGGGCGAGTTGGTGCATTGCAAACACGTACAAGCGCACAAAAACACAGACACGAAGAAGGAGACTGAGACACTACAAGCGCTTTCTTCGAAATGAAAACTTTATTGACAGAAACACAAATTATATTGACCTTTCTGCATGACGTCATCTGATCGCGCTACCGACCTCAATTGGCCACACTCAGAAAATTAATTTCTTTGGCTGTCGTAATATAGAGCATATATCAGTCACAAGGCAGTAGATATCATCGCTCATTCTCACACAGAAAGAAAAAGTCTTGCTGGCCCGGGTGTATGAGGAGGTGGTAAGGGTTAAATTATTAATCCGAAAGTGTGAATAATGAGTCATGCCTCGTACCTGCCCGTACTTTCTAATGAAAAGTTCTTCCACTGTACTGTCTAGTCGCGCAGACACCAGTGGAGCTCCAAGAAGACAGACTCTCGACTTCACAAAGCAGTGTGCGTTCATTATCTTGTTAAGCTTACTCTCTAGAAAAGTGGGCTGGCTGACATATTTGTTTGCGGTCCTTAAGCTGTTCCTCATGATATAGCGTTCTGCAACCTCGAGTGGAACTCCCTGTGCTGCTTTTACATGCTTAACAAGCGGGCGGTTGCCATTCTCAAAAGAGAACGTAGATGTGCCCCAAAGTGGGCCCTGCATTTCAATGCTTTTTGAAAGATGGACCAGTTGGTTCATCCAAGACCTTTATGATGAAGCTGAGCCATTCTTATTTAACAGACATGGTATACACATAAATTTCCATTCCAAGAATGTACGAGCACCAACTACAACCTTTGTACATAAAGATCCGGGACTATGTCCATTAAAAAAATTCGTTTAACATTGAAATCATTTGTGCAGAACCCTTTCGAAATAGTCTCCATTGAAGTCTATACACAGCTTCCAACGTTTCTTGAGGTCTCGGAAACAGTTGGAAAACGCTTCTTATGGCAGGGCTGTCAGCTCTTTTGTCGTGGCGTCTTGAATGGCCTGCATACTCTCCATCCAGCGACGTTTCAGTTCTCTCTTCACATGAGGAAACAGGAAAAAATCACATGGGGAGAGATAAGGCGAGTATGACAGATGGGGAAGTACTGTAATGCTGTGCTTGGCGAGAAGTTTTGTCAAGCTGAGAGCTGTGTGCGGCGTTGCATTATCGTAGAGAGGGCTCCATTGTCCTGATGCCCATAAGTCTGGTTGACGGCGTCGCAGTGCATCACGCATGTGTTGGAGCACATAGATATAAAACTCCCGAATCACCGTCTCCCCTTGTGGGACGAACTTATGGTGTTTGGCACCTCTATCTGGCATCGAAAAAACTATCAGCATTGTCTTTGTTTTGGTCTTTTGTCGCCGCACCTTTTCCAACGCCGGAGAGCTTGTGGACCACCATTCGGCGCTCTGCCTCTTTGTTTGACGATCGTTTTGAAAGAACCATGTTTCGTCTTCAGCAGTGAAGCTGTCGGCGAATGTAGCATCCTTCTCTGCCTTGGAAAACAAATCAGCGCTCACTGATGCCCGCGTGTCCTTCTGATCCTGTGTGAAGGCGTGCAGCACAAGTACGGCATTCAGCTTTCGTTTCCCCATGTTTTCAGGCAAAATTTGGTGGCATGTTGTCTTACTAATGTCGAGAGCATCAGATAGCATGAAGACTAATGGTGCGGTCTTGCGGTACGATTTCCCTGATCCGAGCCACGTTGTTTTCATTCCAGTTGGCTGAAGGGCGCCCCTGCCTTGTGTTGTCTTCCACCGACATTCTCCCCTAAACAAACGTCTTGTGCCACTTGAAAACTCGCGCTAGCGATAATGTCTCGTTGCCTTAAGCGTCACGAAGGAGCTCATATGTCTATGTAGCTGTCTTGCCAAGCTTCACACAGAATTTTATGTTTACACGATTTTCGACGAGGATGTCCATTTATCCACATTCACTCACTGTAGAATGTGCTGATGACTAGGGACAACGTATTTTTCTACATGCAGTGCAATCTAGCGGCTGCCACAGCAATTAACATAAATAGCTCAGGTTCGCCCAAAACATTGCGCTACACATACACACCAACACTTGTTTTGGGGAATCATTTCTAAAGAACAAATTAAATCAATCTCGAAACTTTACGGACAAATGTTTTACACGCACACAACATGCCATAACATCTCACTAAAGTTTCTTTCTACCTTTGCATCACATATGATATTGAGAGCGGCAGGGTTAAAGACAAAAGTACACAATGGTAGTGCAGCTAAGAAAACTTCCGATTCAAGAACACTGAACACACTTAGCCATGAAGCATATGAAAGTTTTCAACTGTTTCAAACAAGAACAGCAATTTTCAGTAAAAAACTTCTTAAAGTTGCACAACAGAAAGCAAAAACAGCAAAATCAACTGAACTAGGGATTAATCTAAAGTACAAAAGTACACAGCAAAAGCTTGCTCTAAGCCACTACCACAGTGGTGGCCAAGTGATTTGGGCATCCGCTACGCAAGTGAGAGGCGGGGGAGTTAGATCTCCAGTGCTGCTGGATACCCACCGATGATATAATGGAAGCTTTCCCTATGGCCTAGTCCTCGGAATTTCTGAGGTGGAATGCTTGGAAAATGCTAATTTCTCAAAGCATCTGAGACCACATCAGAATTGACAGCTTTCCTTTGAGCTCAGTTCTGGAGTAAACACTGTGATGCGATTAATCTATTCTGTAATTGTTTCGCACATCAGATACGAAGCTAGCATCAACACCATCAATAAAAACGCATTGGGCGGAAACATCATCACTTGAGTAAAGGCACAGATTTCTCCCTTGGGGAGGGCAGTAGCACTTGAGCATGTAAGTCACTCCTCTGAAATTTCTGTCAGATGTTATTACCTCTTGACAAACTAACACTATCTTCCTTGTACCCAGTAATACTGAGCATATATCAGTCACAAGGTAGTAGATATCATCGCTCATTCTCACACAGGAAGAAAAAGTCTTCCTGGCTCGTGTGTATGTTGTGGTAGTAATGGGTAAATTATTAAGCTGAAAGCATGAATAATGGGTCATGCTTGGTACCTGTCCATACCTTTGAATGAAAAGCTCTTCCACTTAACTGTCTAGTCGCGCAGACAGCAGTGGAGCTCCAAGAATACAGACTCTCGACTTCACAAAACGGTGCGCGTTCATTATCTTGTTAAGCTTGCTCTCTAGAAAAGTGGGCAGGCTGACATATTTGTTTGCTGTCCTTAACCAGTTCCTCATGATATAGCGTTCTGCAACCTGGAGTGGAACTCTCTCTGCTGCTTTTACATGCTTAACAAGCTGGCCGTTGCCATTCTCAATAGGGAACGTAGATGTGCCCCAAAGTGGGCACTGCATCTCAACGCTTTTTGAAAGATGGACCAGTTGATGCACATTAAATGTTGCAGCGGAGGCCTCATATAGTGTATACACTCTGCTCACAAAGGACGACAAGAGGTCATCTGCTTCCTGCAAATCAGCATCACTAACAGAAGCTTGAAGGAGGAGGAACACTCCCTGAATAAGCATACTAAAGTGATTGAGATATGTAGATAGCAGGACATCTGTTAAGCAGGGCAGCGAAAAATACAACAGCCAATAAAGCCATTCAGTGGCCTTCCAGTGAGCTCGTTCAGAAACAAGCCGTGGGAGCCACCAAAAAGAACTGGGAGGCTTCATTTTTCGAACACGGCGGTCATGGTCCCTGATCCGCCGTCCAATATAGTAGGCTTCTCCAGTTGCAGAGAGCCACAGGTCCAGCAGCTGTTTTGTGACGCCTTCAAGAACACAGTGCATAACATCCGGCGGCATGCACCACACAAGATTGAAGCCTTGCAACCAAATAAAAGGCGATGGCCTCTTCATTCCATGCACTGGCTCCTTGCGCGGGTGAACTTGACGCATGTCGTCAAGCGCGCCTGTGTGTGTACGTTTTGGCACTGTGGTTTGGCCCGGAACATAGTGAAGGACCCCTGAGAAATTAGAATTGTGATTAGGTTTCTGCCAAAAGCTATGGCTACTCTTGTTTTGAATCAGCTGGCAAAAACTATGGAGCATGATAGATACAAATTTTGTCATAAAGAGTGCGTCAAGGCCCTATTAAAGGCTAAGGCCTTCATTTTCAGGTATTTATAGGTCTGGTCACATTACAATGAGTAGCCAGTACATATGCACAAAAGACACTATGATCCACGAAACCAAAACAAAGAATAAAACCTTTACGTTCTCCATTGGAAAGTCAAAACTGCGCAGTTATCCATACGCATGTCTTGAGCGCGCAGGCGTCACGCTTTCATTCAGTGCATATACGATAATGACGACTGGCTGGCACACCTGATACAGCTTTGAAAAGCAACATAATTTAAACATGATTCATGATATGGCCTGGTGCGAGCCCTAGGTCATTTGAAATACTAGATTATATTCCGTGGTGCGCCATTTCAGCGCTCTAGACAGGTGCGTGCATGGCTCTAGGTGGAAATGAAAAAAAAATCACATGAACAAGTAGCGTGATAATAGATACAGTCAAAACTCGTTAGAAAGAATACAGATATAGCGAAATATTGAAAAAAAGGAAAAAAATCAGTTTGGTTGACCCAAGCAATTTTTCTATGGGAATTCTATCTGTACAACGGAAAGAAAAATTCAAAACATGATGCTCAATCTTTCATAACGAAGTAGTTTTTTTTTTTGCTTCCACAAGACTCAAAGCAGCCAAAAAACTTCCAGGAATAGAAAATTGAGATCGTCTTAATTCCCCACAGGAAGAGTAATGTTTGAATCGCCCGTGCATTCACACACCGCGCTGCACTCTGTTGACTTCATCGAGAAGTTTATCCTGTCAAATACCGTGAAGTGCAGCCAAACAAAGATCACGCCACTTTTTAAATAAGTATGTTTGTGCGCATGACCAGAATCCCTAGTTGCGTGCTCATTTCTGCTCTCCAGCACGAAATGAAATGTTAGGTTTCACATGTCTATACGACAATTTAAATTCAAAAATTGTGCATTTTTGTAATTTTGTGCTTTCCATCTTGGGCGCCCCTTGCTTGGGTTTACTGGCAGACTTTTTGTGCTGGAATTTTTGAGTGTACTTTCACGATGAACATCAGATATGATGAATTTCCGCTCAAAATTTGACTTCGCTCTAACGAGGTTCAAATTGAATTACATCCTTATTTCAACAACTTTCATACGCAAAGACAACTAACATTTGAAATGTATGTACTGTGCGAATGAACAGAAGCAAATATTACAGCTAGCACCATTCGCACACTACTACCTTTACTACTTATCTCCTTTCCATGACGTCTTAATTTCCATCAACCTCATAACATCAACTAGGATAAGAGGTACACTGGAGTTATAGTTACAGAGAGCTTCGATGATCCTATTTCTCAGGCTGATACTGTAATCAATATTTGCACTGAAGAGATTTTCATTGAACAACACAGTTTTACTAAACGCTGCTTGTAGATTAGCAGTTCTGTACCTTAATGAAGAAAAATTACATGCCATACACTTGCCATCTCTGATGGTCCACTCTTCAAGGCACCAAAGGCATCAAAAAAAGCCATTAAATTGCTTCATGTTGAGCAAGGCTGCCCTTGCGGGCGAGTCGACAGAGCAGCACGTCGCATAAACTTTTGATGCCATTGTTTCCCCGGCGTGCTTCCAGTTGATAACTCCAACTTTGTTGAAGGCGTCAACAAATGCTTTCATAAATAGCAGGGCTGGTGGGTGCCGTTTCGCGAACCATAAGGCTCCAATGAAGATTCTTGAAATCTTAAGTTGAAGACATCTCATTGATTAGAAGCTGAATGGGCCATACACTGGACATATTAGACTTGAAAATCGGTGACCTATAAGTGTTCAGAGAAACTGTGATGTCGCACCACTTCATCTTCAGGTGGCGCCTGATGCTCCTGTACATATGACCATGCGTGATGTCACAATAGATCCCATAGGCTGCCGAAGAAAGTGCCTTGAAATTGCTGTATAGTTGTTCAGAATGAAGCATTATTCTGCCATACAGCTCACTCCTCAGGTCGAAGATTAGGAAGAAGCTCCCTCTTCTTACAAGTTCTTGAGCGCTGAAGGAACGTTCGCATTGTGCGCACGTAAAACCTTGAGGGCTTCCGTTGGCATTTTTTATGGCAAAGTAAGCCGGACATGTGCTACACTAAAAATGCATATTCACAGACTCCATTCTGTCTTTCCACAGTTTTCGAAACATGTACTTGCTCTGCGGCAAAACTTCAGTACCACAGAGTGTGCTAACCAGAATTACCAGGCCCTCCACTTGCGTCCACGACAGCCAGGAATGCACGAAAAAGGATAAAATAAGCAGCAATGCCTGTGCCTTCGTTAATGTTTCGTTCGCCAATGCTTCGGTGGAGCATCTCTCAAAATAGTCTTTCACCTTGTTGTTTCCGAGACCAGTGCTGTCTTCCGCCTCTGCCTCACTTTGTTCAGAGCTCTCGTCGCAGTCAAAGTACTCATCATGATCATTCTGTGACGGTGATGAGGTGACATTTGGTGATGAGGTCAGGTGAGCTGGGTCATGAGGACCACTGGAGGTACCGTTCGATGCGCTTTCTCTTTCATTTTCTGACGAATCAGTGCTTCCGTCGTCTTCATGATGCTGCTGCTCCTGCCTCATGCGTTGATTGTGCACAGTCTGCTTCGGAATCCGGCAAGGCTCTCCTGGCTCCAGATAGCGGCGGTGCCTTTTTTTTGGTGGCATGTTGGAATCGTTGCAAGTCAGGAAAGCGGCGCGCACAAACTTGCAAAATGCAGACGCATATAATAAGCGTAGGTCCGCAAGTCTTCGAAGAGCTATCACACCAACGTCATTCGCGAAAACATGCAAAGAAAAGAAAGGCGTGAATTCAGACACGCATGCGCTAGTTACCTTGGAACGCTGCAACGCTGCTTGGTGTAGCGTTGTAGCGCAGTGCTTACCACTGTGAGGTAACAGAGTGATGCTTATATATATATATATATATTATATATATATATATATATATATATATATATATATATATATATATATATATATATATATATATATATATATATATATATATATATATATATGTAGGGAGCCAACAGTCACCGAAACCATAGTGCATAGGGGAACGTTAATTTTTTTTATGCTTTATCAGTGGGATAATGATACTTAGATTAATAAATCGCTTGAAGAAAATTATTCATAAAGCAGCAGAAAAAATAACCATGCCGCCGGTGGGATCCGAACCCACGACCTCCGAATATCGCGTCCTGTGCTCTTACCAACTCGCTTACAAAGCCGTCACCGTAGCTCAGTTGGTAAGAGCACCGGACGCGATATTCAGAGGTCGTGGGTTCGGATCCCACCGGCGGCATGGTTGTTTTTTCTGCTGCTTTATAAGTAATTTTCTTTAAGCGATTTATTAATCTAAGCATTTTTATCCCACTGATAAGCATAACACATTAATAAAAAAATTAACGTTCCCCTATGCACCTTGGCTTCGGTGACTGTTGGCTCCCTTCATAAATTTGTCAAACGGGCCCCTCATTTCCTTTAACTTGTCTGCTAATATATATATATATATATATATATATATATATATATATATATATATATATATATATATATATATATATATATATATATATATATATATATATATATATATATATATTTTACGGATGCTCGTGGATCACTGTAGCACTTGTGGTTGCGAATATGATGAAATTAAAAAGGAACTAAAACGCAGCAGTTATTCGATTGCATATGTTTTTTAAACTCAGTTGAATGGTGCTGGTGCGGACGAGCGGTACCGTGCTCGGCTAAGAAATAGGTTATACGGGTTCGATCTAATTTTCTGGTTTTTTTCAAGGCTCTTTCTGTGCTTTCTTTTCCGCGCGCACTGTACAGAGATGCCTCACATATTTGAAACATTTCGTTCACTTTGTTGCTTTGTATCGATTCATCAAGATGTATGTATACCTACAGTAATCAATAATTTAATATATTAAGTTAGTAGTGCTCTAGAGCACTCGAAAACAGCTAGCCGAAGATACCATGCATTAGAAAATATGTATACAAGATCCCCTGCTTGAACTGCTCGGCGACATGCGCTGGCCAAACCATAAACTTCGCCAAAAGAATGATGCAGAACAAAGCGGATGTCAAACATATTAACAGGGAACAGAGCGGGGCGACAGAATACGGCGAGGCGTCTGACCACAAGATTGACCTGGAGGGTACCGTTGGTACCATATGCTGGACACCGCGTGGCACCCGCGCAGAAGGCTTTGAGTCATGGTCCATTCAGATGACGCGGGGCATTGTTAACCGCTCCCTTGGTACCATTCCCCCTCTATACATCCGGTCTGCTTCCTGTGACCCGGCGGATGAATAAACGAGCGTTTAAATTAAGGCAAGCTAGCTGCAACTTGCCTGCAGTCACACATGATTAAAGAACGGAGAAGGTTCCGAAAATACGTATTTTTCAGTTTTGTTGGCGCTCTTTCTAACTTCAATTAATTTGCTAACCATGCAGGCAGACCTCTGTCGAATGTTCTCTTTTCAATAACCCGGGCCGAACCACGCGATATGATGTTTACACCGACATTTCGTCACCTATTCATTCGGTAAAAATATGTTCTATGTATTTCCTGCATTGGGTCTTCCTAAAATAAAAAGCGTTCAAATACGCACACGTGTTTCAATATTTGTATAAACTAAGAGTGCAACCGAATTGCCCGGCACGTATACATTTGGTCCGTAGCTTTTCTTCAGTTTATGCCAATTGAAGGTGATTTTTTCATTAAAAAAAATAAGCGCCGCCACGTACGTGTTATACCCTAGTTACACGGCTGAGAAACTGTCATTCAGCGCAAAAATTTAGGCAGTATTTTCCCCGTGCACGGTTTGGAGGCATGTATACGACGTCATATGGGCTTTCCAATAGGGCGGTGGGTGGTTTTGCTAAGCACGAAAGGGGGACTGCATGAATCTCTGATTGAATGGCTTCAATGTGCCAAGTATATACTGCCATTTGTGCAAGTAAAAAATAAAAAAAAGAGTTGAGGGGAGGGAAAGACATGGATTAATTAAAGTTTTGGTTGCATGCTGCAGCCGTCGATGACAGAGAAGAAAATTGCGTAATCGATGCCACGCCTATCCCAGAAGTTCGAGCAACTAATTGGCTCATGCTTAAACGCCCCTATTGCTGGACACGCGAAAAGCCAAATGTCCGAGAACGTTTGCTCAGTTTGTTTCACTAACCACAAACATTGCGTACTGACTCATTTTGCAGTCTACCTGCAAATCGCTGTACTTGTTTTCTCTCATATTGCCATTTAGTGAATTTGCGAAGAAGCACAAGGATCAATATGTCTGTAATTTGTTTTTCTTCTTGTGGGTACTGTACGCATGCATATTTTATGCCAAACGCACGCAGGAAGCGGAACCACTGCCGCCAGGCCACTCAAAGTTTGCATGGTGAAGTTATACCGGTCTTTGTGCAGAACACGTCCCGACCACACATACACTTCCATTTGAAGACTTCTGCTAAAAATCAGAGGGCATTTAACGGTGGTGAAATACTTAAATGCTTATGCAACGAAGGAAACCTCTGGCCTGTCAGCTGCCGGAGGCGGTGATGGGCAGCCGAAATCAATCATGTAGTGAGCAAGTCTCTCAACACGTTGCTGTTCTTTCATGGATATTAGTTCACTTTCAGCTGCATATTTTGAGCGTCGTTTGATCGTTTCACAATGCTTGTCACCTTATTTCCCCAGCGCGGCAAAAACATTGAATGGATGATGGATGGATAAGGCTGAACCCTTAAATCAGGCGGTGGTTCAAGCAACATTGCCATCACTTGTGAAATTTTACTCTTGTCTTGATTTTAGCCATCTATCAGATAAACTTCGCTTGGCTACGTCTGCCATATTTTTAAAAATTCAAGTGCTCTCTACATTCTTTACATCCAGCGGGGCACCTATTAGTGCTATCGGCCATGCCTAGTCAGTGCAGGAGCTAGTCCAGAGTACAGTACATAGAATATACTGTCTAGTGCGCCGACCGAGAGCGCCGAAGTTATATCGAAAGCAATGACTGCCAGCGGCTGCCGCTTAAGGACGCTGTCGACGGTGAGCCCGCTCACGCGGCGCCTTCCTCGTAAAAATGCGCGGTAGCAGATTTGTTTTATTTCTTTATTTTAAGTGCAAGTCATCTACATACTAACATTTTGTACCTCACATCAAACAAAGTGCAATATTTCATGCGACGCGCAGTGTAATGGCACATGACCGTCCATTGCAAGCCCGCTTTGCCTTGAATATTCTCGCTATGTGACAATCGGATGGCGCCCGCACCAAACAAATGACTAGGACCAAAGAAATTACTGCTGCAGACGAAAACGGCGGCTGCGCTAGGCGATATGGTCTGCTAAGCCGGATGGATGGATGGATGGATACGGCTGAACCCTTTACATCGGGCGGTGGCTCAAGCCACCTAGCCATGTCTTTTGAAATTTTACTCCTGTCTTGCTTTTAGCCACCAATCAGATAACCTTCGCTTGGTTACTTCTAACCTCTTAAAATCCACTTTCCCTTCACTATCCCTAAACCCCAATGCCTTAGGTAAGTCAGCTCCGCTGCCTTCCACTGTAGGGTGAAGCCCTTTACAAAAAAGTATCAAGTGTTCAGCCGTTTCCTCCTCCTCTCCGCACGCAATGCACAAAGTGTCTATCTCCTGGTACCTGACTCTATACTTCTTAGTCCGCAAAACTCCAGTCCTGGCCTCAAACAACCCCACTTCCTGGAGCAGCGCCCTCAATCGACGACTGTTGGCATTCACTAGAAACGAGCTACTGATGCTCCGCACTGCACGACGCACGACTACCTTGGTGTCTGTTTTGAACACCTCCGAAACCTGAGCACACGTGTGGGCAAGCGACTGTTGATTGACCGCGCGTGTTTTGATTGTCCTCGAAATGTTTGTCTTAATAAGGTATGAGAATGAGAATGAGAGGCATATTGTGCGGCATGATTGTTTGAAAAACTTCAAGCCGAAAGACATATCGGACTTCGATAAAACGAAAATCTAAGAGGCCTTTTGGAAAGGGGCTGATTCGACCTACCCCGGTTATTACAATGCCTGCATACTTCTCATGACAGGTAAGGTGTTTGGATCTTGGCACTGGCCTTTTGCATGGTAACAATGTTGTGATTGTCCTGATGTGCAAAAATTCAAGAAACAGAAGAACAGATGCACGAGTGGCGAAGGATTCGCTGCAAGCGGCCTCGCAGACAGGACAACGAAGCGCCGTCAAAAAAGGTTCGCTGCTGGTTGTCGCAGTCAGTAGGCAGTGGTTGAATCTGCGAAATCACATGTTTGATTGTTTTTGACTCCTTTGCACCAGCTGTGTTTGAAGGGCTGGATACTCATCAGATGTGCACATTTTGTTAATAAGTGCTTGGGGTTGGGATTGGGCTCGTTGGAATATCGTCATTTGCGCTTAACGTCTCTGTTTGTCTTTTTTAAGTCGTCCCTGTTAGCCCAAGCACAGCAGACATTGAAATTATAAGTACATTTTGCGACCGTGCGTACGCGTAGTTATGATGCTGTAGACAAGAGCGCTAGGTGTTGTGCTCCGGAACGGAGAAAATGAAATTTAACACGAGCGCTCGACAGAGTAGCATGGACTGACGCCAACTCCGCGAACCGTTGGCCGCTGTTGCCGTGATAATATCTTGGTATGTTTGCACCGAATGACAGTACCGGGAGAGTAGTTCGATTTGATTTGTTTTGCTTGTGACTACATGGTTATTTATATTCCCAAGATTATTTAGGTGGGTGGAACATTTCAGTCGCTGATAGCTCTTTATAGCAACCAGGCCATTTTTTACAAGCATGAGCATGCAAAGATGAGTGCCAGTCTCTGCTTTCTTAACATATATGCAGCCCCAACGATCAACAATTCCTAGTATCCAAACAGGGTATAGTTACGGTTGCCGCTGTTTGTTGAAAATAGATGTTACCTGTTCTTTGCTTCAAGAACAGATAATCTTTGAAATGAAAGTAGTAACCACATTATGTGTACATTAGGCATGACAAGTGCATGCCTTGGCTGCATTGCCGGCATTCTTGCAAGCAAAAATTGTGTGAATGCACTTTGTTGCTTCAGGAAGATTCTTGTTTGGCCCCCAACAATAAAGGGTTGCCTGCAACAGTCTGCCTTTCTATTCTCTGCAAGCTGTCTCGGTGCCTTAAGTGTTGATGATGCTCGGCGACTGGCCCTGAAAGAGATGAGCATCGAAATGCTAGATGCCAATGTACTATGCGATGTCAGCGCTTGATAAAGAACCCCAGATTGTTGAAATTATCTGTAACCCTCCACTACAGCGTCACGCATAGCTCAAGATGTTTTGGGAATTTAAACCTCATAAATTATTTTGCATTTTCGTTCGACAGCATTAATTGAACTGACATTTGTAGCTCTGCATTAGCATGTTCGGTAGAGCTGTTTCACACAGTTCGGGAAAACATTCATGTTAACCCGCAGAGGAAGGACATAACTCAGGAGAGGCGGTTATGTCGCATTTTTTTCAGCGGGATGTCAAGGCTCCCCTTTACTTGGCCGCCATCTCAGCATGCTTGAGCATGCACAGCAGACAGTGCAGGAAATGACGCCACTGCACCAAGCGTTACTATTGACTGTGCCATCGTCCAAAGGCTCCGAGTAGTTCTTGTGAAAGTACATGACTTCTTGCATTTTTTTAGCCTACAGCTCGGATAGTGAAGGTCTTTCATAAGCTTTGTTTCCTTCATGTTTTGACCTGCACGAGATATGCTCTGTAGATGAAAGGGATGTTGATCTCTAAAGGCACCTGCTTGACTTCCGTAAGGACATTTCAGGTGGTGCTTCTTGGTATAGTAATATGCACTGCACACTGCGATTTCCTGTTCCTGTATGGAGTGAAAAATAAAATGTGGCTGATTGTGGTTTAGACAAAGGCAGACAAGCAGGCCATTGGTCTGGCCCACCGAGCGGTAGAGGAAGAACTCCTCTTCCCGAAAGCTGCATTGGACGCCCAGCACATGCAAGACAAAGTCCAGCTTCTTGAAGCCAAAATGAAATCTCTTAAGGACAAACTTCGGTTCCAGAAGCTGGAAATGGACTCAGTCGCCAAACTGAACAGGCAGCTTCAGGAAGCGATGCTGATCAAAATATTCCGAGCTGGTATGTTAAACTATGTTGTTTTTGAACTATAATTTGCGAGTTGTTTGCATAAACATCTTCATGGTTGTGCTTTTTAAATTAGCTCAGTAGCATGTCTTTCAAGGGGATTGTTTGTTTTGTTATATATTTACTATTTGCAAACCAGTGTGTAATTTTTAAGGTAACACAGTATGCACAAAATGTGTATGCTACCCAAATGTTGTGTTGCGTTTGGTTTAATGAAACAGAGGCAACTAAGGCCATCATGCGCCAAACGCAAGGTTTGTGTGTTTGCATTAAGGGAAGGAAGTAAAACAAAACTTGGCTACATCGTGCCAAAATTCATGCGCTTTCAAAAACATGGTGAAAAAAGCCAAATTTTGTCGAGCCACAGGGTCAAGGGAAATTGCGTTTTCTAAATTGTAATGTCTATTACGATCGACCGGCTACAAATCTCTGATTGCAAGTAGGTGCTTAACTCTAATAGTTAAATAGATAATTATTCTAAATTGTTTATCAGCTTAACTAGTTAAAACAATTCGCTGGTTTTCTGGTCTCCGCCAACACTGGTAAGCTATGCTGAAAAAGCCATATATTTAACCCAAAAAGCCAATTTTTGAAAATTACTTGGTCATCACTGTAACACCTGGAATAGTTCTTTCAGGAAATTTTGTCAGCATTGCGACGTATGTGCCGTGATCTTGATCTCGCCTTTTTATAATTGATAAGGCTTTCCTGTGTTGGGTATAGGTGAAAAAATCTTTAGGCTTTATTTTGTTGCTTCTTTGCTTCTCTACATTCTTGTGTATACGAAGCCTTGTGGTTTTGTCTTACACCACCGAAGACTGAGGGATTGCTAGGCGCGCAGCAGCTATGATACAGGTTTTGAATATTTCTTTGACTTCGTCGACGCCAAGGTTATCGGAAAATATTTTATCCAGGCTGGCCGTTTCTTGAAAGAGTGACCAGTCGGCTTAGTGTAGCTGGCGACAGTAAGGTTTGCTTGGGATGATTAAAGGTGAGGATGGTATGCTGATAATTACCGGCAAATCGTTACTTGCAGAAACGTTGTCTAGGATATCCCATTTAAAATCTGTAAAAACTGATGGTGAAGTAAAACATAAATCTAAGCGGCTAGTTTTTCCAATACATGGGGAGCAGTACGTGGGCTTTTTGTGTTCAGTAGAAAGAAATTATTGCATTGCATAACAACTTTTAAAATGTGACCTCTGCTGTCAGTTTGTTCAATCTCCAAAAGGACAAATGGGAATTAAAATCTCCAACCAAAAGATATGGCTCTGGTAGTTGTTTTAAAAGTGCATCCACATCCTCAAGTGTTAGTGTTATATGGGGTTCTAGAAAAATGGAACATACCACTATGGTTTTAAAATGAAGAAGAGTGACTGCAACAACTTCTTGTTCAGTCTGCAGATTTCCTTCTGGAGCTGCACTACCACTCTTAACAACAAACAATAGTATCATTTCCAGAGAGCCTTCTAGCTTGCTCTGCATCTGCATGTAGCAGATGCCGCCCAAATGTTGTGGCAATAAGAACAAAAGCTTGAACCACTTTACCAGTGGCAGAGGCAACTTAATTTGCACCCATTGCTGCTTGATTGTATGCAGTGGTAACCTTGCAATAATTCTGTTCTTCTGTTAGCAGAAATGGTACCTGCCGCTGAAGAGGCCAATTTTGATGTGCTGCGAGATTCGCAGAGAAACGAAGCATTACTCTGTAAGACGAGTGCTTTTTAGTAATGTATGCAGGCCTTTAACCCATCTGCTTGAATACGAAATTGTCAAAACACATCGATAATATCACGGCTAAAGCTCTTAAAAAGGTAGGTTACTTGAGGCGCACAGTACGGGATGCTCCTAAAGAGACGAAATTGGTCATGTATAAAACTCTAATTCGCCCTATTCTTGAATACGCTTCCAATGCTTGGAATCCATATAAGCAATGTGAAATTGATCAAATAGAATCTGTACAACGAAAAGCTGTAAGATTTATTTTTCGCCGCTACGACTTTCATTTTTCACCCTCATCTGCGATATCTTCCTTAAACTTAAGTCCGCTCGCATCCCGCCGGAAAACTGAGTCCTTAAAACTTCTTCACTCAATAGTGCATTCTGCTAATTGCCTCTCAGAGAGTAAGCATATCGCGTTTTCAAAACCATCTCTAACCAGGAGCCATCACGATCTTAATATCCAACCCTTTTTTGCCCGTACTAACGCTTTCAAATACAGTTATGGATGGATGGATGGATGGATGGATGGATGGATGGATGGATGGATTTTTATTTATTTTTTATTTATTTATTTATTTATTGATACTGTCAGCCGTAGGCCGTTACAGGGTGAAAACAGATACATATGTAAGTTATGTCACACAGCCACAAGTATGAACAGTGCACAATTCAAAATAGTCAAATTGAAAACGACAGTCATCGCAACACAGCTGTCCTGCACTGCAGATACAGACCTAAAGCACAAACGCTAGCGGGTAAATATTTTAGCTTACAACCATAAAATAGCAGTAGGGAAACAAAACGTATGAAAAGAAAAACAAAATTACAAGGATGTCTATTCAGGTAAGTGACGGTACAAGCAATTTTCAAATTGGGGGAGATTGTCTATTTGCAGAAAGGTCTGAGGCAGGGAATTCCACTCTGTTATTGTTCTGGGGAAAAAGGAGTATTTAAAACAGTTAATACGGGCCATCATGGGTGTAATCTGGTAACTGTGGGAGCTTCTTACAGGGCGACACGAACGCTGTTGCAAATAGCAGCTTGTGTTTAAGTTGAAGTGATTATTGCGCAAAAGATAAAGATATTTTAGCCTGGCGATCTTCCTTCGTTTCGACAGTGAAGGAAGTTGTAATTCTTGCAGCATGTCAGTCACGGAATCAGTATATCTATATTTTGACAGAA
Organism: Amblyomma americanum; assembly: GCF_052857255.1. Taxonomy (NCBI): domain Eukaryota; kingdom Metazoa; phylum Arthropoda; class Arachnida; order Ixodida; family Ixodidae; genus Amblyomma; species Amblyomma americanum. The sequence continues at coordinate 530,676,503 of NC_135497.1, forward strand.
TGAACCTGGCGGCCCTTCTTTGAACTTTTTCAATCTTATACGTTTGATTTGACTGATACGGATCCCATATGACGCTTGCATATTCCAGTGTCGGACGTACCAGCGCGAGATAGGCAGTTAGTTTTGCTTTTGTGGATGCAAGTTTCAGTTTTCTTCTAAGGTACCACAACTTAGTTTCAGCTTTTGAACATATGTTGTCAATATGTAAATTCCAACTTAGATTAGATGATATAGTGACACCTAAATACTTAAAGGAGTTGACACATGTTATATTCCGCCCATCTATTTCATAACCAAATGAAAAAATATTTTTGGTTTTGTTTGTCAGTGTAATATATGATGTTTTCGTATAATTAATTTTCATTCTAGAAGCTGCGCACCATTGATTAATGGAGTTCAACGCCAAATTTAATGTGAGCTGGTCTTCTGGCTTTGATATGATTGAGTATATTAAACAGTCATCCGCAAATAGCCGGACTGTTATTTGAGGAGGAAGTGAGACTGCGATGTTGTTAACATAGCATAAAAATAATATGGGCCCCAGCACAGACCCCTGAGGGACACCTGAGGGTACACCCAGGACGTCAGATTTCGCACCGTCTACCTCCACATACTGGGTTCTATTAGTAAGGTAAGCTTTAATCCAGTACACAATATCTGTGTTTATGCCTAAGTCAATGAGCCTGTTAAGAAGTTCATCATGGGGTACACGGTCGAATGCTTTAGACATGTCTAGGCAAACTGCATCCACTTGGTCTCTGTTGTTTAAGGCTTTTGAAAAATCATGCAGTGTTTCAACAAGTTGGGTAACAGTAGAGAGCTTCCGCCTGAAACCATGTTGATTGGGATTTAGTTTGTTCGTGTCCTCAAGATATTTGGATAAGCAGTTTGCCACGACGTGCTCAAGCATCTTTCAACAGGAGCAGGTGATAGAAATAGGTCTGTAATTGTCGGGAACGTGCTTGCTTCCAGATTTGTGTACTGGAACTATCCTAGCCTGCAGCCAGTCATTTGGCAAGGAATGTTGCTTCAGTGATGCATTGAATATGATAATTAAATATTTTGCGATCCATTCCGCGTATCTTCTTAGGAACTCATTAGGAATAGAATCAGGACCGGAAGACTTTTTTGTATGTAAATTAAGGAGGAGGGAAAATATTCCTTCATGGGACAATGTAATAGCGGGTGTGTCAGACGGTTTGGAGCATAATCCGCTTATTGAATTCTGGGGCATAGAGTTAGAAGGGCTAAATACAGAATGAAAATAGGCATTACATCTGTTAGCGATTTCTGATTTATCAGTAACAACACAACCATCCACTGTAAGAAACTCCATTTTTTCCCTCGAGGGTGAAAGGTGACGCCAAAAACGCTGTGGGGAGGTTTTCATAAATTGGGTGAGCTTTTCGGAAAAATACCTATCTTTTGCTGTCAATAACTTCTCTTTAAGTATCGAAGATAGGTGCGAAATTTCATTTTGATTCCTTACTCTGTTGCGTTTTCTCCGCTTTATACTTCGCTTTAGCTGGATTATCTCACAATTTATCCAAGGGTTACGTTTCTTTATCGTTTTTTGACGTTGCGGAACAAACTTTTGCAGGCAGTACCTGATTATATTTTTAAACCTCTCCCACAAAGTGTTGACGTCATCCTCCCCGTGGTAAGAATCCAAGGTCATTTCCAAGTAGTCTATGATGCTGACATCATCAGCATTCGAAAAATCGTTAACAGAAATAGTTAGCCTTTTCGTTTTTTCCGGTGGTCTAAGCCGTTTGAAAGAAACTAAAACAAGGTTATGGTCAGAAAGCCCTTCCTTAACGGACACATCATATTCAGTTATTTTGCTGTTTACAAAAACCAAGTCCAGTATTGATTCCGTACTTGCTCCAATCCTTGTTGTGCGTTTGACAATTTGCGTGAGATCATTATTAAAAGCAATGTCTAACATGACCTCACAGTGTTTAGCATCAGTTGTGCCTGCATCAAGTGACTCCCAAGATATACTAGGCAAATTGAAATCACCGGCAATGATCACACTTGCGTTTCTAGGTACATTATTTGAAACGTATTCTTGTAACGACTCAAGAAATGTAATAGGGGCACTGGGGGGTCGATATACTGCGGCAATAACACAAGAAGAAACACCAACTTTTATCCGGCACCAGATGCTCTCCGTGTTAGGGCAATCCTTCATAAGAACAAATTCGATTCCTTCTTTAAAAATAAGCGCCACACCACCACCGCGCGTGTCACGATCCTTACGTATCATTCGATACGTAGGTGGTACTATCTCACTATCAGTTATTTCAGGACGCAACCATGTTTCTGTTACTGCAATGACATCTGGCTGGTAAAGCATGATAATGTGTTCTAGCTCAGTAGTTTTATTCAGGAGACTGCGTGCATTCAAATTTATCAATGTAAAATTTCTTTCTTTTGTCCCAAACTGTCATTCGTTTTTATTAACAGTAGCAAGCGTGCGTTCTACCCTCACGCGGCAGTGGTTGTCGTCATCCCAGACAAATTCCTCTTCATCAATAAAAAGCCTGTCATGCTCGAGCCGAATCTTTGCACCATTGTCCTTCTCATGCTGTGCACTTGCCCACAGTTTCTTACGCTTATGTAAAGTCGCCTGGGAATAATCATGTGATAAAGAAGTATTGCTGCCCTTTAGTTTCTTGCAGTCCCTAAATAAATTCATTTTTTCATTGTAGTCGAAGAAACGAACGATCACTGGGCGCACCTTGTCCACACCCCTCTTTCCGAGCCTGTGTATCCGTTCTACCGTGTTAACTCTGACACCAAGGCGTTCGTGGAACACATCGTCCAATACTTTCTTCTTAAGTTCGACGCTAGTTTCACTATCAGTTTCCGATATTCCGAACACGAGAAGATTATTTCGTCGGCCTCGGTCTTCCATCTCGACTATTTTCTGTTGCTGTGAACGGATAGTTACTCCCAGGTCATGCACCAATGCTTCTAGTTTTTCTTCTTTTTTGCGCATATTCAATAAATTGCTCTCAATTTCTAGCATCTTCTCATTCACTTTATCAAATTGCTGGGAAAGCAAACTCTGGTTTTCTTTAACTTGCCTCATATCCTCAATGAGCGCTTTCTGTCATTTCAAGAGCTCACTGAACATTTTTTCGACAGTATCAGGCCCAGGATTTTGCTCAACATCACCAGCAAGTATCAACAACAATCAGATACATTCCAGTACAAGATCAACCCACACTGTGGGGCACGGCAGAACAATAATGAACCTATCATCACTTCTAAAACATTTTTGTTGTTTACTAACCTGTAAGAACAGGACAAAAGGTTCAGCTGGCTTCATTCTGAAGGCCTCGCCGTGCCCACACGAATGCTCGATGAAGACTGAGCTTAAATAGCCAGTGCGGTCCGTTATCATCGACGAAGTTGTAGTCCCAGGGAGCGCATGCGCCAGTCCGTTCCATGCGGTAGCTTTCCACGCAGGCAGCCGCAAAAGATGACCATCGTAGCTGTCGGCAACATAGCACGTACTTGAGGCGTGATCCGATGTTGAAGCATGGCACAGGAAGGCCTGTAAGAACAGGACAAAAGGTTCAGCTGGCTTCATTCTGAAGGCCTCGCCGTGCCCACACGAATGCTCGATGAAGACTGAGCTTAAATAGCCAGTGCGGTCCGTTATCATCGACGAAGTTGTAGTCCCAGGGAGCGCATGCGCCAGTCCGTTCCATGCGGTAGCTTTCCACGCAGGCAGCCGCAAAAGATGACCATCGTAGCTGTCGGCAACATAGCACGTACTTGAGGCGTGATCCGATGTTGAAGCATGGCACAGGAAGGCCTGTAAGAACAGGACAAAAGGTTCAGCTGGCTTCATTCTGGATGGATGGATGGATGGATGGATGGATGGACGGACGGACGGACGGACGGACGGACGGACGGACGGACGGACGGACGGACGGACGGACGGACGGACGGATGGATGGATGGATGGATGGATGGATGGATGGATGGATGGATGGATGGATGGATGGATGGATGGATGGATGGATGGATGGATGGATGGATGGATGGATGGATGGATGGATGGATGGATGGATGGATGGATGGATGGATGGATGGATGGATGGATGGATGGATGGATGGATGGATGGATGGATGGATGGATGGATGGATGGATGGATGGATGGATGGATGGATGGATGGATGGATGGATGGATGGATGGATGGATGGATGGATGGATGGATGGATGGATGGATGGATGGATGGATGGATGGATGGATGGATGGATGGATGGATGGATGGATGGATGGATGGATGGATGGATGGATGGATGGATGGATGGATGGATGGATGGATGGATGGATGGATGGATGGATGGATGGATGGATGGATGGATGGATGGATGGATGGATGGATGGATGGATGGATGGATGGATGGATGGATGGATGGATGGATGGATGGATGGATGGATGGATGGATGGATGGATGGATGGATATGCATTTATTGAGATGACAAGTCTAGGATACAGAGGCAAAAGGCAGATATGCTCTCCCTGGCGGGGCCCATGCACCCAGTTGCTAGCATGCAGCAAAGGAATCGGACATCGTACACATTGATATATACAGAACGGACGGTTCTACAAATGAAAGAACGAAGTGCATACTTTTGCAAAGACATATTAATACAGCGAAGAAATAAAGTGATATAAAAAATTCAAAGATAATTACAACAGGCACATAAAAACTTTCTGTATGCGCAGTGTTTCAATCATTCAGACAACTAAAGAGATAAGCTTTAGCATTTTGTTTGAGAGATTTCCGGGAGACAGATTTCTTAATAATTTCTATTGCCTGTGTATGTTTGTTGAGAACACTGGGGATTAAATATGAAAGCATCTGGGGTCCATAGCTGGTTTGTTCCTCGTCCCTTGTCTTTTTTTGCGCGGTTTCAAGATGCACTGTACAAATAGTCACCAACTAGCCCGTCTCTCTCTATTATGCTTGGGAATTCTGTAGTGTTCGTGCCTTAAGTTGTAAGGCACGACATGCTTCATACAGGCATGCTTCTGAGAGCTCATGCCACTGGTGTTGCTGTGTATGACTGTGGCCTTCAAGTGACAGCCAGTACGGTGTCGAGTTTGGCGCAGCCTGAAACTGCCCTCAGTTGCTGGCATGATTAAATGTGTGCATTCTGTCAATGAAGAAATAGCATACTGAGAGTGTAGACAAGGCGTGTTAGGAGTTGGGGCTGTGCTACTTCACGAATTTGTTACCGCGTCGGCCTTGACCACAAAGTCGATGCATTCACAATGTCTCCCAACAGTCTGCAAGTCTCTTATTTCTAATAGGATGTCTGAAGAGTGCATGCCTTGCAGCAGAATTCAATTTCCATACCTTGATGAAATCTTGAACGTGCGTCATTGCCTGCTGGATTGGGTCGTGTATTCCTTGAGGTCCATACTTGCGTATTAGTGTTTCACATAAATCCGCTGCTCATCTTCTAACAAACGAGGCTATGCAACATGAGAGGAAATAAAACTTTGATGTGTGTAGGATTCCAAAAAGCACTGCAGATGACAGCTGCTTCACGCGGGGACAGTGTCACGATCGCAAGATGCCATCCAGTGCCGAAACGGCGCTTGATCTGCAGAAAGTCGAGAAAGTACGTGGCTGCAGCACGGAAAGGAAACCTTCTTTGACTTGGCTTCACCGGCTACATCCAGCAGGAACCTGAGTGCATGATCATATACCAGGTGTTACTTGCAAGACTAAGTAATTCAAAAATAGGCTTTTTGGAATAAAAATATGGATTTTGCAGCGTAGTATTACTATTGTTGGAGGGAACCAGAAAACCAGTTAATTGTTTTATGTAGTAAGCTGGTTAACTAAATTTTAATCAACTTTTTAACTATATTGAACCTAATCATGAACTTTTTAACTATAATTAGAGATTTGTAGCCCGTGGTTACTAATAGCCATAGGAGCTTATAGATTTTCAAACACGCGCTTACCCTCGAAGCAGTGGCTCGACAAAACTTGGCTACATTGTTCCAAAATACATGCGCTTTTCAAAGCATGCAGGCAAAGCAACCTTTCCAGTGCATGTAACTAGTCAAAGAAGCCAAATTTTGTTGAGCCAGAGCACCGAGCGCAACCATGTTTTTGAAATTCTAAAAGCTGATGTGGCTATTACTAATGACCGGCTACAAACCTCTAATTGAAACAAAGTGCCTATCTTTAATAGTTGAAAGTTAATTATTAAGAATTAGTTAACCAGCCTACTACATAAAATGATTCGTTAATTCGCTGGTGTCCTCCAACACAGGGAATACCATGCCGCAAAGGCCATATTTTTAGCCCAAAGAGCCTATTTATGAAAATTACTTAGTCTTGCCTGTAACACCTGGTATGTACTCAAGTTATGTACGTGAGGCATGATGTACATATTTTCCGAAGAACAGATGTATGCAAGACATCACTTGATTAGACTAGCAATAGTATTTCCCTTTAGGGTGACTTTAAATGATCTTTCATTGAGCCTGTGGCGGCGGTGACCACTTTTATTGCTTGTGACACGAAGGATATGTCTGATAGCCAGATGTGTTCTGCTCATGCTCTGGAGGTTTCCTTTTCGCGCCTGCTGAAGCAGTGGCTCAGCAGCCCTGTAGTTACAGAAAAAGAGATCATTCTCACTTCTGAAGATTTTTGATTTTTGGCAGTTGAATCATGGCCTGTCAAAGAACAGATAATAAAAGGTCATAGCACATGCCTTGTAAAGTCGTGAGCAGCTTTCGTGGCTACAGGCCCCTGCAAGAGCTACTCTCACCCCCTGCAAATATGTTTCTGTTCAGTTAGTTGACGCCGCCACTAATATAGCGAGCTGCCACCTGCCAGTGGAGACGAGCCTGGTGCACACCGTGAGCCTACTTAACTGCCGTATGCTGCCACACTTATGTTTAGCCCTTGTGTTTAATATGTGCACTGCATGATGCTTTTGCAGCACTGGAAGCCTGGTTGGAAATTTATAAGCACAGTGGTTGGCACCGGATTTAACATACTGGAATTGCTCATTAGCATACAGTGCCGTATGGCTGCAAATCAGAGCTATACGGCTTCCACAGACTCTTCGTAATTGAAAAAGAATTCTTCCGGGTCCAGGTTTGAACCTGGGGCCAGGGATGAATTTTTCTTCAGCTACAAGGTTTAAAAAATAAGCTGTATAGCTTTCCATTCTTGCCATTTGGCTGTGCATGGGTTGATGCTAATTACTACCTTATTACAAATCTACGCCACCTTGGGAGATTCCCTTAAACATTGGACCATTAACATCCTGTTGTTATGTTAGGCTTGCTTGCAGTTAGCTCTGTGTAAGAGTAGAAAGGTAGGAATCAGCTGCGTGTGTAAGGACGTTGGGGGCATTTATTTTGCTGACTATTCAGTGCCAAGCTCTCCGTGGTTTTGTGCTAATGCAGGTGCCCTCCTGATGCCTCTTCCTTACCAACAGCCACAGTCACACTCACGATGAGCTGCTAGCAGACAGCAGCATCAAACTTGCCGGCTGTCCCTGATGCAGCTGTCAGTAGTCATGCAAACGGTGAGCTTATTCGATTTTTGTGTGCCATGACACATATGTAACCAGTGCAGTGAATGAAAGTGTGTTAGACAGAGTGACAGTAGAAGTTCAGTTGAGCACAGTGCGATAAAAATAAAATTGTGATAAAGATTATCATACGGCGCCTAAATCTGCTCGTTGCCATTTCTTCACCCACGATTTACAATCAATGTTAAAGAATAACCCTCGTAAGTTCTAACAGACGATCAACCCTTCGAATCATCCTCATATAACTCTTACCAATGCCGAAGGAGGCAGCGTTCCTGTGGCTGAATGCGCACAAGTTCTTAACGACGCATTCTCTTCAGTCTTTACTCGAGAAGAGGTTTATTCAGTCCCTGCTGCTACGAATCATTCTAATACTTCAATGTCCGAAATAGTTATTAGTGAGACTAGTATCTTATCTTTACTAAGGAAACTTAAAACGACATCAGCGTCCGATCACCTTGGTTTTATTAACAAAATACTCAAGAACTCATCTGAAGATATCCATCGCATCTTGTCCGCTATTTTTGCGCATTCCCTTTCACCTGGTTTGATTCCACGTGACTGGTGCCTAGTTAAGGTTGTGCCTATATTCAAGTCCGGTGTTCGTTCTTTACCACTCAATTATCGACCAATTTCATTAACTAGCACGATTTGTAAACTCATTGAACAAGTCATTCATTCGCAGGTTTTTAACTTTTTAGAACAACACATCATCTTTAAATACCAACATAGCTTCCGTACAGGGTACTCGTGCGAAACGCAACTTCCTGGTTTCATCCACGAACTTCATTATTCTGTTGATGCTGGACTTCAAGTCGACTCCTTATTTCTTGATGTTTCCAAAGCTTTCGACAGGGTACCTCATAACCGGTTATTACCCAAATTAACACTTCTTAATATTCACACTCTCGTTTTTGCATGGGCTAAAGATTTTCATTGTTCAGGTTTCAGTTTACCAGTGCCAATAACCATAATTCTTCTCTCAGCCAAGTACATTCTGGCGTCCCACAAGGAAGAGTGCTTGGCCCGTTGCTTTTTTATATTTATTAACGATTTACCTAACTCCATTTTTTTCCGAATCAGACTTTTTGCCGACAATTGTGTAATTTATCGCAAAATTTCTCTAACGAAGATCGCCTAGCCTTACAATCCGACCTCGAGACAGTAACAGCATGGTGCTCTACTTGGCTTATGCAACTTAACCTTTCCAAAATAAAATTTGTTTTTTACTTACCGAATGTCTCGATTTCAAACAGCGTATTCTTTAAATAACACTCCAGTCGAGTTGGTAATCACGTATAAATACCTCGGTCTTCGCGTTCATTCAGACACCACACTAACCTTAATCTTGCATCTGCTAATCGGTCATTATTCCTCTTAAAACATAACTTAAACCATGCTCCCTCTCACTTCCGACTACGTGCTTACACCACTCTTATTCGACCTAAAATTGAATATGCTTCGGCTGTTTGGGACTCTAATCAAGCATATTTAATAAATAACATCGAATCATTGCAAAATCGCGCAGCTCGTTTCATCTAATCTGATTATTCACTTCATTCCTGCATCACTGTCGAAGAAACGCACTGATCTGCAATGTCTCTTTCTCCGTCGTAAAGTTGCTTGCTTATATCTTTCATAAACTGTATCATCACTCAACGCTTCATAATGACTTTTTTCTTTGCCTTCCTCCATTTTTTACCGCCGCGACCATCCGTTTAAAGTTAAGCGCTTGTCATGCCGTACAACTAACCATGCACATTCGTTCATTCCACGTACTATAACCAACTGGAACGCTGTCCCTTCAGATGGTGCTACCACCACTGATCTGGAGAAATTTTATAAACTAATATCTGCCACTACTTCTGTGTAACATCTTTTAGTACATTGTTAACTTACCAGTGCGTTATGGTTTTGTCTTTTATTTCTGTTATTAATAATTCTCATTGTTTTATTTTCATGCCGTTGTGGATAGAATTGTATACCTTGTATTAACTTTACTTTCTTAATGTTTCTGTTTCATGCCATTTATGTTTTAATGTTTAATTATGTGGGTTTTTTATTTTTATTCCAAGGATCCATATGCTTTTATTCGTTTTTGTTTGTAGTTTCTTGAATTCTTGGCTTATTTATTTATTTTTTTATTACTTGTCTGTACCGCCCCCCAATGTAATAACCTCAAATTGAGGGCTTTGAGGGGTATTTTGTATAAATAAATAAATGTGCATAATGAGTGGAGTGAGTCGCACTAGGCTTAACGCACTTTTACTATGTCAAGGAAAAGTTAGTGAATTATTCTTTTTTTCTTGCTGGCAGTTTCCATATTTACACGATTGTAAGTCAACTGGAATGTATGTCGACCCCCTTCGATCGCATGTTAGCAAGAAAACTGAGGTCGCTTAAGCTTCGCTTTTACTGTCTCTCCGGCTGCTGTCGGCTGCTGCGCATGGGCACATTCCAAAACAAAAATGAATTAGTTACTTTACTACTCGTCCACACTTGTGCCATCGTCCTCACTAGCACTGCCGTCGTGATATCTGCTGCGGTCCCACAGCACGTTGTTCTAACGTTGTCTAGCAAAATCACGCATTTCACTAACAACCATACCGTGATGTTGTGTGGAAGAGCTTAAAATTTTGCCTCGATGCTCCCGCCACACCTGTATCGCCCATTCCGAGATGTCGAACTCGCGCTCCCGCGCGTATTTATTCGTTTCTTAGGCGTAAAGAATGAAAGTCATCTTGAATGCAGCCACGAACGAGCACTGGACGCTTATCGGACTCGGAGCACCAACAGTGATCGACGAAATACTGCATTATAAACTTGTGAAACGTGGGCGGCAGTCATTAGATGCATGAGAACCAAAGCGAAACTACATGTGAGCGGCGTCGGCTCTTCCGTTAGCTACCGACGCTCCCCGGCACCGCTGTCGTTCCGAGTGGCGGTGCCGCCACTATTGGAACAACGGCCCTCCTAACTGTCAACACTCTCTTGAGCTTTGAGTTCTACGCATTGACATAGTAGCTGCTCTAGGCCAGCATCAAGAGGAATGTGATGGAGCAGCGCAGCAAAAATTAAACCATGCTCTAGTATCCCTCTTATCTCGTTTGTCGCCTTTATTTATGGTGCCATGCTTTGGTTTTGATTGTAACCCGACCCCCCCTTTATATTTTGAAATAAAAAAAAATTGGCTGTGGTTTAGTTCTGGTTAAACATTGAGTGACGCGATAGCTACAGCTGGCCGAGTGGAACTTGCTCAGTTGAATTGGAAAGTCAGCCTTTCTCTACTCCGTTTTGCCGTGCGTTCCTTCTTCATCTTCGGCCCCCTTGACACAGAACATTCGCACAGCTGTTGCTGCTTGATTTCGCCGGTGCGTCGCGCCGCTGGCAGCAGCAGCTGCCTCACACCACGTGACCAGCCACGGCGCTGCCAGCAGCTGCTCCGCATCACGTAACCAGCCAGGTGATCGTGGAGCCGCCGTCACGGTCACGTGCCGCCGCCACACTGAAGGTTCTAAATGCTACCGTTATGTGGTTATCGCTACGAAATAGGTTGACTTACAATTGTGTAAGTACGGTAGTTGGATGTGTAGGCGGGGGGATCATTTATTTGCACATGTGGGGGAACAGGTGTTTGTGTTAGGCGACTTTTGGATCAGTGATAATCTATCCTTGGTTTCTTGCTACAATAAGTGCTACTCAATCATTCCTTTTCACCCAGTGGCCACAGCCACACCCATGGCAAGCTGTGGAATTTCAGCGGCTTCAGATCTGCTGGTCAACCCAGCGATGGTTGTGGGCGCCCCTGCAGATGGTAAGCCCATTGACTATTGTTTTGCCAATAACACATATGTTTGTGCACATGTTGTATGAACTGATTCTGAAGAAAGGATCCACAGAAGCTGTAGTGTGTGGCAACAAATGCATTGCAAGCCAAGTTATTGGCCCCATGTTTGATGCATTTCACCAAGGTTTTAGAATCATGAGAACATTTTAAAAGCCCCATCACAAGAAAATCCAGCAGCTTTAGTGAGTGTGTGTACTTACAGATCGTAAAGGAAATCACTTCGACGTTTGTGGATTTAGTGTTTGTCTAATCAGTTGGAAGCAACACCTCTGTTTCATTTTTAAGTGCGCAACATGTGTTAAGGTTGAACGGCTCACGATGACACACTAATGTTTTCGCCTTCAGCATAAGAGCAGTCTTAAGAGCCCTCTGAATTTTTTTTACAAGTTCTGCCAAGGTAAACAATCAGCTAGACTTGAGACTGTCGCTGCTTCTAAAGTTCTCATGGGCGTAATTTTTTTTTCAGCCCAACGGCTAGGAAGGGCTGCACCAAAAAAGCCTGCTGCTCGTGTTTCTAAATGTACGTTTTCATTTGATTTGTATTGGATGATGCGCCAGACTCAGACCACCTTGAGTGCCTTAATGAATTCTCGCTTCCAGTAGCTGAATCCTGCATGTAGCATTTAGCGGCAGTAGTCTTGCTGTTAATGCTGCCTCTCTCTGCGGGCAGCAGGCTTTCTCCTTCCACTTGAGATGGTTTTACCCAGCTTGCACTAATTGTCCTTGTAGGCCTGTGACCTTCATTGGCACTCATGTAAAATTTCAGTGCTGGATTTTTTATAGTAGGAAAATCGGCTGCACGGGACAGTAATTTGAAGTGTCTTTAGAATGCTCGGAGCATGTAGCTACAGAAGGTAAAGAGATAAGCTCAGAGTAGCCTTGAGTGCACCTTTCATTAAATGAGTATTCCATGGAACTGTGGCAGTTTTAAGCGCGTCTGACTGCATAAGTTGTCAAAACCTTGGCATTAACAACTATTAACCATGACGATGTGGCGAGAAAAGTCTGCAAAGATGCCAAATCAGGAATTAAGTTTAGGTCAGAAATGATGTATTGTGTACTGTTGAGTATTTTGAATGCAAAGGTTGCAAGGAACTTGGCAGGTGGGGGGAGGAAGTTGTGGCATATGCATGCTAGGAGTAGCAGGGGAAAACTTAGATGTGCTGGCGGGAATATTTAGAGTTATGAAATCTTTTCATACCGATGCAAAAATAATGTGATAAGATCCTTAATGAGACTTTACACAGTGCACTTAGTGCACTGCAGAATTTTGAGCTCTGAGGCAGGGTGTGGGCTAGTGACAATGGTGAGATGTTGCCTAGATTTGGAAAAGATACAGGAAAAAGGAGCACTCCAATGTGCCCTATTTGAAAGCTAATGTATCGCTTTAACAAAGGAAGGTAAATAGCAGTTTTAGCCGCGTAATCCCATAGAAAGGTATCAAGGCAGGGTGCATATTAAGAACGGATCTTGTTAAGGAACAAGAAATCTTGTCTTAAACCATTCAGAATTGGCACTCAGAGCTATAAATTGCTGGTATCATAAAAGCAACACAAATAAGCATAATACGGATGAGTGGTCATGAGAGGACTGTTGATGACTGTAATGTATGGGGCTTGTACTCTTTGCTTGTTTGGTTGCTGTAAAATACTTGGTATAAAGCATTAATTGAATCAACCATTCTTTTCCTCAGCTCCTGGAGTGCCTGTAGTGGGAAGCGGCTTCGGTACCCCGGGTGAAGATGATCAGGTTAATGTGCATTTGCTGTTTGCCACATACTCCCATGTATAAGTTGATAATAAACATAGGTCAGCCCCCGAACTTTTGTTGCGTATAGTAGGAGAGGGGGTTAATCAGCTAACCACGAATTTTGGTGCATGTAGTACATTTGACCAAAATTTCGGACTCATGATTTTTCGGACATGCTTGATTATTTGCACTGTTTCGAAGCACCAGGACACGGACCATAAAGGCAATGTATAAGAGCGCCTGAAATTTCGGATGCACCACAACAGACTGCTCAATTTTCAGACCTTTCGTACTCGCTGCAATGCCCAAGCTGCCATACAATTTGTACAGCAAAACCTCATTAATTCAACTTGCAGGAGAGACCGAGAACTTGATCAAAAAAATGAAATTAAAGCTTGAAGGGAGTGTTATAAATTGTGAGACTGAAATTCTGCGAGTCAGCACATTGTGCCAGCATGTTTTTGAATTCATAGTGCTTTTGAACGTCGCCCGTCGCACAAACTTGAACAGTAGTCAGAGTTTGTGGAACTCATCTGTGCCTAGCTTTTCGTTCCGAATGCGGGAAGAGGTAGCAGGGAAGCTCATGGGAAGCGTATAGCTTCACGGCGGCTGCGAGATCGCAAGGAAACGGTGGTGCATTTCAACATTTCAAAGCGAGGTCAGTGCACCCACAGAAAAACACCGCAACCCTGTCTTTTCTCAAAACTGTAAACAACTTAGTTTCAATGACAGGCAAGACTCCTGTCATTATATGGAAACCACTGCAGAGTGCATATGATCGGATATGGTACTGATTTTGGCAATCACTAGGTCTAATTATGATGGCCAAATCCGATTGTGCGCTTTCTTCGGCTGTTTGTTGGTTTTTATCATTTCACCATCTTTTCATACTTGTTTCGTGGCCTTTGTACTGTGGGTGCAACGAAGTTTGCGCAGTGGTATGTTTCCTTTCGTGTCGAGTGTTTCTACATGTGTGTTTGTCAGCGACATGCTCACGACAGGCAGCACAGCCAGGCCAAAGGTCAGTTGGATTCGCCTGCACTACGTGAACTAGTTCTCAGAGTGCTGCACTTCGCCATTCATTTCAGCGGTGCAAGATGGCACTATCTGCACGACGCCATTCGTTTAAAAAAAGTGCCGACCTACAGGTCTAGCTCAGGAAAGTCCAGGAAAACTGTGCACCTCTTCAGAGGTCGGTGCCAAAATGGTTCAGCCGCAACCGCCATGGAAGCAGACGAATGCTTACGCGATGATGGCTTGCGCTTTGTGATAAACGGCGGAGATACTCAAATTATTCAACACGTCGATGTGAACAGTGCCTCACATGGGCCCGCCGACTCTTATGAAACGTGACTGGCCACACGAGAAGGTGGCGACGAAGGTGGTGGTGGCGGCCCATGCCGGCACTTTGCTTCTCTTTACGGACCCGTTACTGGTGTCTTTCCTTTGAACTAATCAAGTTAAATGAGTACTCGAGGCTAGTTATGTTAGCTAAAAAGTAAACACGTGCATTCAGCATGATGCACGTTGTTGCAGCAATCGCTTATCATAAAAATCGGCGCGCACACACCTCAGTCGTGTTCAGTAAAACAACACACGTGCGTTGTGCTGCTGCGAGGCTGCATCGAGGCTGATTCAGGGCAACACTTCACTGCAATGTGCTGTTAGAAAAATCTTCACGCGGTTCGCGATGTTGGCGGCCGTTGATATGTTTGCCACGCTGCTAGCTGCAATTTGGCGGTGTCACCAAGGCTCGCGAACGACCAGGCCTGCACTCGACCATTCATTTCGGAAGCAGCCAGTGCCAAGCTACACTTGAACTGCTGGAACTGGCGTGGCACACTCGCGGCACCACCGCGGAACTTTACAACACTGTTTCAGGGAGTGCAGGCGAATCGAACAGACGACTCAAGCTTGGGAAAGCCTTCACCACCAGTCATCTGTGCACATGACACGAGGCGAAATTTGGTCGTGAGGACCTTGAGAATGTGCAGAAAACAAGTGACATATTGCAATGCAAATATTGTAATATTGTAAATGGCATATTGCAATCAGTGATGTTTTTCGATTAAATTTGATTTTTCGGACATTTTTGAAGTTCTTACAGAGTCCGAAAAATCAAATTTAATCGAAAAACATCACTGATTGCAATATGCCATAGAAAGCAGTCAACATTGTTGAAGTTCGTACAGAGTCCGAAAAATCAGTTGACCATATTCCTGCATGGTATTGTGGAATGGTGAATGGCAAGGTGGGCTAGTTGGTACGAATCCATATGAAGATCTGACAGGGCACAAGACAGGATGAAGGAAGTGACATACACAGCACTGAACTCATGACTGAACTTGAATCAAGGTAATACACAGGAACAAATCATGCGAATTGTGCATGTCACAAGGCACCTGATAAGCATAGGACAGTGCATGCCCATACCAGCAAAACAGTAAAACAGGATGGCAACAATTATGCAGGCTAGAAAAACAATGAAGATTGCAAAAAGGCCTCATTATTCCAATACGCGCCTGTAAAAAAAAGCTAAATTATTTGCCTGAAGAGCCAGTAAAGGTTTGCAGAAGCAAGATTGACTTGCCTTTTAGATATGCTACGCTTTGAAGTGCTCATGTTGCACGCGATGCTTTGGCAGCACAGTATTCTTAAAACAAGGAACATTCTTTTGATTGCTCACATTGCACGTACAGTATGTTATGGCATTGAACTGGTGGTTTGAAGGCCCAAGTACTGTGCGATGTCAGTGCACGTTAAAGAACACCAGGTAGTCGAAATTTCCGGAGCCTTTCACAATGGGGTCCCTCATAGCCTGAGTCGCTTTGGGACGCTAAACCCCCATAAACCATAAGCCAAACACTTGAAGGTCACTAATCATCCCTTTCGAACTCCTATCCTTGCATCTAGCAGTGGACTGTGCAACTTTTAAAAGATCTTCCTTGTTTTCAATATACCTCTGTGTTCTTTAAATATCGATCGCAACATGAGTATGAGCTTCTATAAGTGTGTACCTTATTTCAAAAGCCAGTCAATCTTCTCAGCAAACCTTCACTGGCTGTTCACGTAAAAGAACTTAGCTTTTGCTTTTTTTACAGGTTTTTCTTGCAATCATGAGGCCTTTTTGTTGCAGTCTTGTTATCCGTTTTGCTTGCTTGTAAATTTTCTGGGCACAGCAGCTTTCCTTGCTCATGAGATGCTTTGTTACATGCACAATTGAGCCGTTGTGGTGGCTTAGTGCTTATCATGCTCGGCTGCTGACCCGAAAGAATCCGATTTAATCCTGGTTGCGGCTGTCGCATGTTGATGCAGGTGAAATGCTAGAGGCTTGTGTACTGTGAAATGTCAGTGCGCATTGAAAAAGCCAAGGTGGTCAAAATTTCCGGGAGCTCTCCACTACAGCGTTCCTCATAGCCTAAATTGCTTTGGATCGTTAAAACCCTATAAACCATGAACCGGCACAATTTGTGTGCGATGTTTATTCCTTTGACTTACTTTGATTAAACGCTGATAGTTCAGGGCTGTGTATGTCCCTTTTGTTTTTACAAGCCCTTAACACATCCATTGCTGGAGCCAGCTTTTCTGTGGTAACCCAGCACTCGGTTCAGATTAGTACAGGCAAGCCAGTGGCGTGAATGTGGCATCTGCAACCAATCTATTAGTAGTATGAAGTGTACAGAGGGACTTTGAGTGTAGGTTTGGGTGTATGGCGAGTATGCGTTGGCCTCTGTGACTTTTTGGGGGCTTCTAGGGTGTGAGTGGTGGGGGGGGGGGAGGAGTATGTAGGGGCATGCTTTGTGAGTGGTGGTCAAAGAGTAAGTGAAGAAAAATGGCTGCTGTGGGTAGAGTATGCATCTAAATGAGATTGGTGCATTTGAGGCATGAGAGTGTGACTACTTTCTAGCTGGTGAGTTGGGCATGTGGATGATTTGTTCCTTCTAGTGTAGGTTGAGGGCGTGGAGGCAAGTAGAGGTATGTTCTTTATAGGGTGCCTGCGTATGTAGGGAAGCGTGAATATTAGTTGTAGTAATGCTTTTTATAAATTTAAGGGCCTTGCTTAGCTGCCTTGATTTTGCCTGCGGGTGGGGGCAGCAGTAACTGAGCAAAGTGCGTAGCGAACACTTCAGAAAGAATTACGTTTGAAAATATGGTGGTATTGATGTGGGGGCATGAAGGTTAGAATTGTTTTTGTAATCCAGTATGATATGCGTGTAGCTAGTGCTCAAACCTATGCTTCCTGACGAAATGTGGAATAATATATTTGATAGATATTGTGAAGACAGACTGAGGTAAGGTAGATGAAACTATAATTTTTTAAAAATTTTAACGTGCGAATAACTCAAGCATTTTAATCCTCTGGCCTCGTTTCAACTCCCTCAAGAGCTTTAGCAAGGTGAATGTGATGTGGATTGTTGAGTATCTAAATGAAGCTATAAGAGCAACCTAAGCCTGTAATTTTGGATATTCTATGGCATTCAGCAGTGCTTCCCGCTTGTCTAAAATCACATCAAACAGCTAAGTACCAGTAGTGTTTGACCAAATGTTTATTTTGCCCTTTTCATTTTTTGGTGTCATTTGAACCATTTGCAAGTGCAGCTCGGGAATGGTATGCACGTCAGTGCAGACGTGTGGGCGGCACTGATGATGCAGACCACAGACGCTGCATTTTGCAAGCGCCTCGCTGTAGCCTTGTGGGGTGTAGAGGTGCTTGCAAAACGCAGCGTCTTTGGAAAGCAAAACAATAAAGATATTGCACAGAGCAAGACGATAGTGCATCCGCCTCTTTCACCCATGAAGTTGGTGGGAATGT
Source organism: Amblyomma americanum (assembly GCF_052857255.1). Taxonomy (NCBI): domain Eukaryota; kingdom Metazoa; phylum Arthropoda; class Arachnida; order Ixodida; family Ixodidae; genus Amblyomma; species Amblyomma americanum. Next base: position 530,694,505 of record NC_135497.1, read on the forward strand.
CCTGTGAGTCGATGCAGCAGTCTGTTATGATTATCTTTATTTTGTTCCACGGCTGTAGTATGACGAATATTCTAGACATAAAGCATGCACCACAAAAGTATAATCAGTGTCAATGACAAACAGGAGTGCTGAAACCTGATCAGCGAAACGATAAGATTTCAATCAAAATTGATGAGATAATAGTGCACTTTATTTCTACTTCTGTGCTATAAAATGATGCGTGGAATTGTTAGTTCATGTCGTCTGTAAAATTTTTCTTTGAGTTAAAATTTATATGATATTGTGTTCGCTTTTGATTTGTTCACTGGTGTACATAAAATTGTATATTAAAGCTCAATTTTGTAGACTTTTAGAGTCTAAAAAATTTATCGCAGGTACTCTGCTTTGCACTTTTGTTTCACATACATTTCTGGTCAGTCAAAGCGCAAAATATAAACTTGTTCATTTTCTCTTGTGATGCAGCCAATACTGTTACTAAATATAGAAAGAGGCTAAATGCTGCCATAAATATTGTGCACATAGGCCGGAATGTGTCTTCAGCATTGAGGTTTGTCATTTACTTGGTTTATTTTTTTTGTTTAGCTGCCTTTGCTTACTTCCTCAAGGAGAAAGGGTGCCCCGAGGAGGAGCTTGGAAAATGCCACAAGCCGCTTGTGCGATACTTGGCCCAAAAGTGTGATCTGCGGCGCTAATGAGGTACGGTTCATACCAGGGGTTCTCCAACTGGCTTCTGCAGAACCCCCTGGCCTCCAGAGCCCCAGTTGTTCTCGTCAGGAACAACAGGTGCTCTGTCCTGGCTTTCTCTTGTGTTGTCTTCTTTTGGCAGTTTCCGACCATTATTATGTCCTTGGAGTGCTCTGTGGGGTTCCTCAAAAATCTACGCCAGTGCATACCTCATCCACCACCTTTTCTTTACGCACTTAATATTGGAGCTTAATATACTGCGACTACTTCTAGCCAACTTTTACTACACAACCCAATCTTAATTGGTTTTAGCCATCTTTTTAAAGACCTGTGCACCGCATACCCCTTTTTTATTGCTTTCATGCGAGGCAAAAAGGAGTGAATGCCAAGATACGGGGTGACGGGGGTGTTCCTCAACCCATTTTAGAAACCAATAGGGTGAATTTAAGCATGCATCTTGTTGATGTGTAATGTTTTGCCTGGGGGTATGCAAGCATGTTCATTTGTGTGTACTTTAAATAATGCAACACGGAAAGGTTTTTTGGGCTTTAAAGCACTCGCAGTATTGATTTCTGGAGCAGCTCAAGTGATTTCTTTTTTTGAGCAACCAACGTTTCTGCTCCTTCAGGACTTACTGGGTTTGGAGGTAGAGACGTGCTACTTTTTAAACTACTTGCGAGCTATGTTTGGCGGTTCATCGTGCGAGTCACTTGAGCCAGTGTCTATGTCCCCAAAAGACCAATGCCGTCCCGAGAGAGGGGCGACTGCCCTCTGAGATGAGTTTTAGTGTGAACAGTACCTCATAATGGGGCAGAGAGGGGCGGGCTAAAGATGTCGTGCAGATCAGGCACATATGCTGGTGATTTACGCTTTAAAAAGTGTTTTGTATGTGCCAGGATCCTAGAAGTCGTCCCTTGAATAGGTGGGGTTCAGTGTTAACCTTGACTTGCTCAAAGGCAATGCAGTGGTACAACTGTTCAGAGTGCTCTGTGATTGCACTTTACTCTCAGTCATAGCTCCAAACATGGTTGCTATGCCGATGAAGCCTTTGAGGAAAATTCTCTGTTTTGCCGATGTAGCTGGCAGGAGAGTCAGTACAGGGTTTTTTGTAGACGATGCCGGATGGTCGTTCCTTTGGTGCACGGTGTTTCGAGTAAGGCATGAAGCGCTTAAGGGTTGGCAATATGTGACGAATCTGTATTACTTGCTAAAGAAATAGGCGGGCCAGCATTTCACTTGCGCCATTGACGTATGGGCTGGTGATGTGTGCTGTTTTGATTACCTGGATGCTCTCCTGTGGTCTTCATTTTATCGTTCAGCTCACTATATCTGTGCTCGTTATAATGTGGTTTGACTTTATTAGCACTAGTACATGTGTTGTAGCAATAGTTATTGTGTGTAACCAGCAACTGAATTTACTTATCAAATGTTATGTCCTATGCAGGCTCACAAGATGAATTCAAGGCAGCGTAACCATCATCATGAAATAAATCATCGAATGCTAAGTAGCTCCTTCCATGCGTGTCGTCCTTTCGGTGTTAAGGCAGTTCTGAGGCTGCCTTTTGCATGTTTTACTAAAACGTATGTCTGCTGCAACACAGTGCACAAAGAGAAAAGTTCCCCATAAATTTAAGGGCCTTCTTTATCACATTGTTATCGAAGAAAATGCGATAGCATTTAGGTTGCCTGCAATGGTGTCCACATTTAGCGCGTTTTTGCGATCTTCCTACCAAGCATCTGGCTGGAATGTGTTCCATTGCCCTTATAAAGCAGGAGTTGTCACCTTATAGAATGTATGAGTACTTTGCATTGGATTATGTGTAATTGTACTTATCCGATCCACTTATTCATCATAATCCAGTTTCTGGAGTGTGCCTGCTTCCAAAATTTTGTAGAGTTTGGAAGTTTTAGTGGTCCTCAGATCTTCAAATTTGGCAGCGCTCTATGATAAGTCGAGACTGGTGGCCACAAGGTGTTGATGACGTCACAGCCCTCTCAATCGAATTCATAGGTTGTGGGGAGTCGTCGCACCACTGCTGGCACAGTGGTGCAGTGGTTGAGCAGTGCGCCAGTGCCTAGGTAGGTGGTTCAGCCACCAGTGCGGCTTGCGGGAACCAGGTTGCTCTTCCTGAGCTTCCATTAAGGCTCATGTGTAGCCCCATGATAGGTTAAAGTGGGAAATGCATTGCATTTATTTGAATTACTTTCATTCCCATTTACCATGGGGGGAAGGTAGCCCACAATGCACAGAGGACATGAGGTTGGGATGATGTCGCAGTGTCATGTGATTTCTTTCGACCGCCTGAGAAATTTTGTGACAGAGAAACCGGGATTTTTTTTAGAACAACCTAAATGCTACCGTTTTAATATGCATGACTTATCAGCACTGAATGCAAGGTGATAGGAGGGTGAGAGACAGTGCGCAACAGGATTTTGTAGGCTCCATACTGCTGCAAATGACACTACTACGAACTACCCAGCACGGCAAGCAACAATACGACAAGCAACAACACGACAAACAACAACACGACAAATAGCAACACGACAAACTACAACACGACAAACTACAACACGACAAAAAACAACACGACAAACAACAACACAACAAACAACAACACAACAAAAAGAAAGCAATACTACAAACTACAGAACATTACAAGACAACAAGGTCCCATTATACGACAGCTTTGTTTCTTGTTGTATTTTTTGTTGTTTTTTTGACTGGGAGTTAAGCATATTATGCTTCATTAAGCGTCTTGAAGTATTCTGCATTGCTTAGATAGCAGTGTCACAGCGAAGAGCACATTGAAATGGATCCCACTTGTTATTCTCATTGCTACGTAGATTCTTTGGCACGGCACAATTGTCTGCACGCAGAAAGATCCAAACTCGTTATCACAAAATACTGAAAGTACCGGCAGTTCATTATGGGTCTGAATATTTTCTGCAGGTGTGCAGCAACACAATGAAGCTGCACCGGCGTACCTTTTTCAAGATCAAGGCGTGACCACGAGGTCAAGTGCCAGCGCCTTGACCTGGATGAAAGGCGGCTGCACTTTGAACTCCACCGACATAGTGAGGCTGACTGCCATCAAGTGGAAATCAAGTGGAAGAGCCGCCTTGATTTTCAGATCAAGAAACACTCCGACTACATAAGGCTCCAAGAAATGGAGTTCAGGGAGCGCCATCTTGAGCGGCAGGCAATTGCCGAAGAGCGGCAGGCATTTTCCAAAGAGCGGCGTGCAATGGCTCAAGAGAGATGTTCTATTTGGAACAGGCCCAGGCACAGAACGAGGTAATTCAACGGATCGCTGCAAAACCGGAACAATTGCAACAGAATGTACTCCTGTATTGGTGCCTTTGCACACATTTAGGTGGTCGGCTACACATTATTGGAACGAAAACAAGGCAGTCTCTTTTCGCATTCGCTGCCTCTCTGGCTGCAGTTGCATGCCTGTTTCTGATGACTTGTACCACTGCATCAGCAATAGGCGATGTGCTGTGCTGATCACCTTCGTAGCATGCCAAAGGTGCAGAGCTTCATTGGACAATCTACGACTTTCTAAACTACGCTTAACGTTTTCCAGCACACAAGTCAGATGTCGACTTACACTGCATGTCAACTGAATGCAAGTAAATGCAGCTGGCACATAGGGAAGGCACCTTTGTCCTTCAATGGATATAGTTATGGTAATGATGACGGCAGTATCGATGTGCCTAGAAGGCAGAATTCATGTGCTGGGCAGAAAATGGGACCAGGTAGTCCTCAAGTGACGGAGGAGAAAGATTAAATTATGTGCAAACTTGGCTGCCATACAGGCACGAGTGGCAGTTTGCCAGAATGGTAGTGACACTGTACTTGCGGCCTATCCGCTGTTGAGATATTTTCTGATCTTTGTGGAAGTCCACGAATGCAAACTGGGAAGCCACTTTTCCGAACTCCCACTCTACAGCCTGGTGCACCCTGCTCATAGTCTTGTCAATGTGCACCTGGTGCGTTAGCAGGTTGTCTCCTCCAAATGTCTTGTAAAGCAGTGGCAGAAGGGGGTATGCGGGGTCACCGTATGTAACAAAGGCCGACCCATCGTGATCTTCTCTATAATGGAGTACAGGGCAGTTTTTTCGGGACACCTGAAACAGAAGAAACGAATTCATCTAAACCATGTATTATGGTTCAGAAACAATCACACAGCAGACAAGCTTCTAGCAGGAAGCGATGCCAGAATGTTAAACAGATCATAAGTTTATTTACGATGCCCTGAAAGCCAACACCAAAACATAAGGAGCATAAGCTATTAAAACTGGAGTTGTGCATGTTTGCAGCCTTGTGGCACACGCAAATAGAAAGCAGTAATCATAGCAGTTATGGGCCTCAGTGTTAACAAACTCAATTATTTGAAGGAAACAATTCAATTACAGTAAAATGTAATCTAATGTCAGTGTAACCTGAAAACAACTAACTCCTCATTCTGTGGTCTTGAATATTGCTGATGGTGCATCCTAATTGGGGCTCTTGTACCTGTAGTCAGTCCCTGTTTTGGCGGTAAACTCAGCGTGTAGGGCCGAAGGACACTGGAATGGGGAAAAACAAGCGCTGTTTCACAACTAAATTTTATTAAGAAGGAACGCAAATATATACATACAGATAAATGGCATAGGTGAGATAGGCACGCAGTACATAGCGGAGAGGGCACTACCACCTCCAACGTCCCAAAAAAACGAAGCAAATTGCGCCACAGATCAATAAATGATACACCATGAGGCATCTAAAAATCCTATCTCTGTTTCAAACAACGTGACAGAAGGAGTGCACTTGCACATTTCTTTCTTCTCTTGTACTTACTTATCAACACTCACTTCACCTTTTTGCATCAAACTTTCTTGCAGTAAGCATTCTTCGTGTTCTGTTTCCTTGGACGCGTTTGTGCAATATGCTTCCAAGATGTACCCCCAGCCCCCCAGGTGCACTAGGATGGAGAACAACCAGAAAGTATAAAATCTCAAGTAATTTCCACACAAAAGTTGCGCACGATTTCTGGATGTTATACACTGAACTGAAGCTAGTTAGAAAACAATAAAGTGCCAGCTAACTTCAATTTGACGCCGTGTCCCTTTAAAGAAAATGTTGATGTAGCAGCATCCAGCTTTAGTTTGTGGGTACCAAAGCCACAGGGACACATGCGATGCGCCTAAATTCTTATAACTGCTCCATAGGCTCAATTTTGCTGCTGCTCCACAGTACTGGAGCATTGGGCTCCAGGAAGCATTGCGCAAGAATACTACACACAGGACCAACAGTGCCTCATTAATATTATATTTACTTCGTTGCTGCAACACATTTTTTTTTGAAAATTCTTACACTTAATGCATTTACCTCCATCATGGCGGTGTCTCTGGAAGGGTCCGTCCAATTCGCAGATGATGCCATTCGGGCACATTACTGCATTATACGTTTGGACGTGGCATCTCTTGTGTCCTGAAAAGTGTTCGTCTTGGTGTTTTGTTGGGCGGCAAATCCCCTGGGCGGTTCCATCAATGAAGGCCCAACAATTATTCAGCTCGGCACCCTTGGCGTGCACCGCCTGCGCAAAAGCAACAGGAATTATTGCAAACCGAAATCGGTGCTATCCAAATGAAGAGTTTTAGTAGTCAAGCGAAAGATGAGTCAAGGTCCACGTCTTTGTGTCGGAAGGAGACAAATAGGTCGTCCCCGTTACATTGTTTCCCCTATACATGAAACAGTCACTGCTGCTTTACCTCTTCATACCCTCTGGCAAGGTTGTTAGAGAGGATACAAGAGCTGTGAAGTGTCTTTGCAATCTCACCTCGGAAAAGCGCTTGATGCTCATCACGTCCAGCCACTTGTGCGTCGTCAAGTCCGCAAGCAGGTGGTCGAAGTGGAACTCGATGTGAAAGAGTTCAAATTAAAATACGCTCGTATATCACTGAGCTATGTCGGTGAAACAGCACCTCTAAATCACAAACGCCATTCGGATAGGCGAGGTGACGAAGCGTCATCCAGAGTCCTTCATCGCAGGGAACCCTCTTTGGCTGAGAGCTAATGAATTCCTCTGAGACCCTCAGCGCAGAGAGTAGCCTCGAGTAGTCTGCCTTGTGGAACCCGAGCATGCGCTGAAATTCTTCAGGCTCGAGACGTTTAATATCCAGCAGGCCGCGCTCACGCAAGTTACGGCAGGGTCTGGGCTCAGACAAGAGATTGTAAACAGCTTCAATCTCACCCCAAGCCAATGTGCCAATGAGCAGCTCGTCGCCATGCACAATATATGCGGCAATGGCTGCTGTTCACCTCGCTGCGGCAGAACGTGACAAGCTCGACCGCTCTGGGCGACAGCAGACTGCTTGCAACCCGCTAAACTGCCTAAACACCTGACCGCATGACCGACCGCAAAGAATAAGATACAAAGCCCTCTACTGGCTTGATATCGAAAAAAATTCGAATTAAATGAGAAACTCTACACAAGCTTTTTGGACTTTTTAAAATGTATTATCATTTTTACCAAGAGCAGTAATTCGGACAAGTTAACCTTCCGCATATATGCGCTGGTTTATGTACCTCTATGGTTAGTAGTACTTGCATGTTTAAATTCGCCTATGCGTGAATAATAATAATAATTGGTTTTTGGGGAAAGGAAATGGCGCAGTATCTGTCTCATATATCGTTGGACACCTGAACCACGCCGTAAGGGAAGGGATAAAGGAGGGAGTGAAAGAAGAAAGGAAGAAGAGGCGCCGTTGTGGAGGGCTCCGGAATAATTTCGACCACCTGGGGATCTTTAACGTGCACTGACATCGTACAGCACACGGGCGCCTTAGCGTTTTTCCTCCATAAAAACGCAGCCGCCGCGGTCGGGTTCGAACCCGGGAACTCCGGATCAGTAGTCGAGCGCCCTAACCACTGAGCCACCGCGGCGGGTCTATGCGTGAAGCTAAAACGTATTCTGCCGTTCCGGCGCGGTATACGGCAACGCGTTGCCGTGTTTGCCATACGGCTTTCCGGCACAGCTAGAGCTCTCTAATATAGCTACCGTAGGGCGGTAAACCGTTCCATTTTTTTAGTGTAACGAGTAATGTATTTAGATACTTTTTTAGTTCACGCCTAAAACACTGTTTGACGGGGATTTGAGAAGAAAAATTGAAATACAAGACGCGCATCGCAACAAACACGTCATCTGAAAGGACGACAGTTTAGAAACAGATACAGCCGGTGACAAGGAGCCCTCGCAACATTGACAAGAGCTCCTAGATCCCTGCCGCGTAGGGCCAGGAATCCACCCGAAAGTTATGCACTGGGCTCCACCTTGAAATATGAGTGAATGGCGTAAATGTCAGCTGCGCCCGGACAAGATAGCCTCACGATCAAGAAAAAAAGTGATTTCCTCCACACTTTTCTCTCATGGCGTTGAATGGGCAGGGCCTCTCCTCAGTTTTCCTTCCTCTATGCCCCAGGCTACCAGCTGCGCGCTTTGCCCCACTCTTTCACCGTAGTCGAAGCCCACAGCCACCTGCGTTCCGCATTCCGTGCTCCGAATGTGGTCGCCTAGAGTTCAGTGGAGTACCGCAGCAGCTGCGCACAAAAATGCATTACCGAGACGCATAATCGTCGGCTAATTTTCACGATGCTTTCCAACCGCTACAATCTCGCAGTTGCGGCACCACCTTGCCAGCACAATGATGATTTTTCACGTCACCCTTAACTGCCTACCAGTCCAACATACAGGCTGAGAAAAAAAACGAAAAAGAAAATTGCTATTTGAGGAAAGGAAGTGACGAAGTAAATGTCTGACATGTATGGATGGAAACTCGAACGGCGCCGTAAAACAAGGGGTAAAGAACGGAATTAAAGAAGAAAGGAAGAACGAGTTGTCGTAGTCGTCATCTCCGGAATAATTCTTGCCACCAGGGGGATCTTTACCGTGCAGTCACATCGCAGAGAACACGGGCGCCTTTTGCGTTTCGCCTCCTTCGAAACGCGGCCGCCACGGTAGGGTTCGAACCCGGGTACTCCGCCTCTGTGTACGAGCGCCTTCACCTCTGAGCCACCGCTGAGGGTAACCTGAAATTGAAAATGAAAATTGGTTTTGGGGGAAAAGGAAACAGCGCAGTATCTGTCTCACATCTCGGCGGACACCGGGATTCGCGGCGTAAGAGGAGGGAAAAAAAAGAAACTGAAAAAGAAGGGAAGAAAGAGGTTCCCTAGTGGAGGGCTGCGGAATAATTTCGACCATCTGGGGATATTTAACGTGCGCTGGCATCGCACAGTACACGCGCACTTTTTGCGTTTCGCCTCCATCGAAACGGTGCCGCTGAGGTCGGGTTCAAACTAGCGAACTCCGGATCAGTAGCCGAGCGCTCCAACCACTGAGCCGCCGCGGCGGGTACCCGTGCCATAACCGTAAATGAGTTTTTACGAAAAGAAAGATGCAGTAACACTCGCTTCTCGGTGGACACCCAAACTGCACTGTGAGCGAAAGGTGGCAGTAAAAGAAGAAGGTGTAAGGCTGCGAAATAATTTCGAATTCCCAGGGATCGCTAATGTGCCCTTACGTCGCATACCAAACGGGCCTCTTTGCAGGTCGTCTGAGAGCGGCCCAGATCGCCCTGAAATTTTAGGGCACTCTGAAAAGAATCTCAGAAAGAAAACCCGCCGAAAGCATCATCGACGCGTCCTTTTCTTGAGTACAAAATGTTACTCACGATAGAGCTCCGATCTTATAATTCATTTGGCTGTGACGAGAAGCGCACAAGTGACGAATATTCTGGAGCTGCTATTCTTGAGCGTTGAAGCTGCTATTCATTGAAAATGCGATTACTACAAATCTTGAAAGAAAAAACAATGTACCTAAGGAGGTGTAATGTGCCCGGTGCCCGGCTTCTTCAGGTGTGTGTGCTTGGAGGAGGCTCCGCAAAACCCGCTGCGCCTTTTCGGGGGCAAACCTGATTTCGAACAACACAGCCTTCAAAGGATATATATATATATATATATATATATATATATATATATATATATATATATATATTAGGTTGGGGAAGTCACATTGAAAAACGTAACGAATTTATACAACGTTTCGACTAGGGTCTGGTCTTTGCCAAGAATGATCGTAGAGTGCATGGACGCGGGTTCTTATAGCATGGGACATGGCACAGAGATGGCTTGAAAACAAAAAAAAATGAAGAAAAAGGGGGAGAGCGAAACACAGTAGAGACAATTGCGCCATATTAGAAAAGAAAGGCGCCACGTAGCGTACGCACGAGCGTTCGTGCGTACGCTACGTTTCTCACAAAGTCGGACAGCCGGAAAATCTGGACTTGCCCAGGACCGCAGTGATATATATAAATATATAAAGGGTGCCCAGCTAACGTTAGCCAGGGTTTTAAAAATATGCCGCAGTACTCTATGACGACGCGACCAAATGCATGTTGGTGGCTATTGTATGGAGCAACTCACAATATTTTTGTATTGGGCTTAACTGTATAATTAGTCGAGATTAATTAGGCAACTTCGCAAGCAACGAAGATAGTCGAAAAAGTCCATTGAGAAAGTTGTATAACGGTCCGCGAAACGTCGAACTGAGCAGTGTCTAACTTTTCATTCATTACGTATCGACTTTTTTCGCAGTCTTCAGATCCTCGCGCCATTCAAACAAAAATACCACGTGATATGCTTTGCTTACTGATTTCGCATGTGAATACAAATTTCTGGGTGGCGGACAAAATAAAGACGGCAGTATTCTTTCTATTCATTTTCAGACCACCTCTAGTGCTCGGCTGGGCAGGATTTACATTTCAGCAGACACGTTAGCCAGCGTTTTTGGTTACTCGGTGCGGCCTATATTTTTCAGTGATCACTGCATATTGTTTCTATCTATAGATAGGCCAATATTGTCGGCGCATACCCCCCTGTCGACGGGAGCTCTGCAAGTTTCATAACTATCTGCTCTAAGATGAAACCTTTCAACCTGCCGTCAACCTACCTACCTTTTAACCTACCTACTTGTTTGAGGGACACATGGTGACGCGGAGATCTCTAAGTTTTCCAAAGTGAAACTTATTTAAAAGAAAACGAAGAACTTGGTTATTGAAGCCTCAGCAATACTCGCGTTCCTGAAGAGACATCGCCTTCGCGAGCTCGGGCGTTCTTTAGTTCAGTTTAGCAGCATGAGTTAGAGAGGATTAACACAGGTGCCTTTGTAGAAGATATCACTGCCGCAAAAGCAGAGCTTCAAGAGTTTGAAACCGTAAGATACTAGTGGGGTCTTGATAAGGTCTAGTTCTCGTAGGTTTCTGGATCAGCAACCATCTCGTCGGGTCATGAGTGATGAAAGGCAGATTTCTTTTGCGAACAAATATATCTTGGAAGTTCAATATGAAGGTTGCACGTACAGCGATGCTCCTGGAATTCTTGATGCCTTCTTTGACTATTACCGGAAGCTCTTTGAGTATTTAAGGGCGAAATGGGTGATTAGATTACGGACGCCCACTCGAGGCCTTTCCTCGACTTAACGGTGACGTACTGTAGCGTGCTGTAGTAGACAAACCTATCACTTTAGACGAAATTTAATCGGCTATTGCTGACCTGCGTAATGAGAAATCTCCTGGCCCACATCGCATTACTAGCGAGTTCTATAAAACTTTCTCCACTTGCCTTGTACCTATTTTGATGGAGGCTTTTCAGGCATCTTATGATTTGTTTTTTTTTTGCTCCTTGGCTCCCACTTGCCATTCCGGGCATATAATTCCAAAAAGTTGAGATTCTAATCAGTTTAAAACGGTTGAAGGATATCGTCAAATTTCCCCTGTAATGTATATTACAAAGGTTCCGCTAAGGTCTTTTTGTTCATCTGCTGCTAGATGTCGCTGATATCACAGGTACGCATCAGGTCTGCGGTATCAGAGACCGCAGTATCGAAGCCCATATTCATATAACGCGTTCGGTATTGGAGGTACTATCAGATGAGTCTGGCCAAGTAGCTGTTATTAAGGCTTACCTTGCAAAGTCATAAGATAAACTTCGCCATGATTCTTTGTTTGCGGTCTTATAGCACGCAAATATTGGTGGTGTTTTGCTCAGGGCGATAAAACTTCTCTATAAAGAGCCCTATGCAAGGCTAATTGTACCAAGAGCTAAACAAACCTATACCACAGAATTAATCTATTGGTCAAGGTTGTCTTTTATCGCCTATGTTGTTTGCCCTATACCGGATGTGTTTTTCAACTGCTTCCCTATGGTTTTTTAAACCCTGCGAGCGATACGTCGGTGCGGTCTGTGCAGACGGATTGTACTGCAAGGCGAGCATTATATACTCGATAGAGCTAGTGATTACACACTTGAATTACTAGAATTAACTAATCAACTTTTTTCATTTTAATTTTGAGGCCCTCATTATATTAAGAATTTCAAAGCTGCCAACACAAAAGCTTAGTCCAGTTGTTAAAATTTCTTTATCTGCAATGCATTTCGAATTGTATAACATCCAAAATCCACATTTTTAGCTCATAAATTTGGCTTTCCGCAATGCACGTTTTTAAAATGGCGTCGCTGGGCGTAGTATTGTCGCGGAAATGCAGTTAACTGCTTCTAGTGCAGAAAATAGACAAGCGGCTTTCGTATTTGGTGTATGAGTAATGCGACCGACGCAATTTTAAAATTTTGCATTGCGGGAAGCCAACTTTGCGAGCTAAAAACGCATATAGTTAAAGTTAAGGCCCGATTTCTGAAACGCTCCTAACCTTAAGCCATTTTCCTACCTTCCGCAAGGAGCCCTTCATGCTCCCTAAACGTAAGGCGACCTCAGAAGACCACCGCGGATTCCAAAAGCTTCCTTTCGCCTTCCCTGCGGAAGGAGCGCCTCACCAAAGGAAGCGGACCCGAAGTGACTGCTGGTTCCGAGGATGCGTTCAAGAAATAAATGTATAAAAATCGCAATTAATCGTCAAAGTAAACTGCCGGCGCTGTGAAACTTACATTTATTCTTTTAAACCTGGACATAAAGTCAGCTTGTTTTGTTAACAGGTTAAAAATAATTTTTAAAAAGCTGCATTGGGCAGGAAAGCGAGCTGAGGCTGGCAACATGTCTGCTCTCCCACGTGCCATAAACTATTGGAACAGCCTTCCTGACGATGCTACTAATACCAGAAATCCTGCTACATTTCGTGATAAAATAACCGCAATCTTCGCCTAGTTGTCTCAGTTCTGTGTATTCTTGCGAAAAATGTTTTATTGCTGCTTAGTGTGAACTAACTTGTGCACTTTTTAGCCTCTCTGTCAAATCGTGTTCCATTTCCATGTTGCCACATTTTGAATCACGTAATTATTGTGTGTTGTATTACTTTATTTGTATTCTTCTGAGTGCCTCTTGCTAACTATTGTATAAAGTTTTTCTTCTGTCTTTTTTTTTCTGCCTTATTGAATAACACCTTGTTATTTTGTGTTTTTTTTTTGCGCTGTTCTCTAACTTCTATGTACTGCCCCACTCACACAATGCTCCAATGTAAAGGAGCCTGTGAGTAACTTGAATAAATAAATGAATAACCTGTAGTAGCATCTGAGCGTCGTTTTTTGGTTGTTTGGACGTCGGTTGGTTGTGTTGGGTTTGTACTACGCTTGCATTTGCCATGCCAGGGAAGTCGTATTTCACTGAAGAAGAGAAGGTCTTGCTGACCGATCTTGTAAAAATGCACAGCAGCATAATCGAGTGCAAGAAAACGGATGCCGTTTCCCTGAACGCGAAGGCAATTGCATGGGAGCGGCTATGCATTCAATACAACAGCATGCCACACGTGCGCCCACGTGAAGTCAAACAACTAAAAAAATTATGGGATAATCTCAAACAAAAACTGAAGAAGGCAAAGGCGCAGCAGAACAGAAGCGTAATGGGCACAGGTACGTTTTCGTTTATTTCCCCCCCCCCCCCCCCCAAAAAAAAAGAAGTTGAAATCTTTTCTCCCCTCGGAAAGTTGCAAGTATATATTATAACGTTTTGCAGGCGGCGCACCACCGCTTTCACCGCTAGATGACAGCCTTGCCCGTGTCGAGGAAGCTGTGCCGCACGTGGCGGTGCGAGTGCCAAATTCCTTCGATAGTGACAGGCCGTCGCAGTCGCCATTCAGCATGCCATCCAGCCAGGCCGTCACCGACATTATTGGCGGCATGGGGCTAGGGAACGCGCAGCCTGAAGACAGCGACGATGGTAAGCGGAACATCATTTCTACTACGACTACCATCGTTTCTGTAGTGCTGCGGCCACCTTCGCTCGCATCACTGCATCGTAGTGAGTGCTCGATTGATGCCCGTGCAATTGCGATCGATAAGCAAATGACCTGCTAGCCTCGTTTCTCGACGTTACCAGCGTCAGCAATTAGAAAATTAACGGCTAGACCACATATGTGCTCTATTGGGAATCATTATTTGCATTTTTTTTGCTGCTGCAACTGCTATGGACACTTCCCTTTTGTGAAACACAGTCTGCTCAATTAACAAATGAGCGGATTATGTAAAAAAAAATAGCCTGTTTCGGTGCCACTTTCCTCAACTTTCCAACTCTCCCACTGCAATATAGTACTCTGCTGCCAGGAATGCAGACAGCTGCTCTCCTTTTTCATGGAAAACTAGCGCCACTGTGTGATTATGCAAACACAGTATGCCTGCTCTGAATGCAAGTTATCAAGCTTCCATTGCAACACAGCTCCGTAAGCTTATTGTGTTCAAAAAAGGCTGTAGAGTACATCATGCATTATGTGCCATTAAGGCGGTACAGTATAGACATGCAGTAGCATAATTGCTGCATTCATTTGTTCTGAATATATGAGTAAGGTGCCAGGAAGATTGCTTTTCTTACGTGTTATTTATTGGCTTTGTTGTAAAACATAATGAAGTATATTATCAACGCTCTTTTCTGCAGAATTCGTGATGAGCCTGGGCGAGGGTGACCAAGGAGCGTTCCTCGACGGCTCCGAGCTGAGCTCTCCAGCACCCCCTCTTAGCCATGGTGGGCCGTCAACAGACGACACGGCCAAAAGGGCTTCATGCAGCCAGACTACAGAAGACGGACGAGCCCAGGAAGGCTCTTCAGCTGAGGCAGTGGCCCGCCGTCGCAAATGCAGTCGACTCACTGCCGTCGACACAGCGCTGTCAACGGAGCTGGAGGCACGCCTTCTTTCTGCAGAGGAGGAGCGCAATCAGAGGCGCATTGAGCACGAGAGAAGGCTGCAGATGATCAAAGATGAGCATGCCTTCAAAACAAAACACTACGCAGTCGAACGGCGGAAACGCAGTGCGTTGCATAAAATGAAGGTTCGAGTATTGAAAGCCAAAGAGCAGGTCCAGAAATTGAAGCGAGAAATTCCGCTCAAAAAGCTGCAACTCCTTGCACCAGGAGGCAATGCTGAACCTGAATAAAGTCCTTTTCATTGTCATTTTTATCTGTCTAATAGAATCAACACTGTCTGGCAGACTGGCATTTATTAGATTGTAATATTGTTACGTGGCCCGAAGTCTAGGCAGGCACAAAGACGACCGAAGTACAGAGCACAGATCACAGCGAACACCGAGCGGATCGCGCGCACACACCAGACAGTTCATCACGTCGTCTTTTCGGAGATTATCCGTTGCAATATGCAGCATTACTTGCAGTTTACCTCTACACAGTGAATGTGCAGCTGTCATCTTCCCTAGTGAAGCAACGCTGGATGAGGTGCCTTCGATGCTGGGTGCCCAAAAGTGAATCGGGTTGATGCAAATCCGAACCTGCATCTTCAGGCTCTGGCGCATCGTCATTAGGGATAAGGTCTCGCAATGTGTAAGCAACGTTATGCAGTGCTGCACATGCTGTTATTATTGCAGCTGACCGCTCTGCAGAGTTTCCAGCTTTGTCCTCAGGCAAGCAAAACGTCTCTTCCAGACCCCAAAAGCCCGCTCAATGGAATTTATTGTTCTGATATGACTCCTGTTGTACCTGCAAGTAACATGACAAAATATGACCTTGCGTGTGTTTCACATCACTTCAGCAAAGTCAATTCTTCCTTACCTTTTCTCTGAAGTTGTTCTAGGGTTTCTAAATGGAGTCATCAAGAAGGGCGAACAAGCCTATCCTTGGTCGCCAAGGAGAATTCCATTAACTGCCTGCTGCTCGTACGTGACTGACACTCTGCTGATGTCTAAAATTCGACTGTCATGAACAGAGCCTGTCCAGCTTCCCACAACGTCGAGAAATTAGAGCTCGGGCCGCGAGACCACCTGTAAAAGCAAAAGAAAGAGGGCAGACTGTGGCATGTGGATTGACGCATACTTTATGTGCACATATGCCATGTACAGGCATCCACACACTTGTCTACAGCACTGAACCGGCTCGGCCTTCTCTGAATTTGTGGCATTTACCGCTGCTTGATAGGCTTGACAAAGTTTTCTGAGGCACGATTTGGTACCCATTGAAATGCACATGCACTCTGGATAAGTATGTGGTCGAAATATTTACAAATGTAATGCCACAAGTTAACAGCAATTTACCTTACAACTTTTTTCTCTCCATTTGTGGCATTTTCAGCTGCTTGATGGGCTTGACAAAGCTTTCTGAGGCACTATTTCGTACCCTTTGAAATGCACATGTACTCTGGATAAGTATGTCGTCGAAATATTTCCAAATGTAATGCCGCAAGTTAACAGCAATTTACCTTACAACTTTGTTCTCTGCATTTGTGGCATTTTCCGTTGCTTGATGGGCTTGACAAAGCTTTCTGAGACACGATTTGGTACCCATTGAAAAGCACATGCACTCTGGATAAGTATGTGGTCGAAATATTTACAAATGTAATGCCACAAGTTAACAGCAATTTACCTTGCACATTTTTTCTCTGCATTTGTGGCATTTACCGCTGCTTGACGGGCTTGACAAAACTTTCTGAGGTACGATTTGGTACCCATTGAAATGCACATGCACTCCGGATAAGTATGTGGTCGAAATATTTACAAATTTAATGCCACAAGTTAACAGAAATTTACCTTACAACTTTTTTCTCTGCATTTGTGGCATCTTCCGCTGCTTGATGGGCTTGACAAAGCTGGGCACGATTTGGTACCCACTGAAATGCACATGCACTGTGGATAAGTATGTGGTGGAAATATATACAGATGTAATGCTACAAGTTAACTAAAGCAATTTACCTTACAGCTATTTTGTGTGCGTGTGTGTTATTTTTGTGTACGAGCTACAGTGTCACCACCTGTGCGGTGCATGTACGGAGATAATGAGAAATTTTTCAGCCGAAACTGTACAGCAGCAGTCACAAGCCAACAGATGCTCTTCTGGACTTTTCTGCACGTTGACAAGAAACGCGAATTGCCCTCTTGTCAATTTCGCAAGTTTCTAAGATAAGGGCCACTCACCTGCACATTTATAGAGAAGACCCCTTTTCTGTTCCTTGCCACTTCGGCATTATCTCCACCGGGGCTTTTTATTGGCTCATGAGTGCAATCGATGCACCCACTAACCCCGGGGAATCTTCCGATCGCATGAAACCTGGTCATGACTGACGTCGTTTCTGCGGCGCTTGGCAGCCGGACGTAGTTCGGATAAATAAGCAGGCAGATCAGCCTTGTAACCTCCCAGATGCTTCGGCAGACAGAGGGTTGAGACACACACACAAGGTCACCTACAACAGTTTGCATGGCACCCGTTCCATAGAAACGCCACGCGATGAGTACCTTCAACAGGGCAGGTAGCGGCGCTCCTCTGTTGTCAGTTTTTGTATCAATTTGCAGGTCTGCCAGTATCGTGATAACTGCTTGCTTTGTAAAACAATACCGGGCTAGAAACTCCCTTTCACTATAATACTCCAGTGGGTTTTGCCTGTCGGTCAGATGCCGGACTGGAGTCAACGTCGGAGGCTTGTAAACACTGCTGTACAGAAGGTCGTGTGCGCGTCGCAGAAACCTTGTGTAGCTTTCGAAGCTATCGTCTCCTGATACGTATCGCACGGTCGTCATTCTTCCAGCTCGGCTTCTCACAATATGAGCAAAAATAGGATGCGATCCGCGGGACGATACCAGCCGTCAGTAGAATCCGGCCCACGTACTGCACACGGCACTACTCCCACAGCCGAGCGTATCGTGTGCTAAACCGCGCGGCAAAGCATGCTTTCAGGTAGAGGAGCGAGGTTAGGAAGCATGAAGGTAGCATGCCGGCTCCCTTAGCGCGGGGAAGAACCAAGGAGGCACTAACTTAGGGCTCCTTAGTAAGAGACGTTTCAGAATTGACATAAGGTCGCCTTACGGCGCGTGAGGCGCCCTTAGCAAGGTGAGGAGCGTTTTAGAATCCGGGCCTAAATATTTCGAACTGCATTGCCGATAACGAAAATTTAAAAATCGGACTCAGCTTTTATTCACTGTTTTACTACCAATCGCGCGGACCGGGCGAACGTTTCTTGGACACTACCAAGTGGCGGAGTGAGTCTTACTGACTGAGTGAGTCTGTACAAAAAAACGAGCAGAGGGAAGCTCACGAAATAAATGGGTTGCAACCCGAATTTTATTCGATAGGAACAAAGCTGACATATCTGCATGTAACGACGTGATTTGGCGTTCCACAGAGGGCAATGACGTACTGGCCGACGTTTTGGAACGCCGCATTGCATGTGCATCACGCGGCTGTTGGCGCGAGGAGCCTTAAGTCTAGTCTGCTTTTGCTGCTGAAAGCATTGTGGAAACCAGTCGCACTGCATCAAACGTGGAAGCATTTATGCCTGTATAATATACTTCTGTAACTGAACAAATGAAGGCTTATCTTGTTGTTTCCGATATTATAGTCACTAAACTTTGTGATGCAGTTGTGTTCAGCGAATAGGTGTACGTGCACGTAGTATTAGTAATTCTTGTTTCCTCTCATCAACTAACCGCTGACAGAAGTTGGTGTACGTGAAGCTTCTTCTTGTTGAATGTTTCTTTTGTTGACTTCGGGCTGACAGCTAGCAGTACGGAAGTAAGGGCATAATGTTGAGCGCATTTGAAGCCTATCGCATTCGTTCCGGCTCAAAAGGACCACTAAAAATTTCCCAGCGTGACGCTCACTTACTGCGTAACAAACATGACGGGGCACAACACAGGAATCGTTATTCAAGGTAACCTCATGAAATCATTCCAGCGTTCTTGCGCGAAAATAAACTTTGCTAGACTTTGCTTGGGAACCTGTCGGCGATGAACCAGGATGAAGTGGCGTGAGCTTTCCGCGCTTGCTGACAGAACTTCTGAAGCCTTATGGCAACATGAGCTTTGCTACCTTCGTGCCATCTCACCGAAACAGCGCTCAAGTCACAGTAATCGAGTGCACACCCTTGGAGATGTGGTGCTCCCGGACAAAGTGGCTCGTGTTCTCAGCCTAGGTCCGAAATTCACCGTGGAACCCAAGAAGTCGCCACCGGATCTTCTGGGCTTGGTCAGGCAAGTGGCTCATTGTGCTCGGGACTCTGATTTCGCTAGCTGCCTGTCTGAAGGAGTTGAGGTGTTGTCTCGCCACAAATTGAAGGACAAAACTAGGCCCTTCAATCATGTCGTCTCTTACTTAAGATTCCATGATCTTTCGTTATTAGCAGCTGACAAAGAAGATGGTTTCTTGGTCCTGCCCAAAGACATGTTTGGCACAAAAGCTGTTGATGCTTTGGAATCAGTCTTCGAGCGGCGTGAAAGGGTATCTTTGTCAAGGATAAAATCAAAAGCTATGCAAATCTGCAGCCGCCTAAATCTAGAAAAACTTGTTACAAGCATAAATGCTGCTAGCAAGGCCAGTTTGGACATATTCTTTACAGCGAAGACGCATAAAGCAGACTGCCCATTGAGGGTAATTGTCACTGAGAATGGCACTTGGCAGAAAGCTTTGGGGCGGCAATTCCTTCAGTCTAGGCTCAAGGTTCTGGCACTTGACGATCCCTTCCTTCTGAAGGACTCGAGTAAAGTTCTTGACTTCCTGAAATCTGACTGCAGAGCTCTCATACCATTTTCGGTTGACATTAAAGATCATTATTATTCTTTGCCACATGACAAGCTTTTGTCTTGCGTTGAAAGTAGCATCGATGCGTTCGGCTCGGTTGCATTCAAAATTCCTCCGGTATGTCGGTAGGTGGCTTCTTAGAATTGTTGACGGTCTATCTTAATTCCACTTTTGTTAAATGGGGCGAGAGCAGTTACACTCAAAAAAGCGGTGTGTGCATTGGCTCATGCATTGCTCCCATCCTCAGTGACATCTACCTTGCCCATCATGACCGACTGCTCGCTGAACGACTCCCTTCAGTTGTCACAGATGTTTTTAGATTTGTAGACGATTACTTAGTCTTACTTGCTGACAATGTTTGCTCCTTTCCATGTACTGTTTCTCGTGTTCTCTCCTCCTTTGAGCAGTGCCTGTCACCTCTCATGTTGACCCATGAGGCACCTGACAGTGGGTCACTACGTATCCTTGATTTAAGGCTTTCTCTAGTAGAAAGGCACTTATGCTGGCGGTATGAGCCGAGAGGGGGCAAGTCCCTGCTTCCTTATAGTTCAGCCCACTCTAAGGTTGTTAAGCGCGGCATCGTGAACCTGTGCTTTACTAATGCTCTAAAGAAATCTTGTCTGCACTCTATGGGTGACAGCTTTAACAAACAGTCTTCTAGGCTGGAAAGAGCAGGCTACCCTAAGACACTTCTCATCTCGGTAGCAGAAGGCCTCCTGAAGAAGCTTAAGGGAGGAATACGCGAAGTTGCGGTTCCATACAAGCACAACAAGGTTGTTGTGATTCCTTACCTGCACGCGGTGTCTCACCGGTTGAAGAGAATAGGCCAGCGGGCTGATGTTAGAGTGGTGTTTTCGGCTCCTGACAAGCTCTCCAAGCTCTGCCACAGAGTGAACGCCCCTGCAGAGCGTAAACCAGCCTGCCCGGTCAAACACCGTTCACCGTTTGTATCCTGCAAAGTCGGTGTCGTGTATGAAATTCCTGTGAGTTGTGGCAGGGCTTACATAGGCCAAACTGGTCGGTGCCTCAATGAGCGACTGATGGAGCACTCTAATGACGTCAGCAACACAGCAAAGAGGAACCTGGGAGTGCATTGCTTGAAGTGTCCGTCTCGCCCTTGCAAGCCGTTGTTTCAAGATTGCACTGTTCTAGATAAAAATGCCCATCAAAGCACTCGCGAAATCATGGAGGCATTGCACATCTTGAAACTAGGAGAGGACTGTGTCAGCTCTCCCTCGGTCGCCCTGACGAAACGAGAAGTAGATTATTTGAGCCAGATGTCATCTAGGTGATTTCTTCATTCGGTTTTGATTTTCAGCGATTTTAGAACCTTTTGGCTCTTAGTAGTTTTCAGGTGTGTTTGCCGCCATGTCATGAGCAGCCTCTTATTTGCCCCTTTTGGCCCTGCAATTTTAAAGTCTCTCTCGCACGGTTTTAGATCTTTTATTACCCTTTTTTGGCTTTCTTTCCCCTAGCAAATTGTTAGTGCCCTGCTTTTTGCTCCCTAGTCTCATTCCTCGCCTTGTACTGCGGTTTAAGGCCCTTGGCTCTTGTTTTTGTGTTTTTGTTGCAAAATGCCAGTGCCTTGTCTTATCGTTCATCATTGACTTGCACTGCGTTGTTGTTTGTTATTAGCAGTCACCCTTGTGCGCGGTTGCAGCCTCTTCTTTTAGCCTTTAAATATCTTATCCCGCGTATCAATTCCAGCAGTAGCGGCATCATGTGTTCCCTTCCATTTCCTGTATAAATATCCCCTTTCCGCAATAAAAATTCAGTTGAAGTCAGCGCTGTGGTGTCTTGTCTCGCTTCGTCCCCGTCTTTATTCGCGCTGCATCGCAATATGAAAAAATACCAACTAGCCCGATCTGCCACTCTTGCAAGTGATCAAATGTTTTGCCTGATTGAACACATGCTGTCTCCCAACGAGGAGTTTGGTCATGGCACCTGTCCAAGGCATCTGCTCCCGCTCGAGTGCATTCGAAAGGAAAAAATCCCTAAATGAAGTCAAGTTGGTGCTGAGAGGGCACGCAGTACGAGAATAGGTGACTGGTTTTGGCCGACGTGGCGTTCAGTTTCCCCGCCCCAATACCTCAGAGTCAAGGTACGTTACACCACTCGCTCTTATCCTTGGCCGAAAGAAGGAAAATGTACTCCTACGTATGTTTCCCTATATGAACAACCTTACTGCAAAGAAAGTGGGAGATATACGATCTCTATTAGGAAGAGAATATGAAATAAATCTCCAAAACTAAAAATTTGGGGGCATCTCCTTTTGGTAAAATCTTTATCAGCTAAAAGGCTCGGCTTAGCCCGTCGGCATTTGTGTGGAGCTTGCCTTTCTTGTAGCGAACCTCGAAGCTGCGGTGCTGGAGTGCCAGGCTCCAAATCAGTAGACGACCATTTTTGGGCGACATATTGCGCAGCCAAGTCAAAAGGCAATGGCCCGTTTCTACTGTGAAACGAGACCCCGAGACGTAACATGCCAGTTTGTCAAAAGCCCAAATGAGGCATGCGCATTCTTTTTCAGATGTGCTATACGCCTCTTCCCGCGGGCTGAGCTTGCCGCTCAAGTAAAGAACAGGCCGTGTCTGCCTGCCATCGCTTTCCTGGGAAAAAATAGCGCCTGACCCGCGGTCGCTGGCATAACATTTTATGATAAAGGGTTTCGAAAAATCTGGCGCTGCCAGTATTGAGCGCTCGCTGAGCGCCGTTTTCAGACTCTCAAATGCCTTCTCTTTCTTTTGGTCCCAAAAAAATTGGTAGGCTCACGTTTTCTCAGCGCGTCGGTCAGAGGGCTGGCTAAATCAGAGTAGTCTTTACAAAATGCTTATGATAGCCTGCTAGGCCAAGAAAAGTCCTCAGTTCCGATTTTGTGGTTTTGCGATGGTACTCCACCACGGCAGCCACATTAAGTTCTGCAGGTCTGCGTTGGCCTCGTCCAACCACGTGCTCAAGATGCACCCCAGGTGGCATTTTCCCGCCCTTACCGTTAAACCAGCCTCAAGCAGTCGGCTCAACACAATACGCATGTGTTGAATGTGCTCCTCCCAGTTTTGTGAGAAAACGGCCACCTCGTCAAGGTAGGAGAGCGCTAAATCTGCAAGTCCCCGCAACACTTGGTCCATTAACTTTGAAAAACAGTACGGAGCATTTTTTAAGCCGAAGCTCAACATTACAGATCGAAACGAGCCCACGGGGTACACAAATGCTGCGTACCTGCTGGTGCGCTCAGTGAGTGGCACCTGCCAGTAACCACGAACTAACTAAATCCAGTGTGGATAAATATTCTGATTTAGCGACTGTTTCAACCCTCTCCTCGGTGTTCGGAATGGAATAGGTCTGGTCCACTGTCAGTCTCCGGTAGTCCACGCAAGGTCTCGGATCCTTGCCTGGAACCTCTACGATACAGATTGGTGACGTATAGTCACTTTCGCAGGGCACTATGACGCCAAGTTCGCACATACGGCGGATCTCAGTCTCAATTATTTCCTTTTGTCTTGGAGAGACACGGTACGGTTTTCTCTTGAACGGCTATTCGCTGGACAGCTGAATGACGTGTTCGATGATGTTTGTTTTCCTGGCTTGTTTGAAAACACCGCCTCTAAGTAGCAGACGACATTTTTCATGTCTCCTCGTTGACTTTCTGCCAAACGTGGCTCTCTGTCGATTGAATTTAGCAGCTCATTTGCTGCTTGCTCGTCCTCATGGGGGACATAAGGTATGTCTGAGATCTCTTCCTCTGGCATGTTCAGCGCCATGTTAACCATGGCCCGATGCTATACATAGGCGTCATCAAATTACTGTGGATTATTCTATTGTGTTCCTAAAGTTTACCTCATAGTTTGTGTCCGAAAGCTTGGACACTACCTTAGCTGGCCCTTCCCATTGCACCTCAAGCTTGTTACTTTTTGACGGATGCAGCAACATCACCTGGTCGCCAGATTCAAAAGGTGCGCTTGCGTGTACATTTGTCGTAGTACACTTTAGACAGTAACTGCACTGCTCTGACATTTGCTTCCACGAGGTCTCTGGTTTCCGCAAGTCTTTTCAGTAGCTTTAGAACGCATTCCACTACACAGCGATCCTCTCTGTAACCCTCCCATGACTCCCAGAGCATGCGCAAGTGGGTCCTCAAGTCACGCCCGCAGACTATTTCAGCGGGGCTAAATCGTGTGCTTTCGTGGGGGAGGGATCTCATGGCAAAGAGTGCTGCTAGAATGCAGCCTTCCCAATCTTCCTTATGCTCAAAACACAGAGACCTAAGTATCCGCTTCAGCACTGAGTGCATACGCTCGACTGGATTCGACTGAGGGTGGGGAATGGAACAGCGGATTATTTTAATCCCACACCGTTCAAAGAACGTTGTTGTCAAGCAGCTTGTGTACGCAATCCCGTTATCGCTTTGTATCTCTGCAGGGAACCTCACGCGAGAGAAAATTGACAAAAGGGCATCAACAACACATTCTGAACTTAGCTCCTTAAAGGAAATGGCCTCGGGAAATTTGGTTGCCACGCACATTTAGGTCAGAACGTAGCGACAACCAGAGTTTAACGCGGGCAGCGGGCCTACAGTATCGATTACAAGACGCCGAAAGGGCTCTGTAATGATGGGGACTAGTGTCATGGGCGCTTTCCATTTATCCGTCGACTTGCCGACCCGCTGGCAGGTGTCGCAAGGTCTAACAAGCTGTTCCACATCTTTCCAGCAGCCAGGCCAGTAATATTCGAGGGCTAATCTAGCTTTTGTTTTCTTTATGCCCGGGTTGCCCGCCCATGCATTTCCGTGTGCGAGCTCTACAAGCTGCCGCCGGTACTTCTCAGGCACCAGGAGCTGCTCATATGCGCGTCCCTTTGAGTCGCAGTATTTCCGATACTGAAGGCCTGATTTTTCATGAAAGCTGATGTTCTTTCTGGCAACTACCTCTCTCAGCTCATTGCTTAAAGCTCTTAACGATGGGCCGCTTTTCTGCTCTGCAGTGAGTGCTTTCATATCAGCCTTAGTCAACTCCTCCCAACAAGTCGAAGCAGAGGTTAATGTCGAACCCTTCGCATTGGTTTCTGTTGCCCCATTCTCTACGGAATTGGCAGTTCCTTGGATTTCATGAGCTACCGCTGGTTAGGGAACACCTTCATCGTCATGCTCATGCGGATTAGACAGATTTGTTTTCCTGCAAGGATCCCCTGGCTGGTCGAGAGAATGGTTCGGTGCCTGCTCATTTATCAGTGAGTAGTCGAGTTTCTTTGCTAGCTCTCGCGCTCAAGAAAGTGTTAGCGCCATGCAAGCCAAGCCCGAGGTGAAAGAGAGACCTTTCTCTTTCAGCAGCTGCTCGGATTTGTTCGAAAACAGGTAGGGAAAGTGTGTCCGCAAATTTGCGCTAGCTGCCGCTTCTGTGTCTAGCCTGCCAAAAGTCCCCTCTAGAGTCACCTTTGCTGTAGGCAAGCATGCACTCTGTTCTTCGACGACCTGCTTAATCCACGCGGATTCGTCGGTGTAGTCTGTGGAGGAAACACAGGACGGGCGAGCAACATCCATGGTAACCGCTGAATCCCGCAGTGCTCTGAGTTTCTTGCCATTTATCACCACGTACCGCATGTATGGCTCCAGCATTTAAGGTTTTCCTCCAACTCTCGCATGCACGCGAACGCCATCTTTTGCTGTTTGCAGTTCAATGAGATGTGACCCTCCTTGTTGCAATTATAGCAGACAATGCGCTTTCGCTCTTCAAACACGCGAGCTCCAGGTGCCTGCTGTTTCGGCGAATCGGCAGATTTGGGTGACTCAATCTTTGTTTCGCTACCTCCTCTTTTTGATCCCGCATCCTCTGCTCTGTTATTCCGGCGTGCTGGTGGCACCCTTCGGTCTGGGATTCTCTTTAAATAGATTTCTCCCTTTCCTATCCTGTTATCGTACCCTGCCTATCTTTGGAGGTTTCGGCAAACGTTATACTCGTCTGCGAGCTGTGCCGCTTTGTCTAGGTCTATATCTGTTAGCCCATCTTGCAGCCATATCCTCAGTTCTTCTGGAATCGCGCTATAGTACTGCTCTAGTGCGATGCACTCCAGTACCTTGTCATGACTTCTGTGCACCTCAGCGGTCTTAAGCCAATCGTTTAAGTTGACTTTAGGCCGGTACGCGAAGTCAGTATGCGACTCTGCGCCTTTATTTGCCTGCCTGAATCGCTGCCTATAGGCTCCAGCAGAAAGCCGGTACTTTCTAAGCAGTGCGCTCTTTACCTTCTCGTAGTCCTCACACTCTTCCTGTGAAAGGGGAGCCACCACTTCGGCCGCCTGGCACGGAAGAAGAGGAAGTAAATTCTCCGACCAAGCGCTCTTGTTGTTGTGAACCTTCCCGCTTGCGCATTCGAAATTTACCAAAAAAAGAGTGCAATATCGCCTGCCACGCGGTATGGTAAGACGAGATCCTACAATCTCTGCCTCTCTTGCTCCTCTACCGAAGCAACAGGGCAACGACGCGCCAAATTCTCTCCGTTCGAGGCGATTTCGAGCTCCTTCCTTTTTCGAGCATGTTCTCTTGCTTTTTCTTCTGCCTCACGGACCTCCCGTCTCTCTTGAGCCAACCGAAGCTCTTCTTTTTCTTCCTGCTCGAACGACACCAGTCTTTCGTCAGCCAACCGAAGCTCTTTTTCTTTCTCCTCGCACAACTCCCGTCTTTCTTGAGCCAAGCGAAGCTCTTCTTTTTCTGTCTGCTCGCACAACTCGTCTTTTCTGCTCTTCTTTCCGTCCAACAATCGCTTCCCAAGCCTCGTGTACGTCCTCAGTAACCTCCTCCTGCCGCAAAACCTCGAGAATTTCTTTTTTCTTTTCGCAGAACGTAGCGAAATCCCCAGCTCCTAGCAAATTTCGAGCAGCTCCTGCAAATTTACCTTCTCCGTCGTGAGTTCTAACATGCGTTAGCAAGCCCACTGAAACAAAAGCCCTAGCTTGAGGTGGACAAAACAGTTTCCCTAAATCAATTTCCCAGACAACAGGAATCCGCACCTAGCATCTGCCTGTGCGAGCACGGTCTGGCGAAATGAACGGAAAACATTCGGCAGTCACCCTGCCAAGGTATAGCTGACGCCCGTCAGTCCCGTAGCTGCCGAGGTCCGTTGGAGACGGTAACTTCATGTAGGCATCCCACAGCTGCCATCCAGTTGTTGGGGTTCAGGTAGCGTGACTGGGCCGCAGAAGAGACGAGGACAATCGCAGGAAGAAAACTTGAAAGAATTTATACAAAGACTATTTACATAATGTACAAGTAGGGCAACTGAAAGTGCTTCTCAGTAAAGAGAGCTTCTTAGCAGTCGGGAGTCTGTCCCAGCAAATGGTATATCTCAAGAGGAGGCTCTTTCTCGTTCCAAACCAGCAGCTCGTTAAATACTCTTCGTATCCCCAGATCCCTAGCTGGGGAATACATTTCGAAGAATGATGTCCAATCACACGATGGCACTGATGCTACCACCCACGGCAGGGCAGTCCTGATGTTCTCTCGCAGCTCAGTCGAGGGAAAGGGAACAGGACCCAGTCACGTTGTCGTCCACGCGGCCTCCAGGTGGGCGCGCACGTGTGTCCGGACCGCGCCCATGAGGACCCGGTAGGCGCCTGCGTGTCACAGGAATGCAGGCTGTATCCCAGCAGGGGTTGAAAGATCTTGTACTGATGACCGGAACGCGGAACCTCTGCCGAAGACGCGGAACTCGGGCAATTGTTCAACCCCAGCGTGACTGAAGAGGGCAACACTGATCTCGTACTTCGTCGTCTGATGACCGGAACGAATACGTGGGGACACTATTATCGTCGCTGCGCCCGATGACCTGTTCGAACACGTGAGGACTCTATTATCGTCGCTGCACTCGATGTTCCTGCAGCCACCTTTCTTCCAGAGGGCTAATTCACCTACGCGGTGGTTTTCAGGGAATCCTCTTCCATGTCCAACTTCCCCGAAATCAACAACAGGAAGGGAGCGCGAGCACAACAATACCTTCTGAGCGGAAGCTGGCTATGGTGATACGTTAACATAAAAATCAGGGTGTAGGCTACGAAAAAAATACTTAACATCGAACGTGATAAAATTAATAGAAAGGGTGTTACTAATTCAGGTGGCATCCTTCGTTGACCCCATAACTATTCTCAGCACGTGTCAACTAGGTTTCCGGCCACGTTGATCTATATGGAATGCACATGCTGATCTTCAGAACCGAATTCTCCTTGCTCGTCATCAACGCCTGTGCGCTTTGGTTACGCTACACGTCTCCGAAGCCTACGATAGATTATAACACTCAATCTTAACACATAGGTTGCAGTCTCTTCAGTTTCCAGATTATTTAGTGGCTTAGATAACTCCATTTCTCCATAACAGGAAATTCTCTTGCGTCCATAGTTGATTGCCATCAGATAGGTACAAAAAAACAAGAGGTGTGCAGCAAGATGCTGTGTTTTCTCCTGGGCTGTTTAATATTCATCTGAGCACTATTTCTCTCCATCGCCATGGTCGCACGGACGTCATGGGGTTTTCTGCGACTCCGCCTGATATACATTTCCTGTATGGACAGTTGCAGTCATATCTGAGTTCTTTTGAGCCCTAGCTGAGCAGCTTAAAGCTCACTTCAAACTTTAACAAGTGCGCCGTCCTTGTTTCTTCTCTACACTATCCTGTAGTGGTCTCTCATATGTCAATTAAAACTAGAAATCAGGTTCAATCTCGAAAATACCTAAGGGTTATTGATGACGACAAACCCGGCGGCCCCACATAGACCATGTCGCGGAGAAAAGGGCTCGTGCCGTAAGCATGTTGTGTAGGTTGTGCAGTAACTGGTACGATGTGCGCAGAGATGCGCTATTTATGATTTACATATGTATATCAGGGCTATTTTAGAATTGGGATCTGTGCTGTTTTCAAGCTCGGCTACATAAAAACTTTGTGCTCTCGTTTATTTGGAAAGGGAAGCGCTTCAGATGTGCCTTGGCCTCCCAAAAATTGTGGCTTCCAATGTGCTGTACTTCGAAGCCTGCATTCCCCCTGTCCAATCTCGACCTCACTTTCTAACTTTGCAGATTTACCTCAGAATCTATGAATCACATTTCCACCGTTCGCAAAGCATTTCTGTTTCGAGCCGACCATTTTTCTTGGCGCGGTCTGGTCCCGTTTCCACACCGTACAGGTTGTGTTTGTGGAAAGACTACTTGAAATCTTCGGCGTAAAAATTTATAACACCCGTCCTGCGCTATGCAGTGGATCTTCAGTCCACATTGTTTTTGACGACACTTTTCCACAAAATGCAAAAATTTTACCACCGCGTACTTTGAATGGTCTATTACAGGTTATTTAAGGACCCTGCCTACAAATATTTCAATGGCAACCGATGCCTCGCAATGCAACGAAAACGCAAAACGCAGGTGTGGGAATATACTCCGCGTTTAGTCTGGATCTTTTCACTGCGCCTTCCGTATTTCACCCCCATTTTTCAAGCAGAGTTTATGGCAGTAGTGCTTGCTCTGCACAAGCTAGACTGCTCTACTGCCGCAGTGCAGTTATTACCGGCAGTCCCTATTTTAAACACATTCTTATCCGCGCTTCCTTAGCATTAGAGCCTTGTTCATTTAGTTAGAGTTCCAATACACTGTAGCGCAGCAAAAGACGAGGACACAAGAGACGAGAGACGAACACCACGAGCGCTAACTTCCAACAAATTTTATTCTCCTGAAGCATCACATTTATAAACCAGAAAACAATAATCACACGTGCGAACAGTATCGATTTCTTAGAAAAACGAGCTCTTTATCTGAGAGGAGAATGGAAGGTGTGCTAACACACGAGCATCCTGACCTATTTATCTTTTCGGCTTCAATGATTTCGCGCGTTAACCTTTCTCTACTTTTTCCTATCACAAGACTTTTATCAAAGAAAGGCTTACAGGATTTTGACTTGCATGCGAGAATGTGGTCAACTAGCGATCCGCCTTGCCCGTTTCTGACGTTGCGAGCGTGTTCCATTAGGCGCTCGTTCAGACATCTCCCCGTCTGGCCGATATAGTGTTTCCCGCATGACAAGGGAATTTGATATACAACACCTTCATCGCACGTGACGTAGGGCTTCTGGTGCCAAGTTGCGCATCCGCGCGCTTTGTTGGTGTTGGTTTTTCCCAGTTTGCACAACGTTGCAAGTTTTTTCGGCGCCGAGAACACGACGGTCGCATTCGCTCGTTGACCAATTCTTTTTAAATTGTGGGAAATCTTGTGTAGATACGGTAATACAACAAGGTTTTTCCGTTCATGAGGAACTGGGTTTGGATTACATTGATTGTCTGGTTTCATTCTCTTAATAAGTTTTTCCGCAACAGAAACTTGAACATGGGAGGGGTATCCGGCATTAGTAAGCCTCTCTGAAACTGGCACATGGCAAAAAACGGTTTCAATGTACTTACAAAGCAAACTTCACCTTTTACCGCTTGACGACCCCTTGATGGTTAAGAAATCTGACGAAATTTTAGACTGTTCGGTCGCGCTCTGATAACAGCATGGTTGCATTTTCAGTGGATGCTAAGGATCTATATTACTCGCTGCCGAACGACAAGGTGCTGTGCTATGTAGAGGAGTGCATAGATGAGTTCGGATGTGTTGCTTTCCAGAATGCGGCGGGTGTGTCGGCGAGCAGTTTTTTTAGAAATTTTAGCTATTTACTTGCAGTCAACGTTCATTAACTGGGAAGGAAAACCCTACCTTCAGAAAGAAGGGATATGCATCGGGTCGTGCATAGCGCCAATACTGAGTAATCTGTTTTTAACAAAACTTGACAAGGCTGTTTCCAGCCACCTTGAGAGCTTGGACGTAATCAAGGTCTTTAGATTTGTTGATGACTTTTTTATTCTTGTTAAGTGTGACCAAGGCTCTCTTGAGTCAAAGGCTCATAGCATTTTAACTACCATGACAGAACATTTTAAACCGCTTGTTTTAACATGCGAATTGCCCATCGATAACTCCATTAGATTTTTAGATATTAACTTCACCTTTCACGCTCATCACATATGCTGGGCCTACCAGCCGCGAAGCAACAAGCCGATGCTGCCATATCACTCCCCTCATTCAAAAGTGATAAAAAGAGGTATTGTCAATTTATGTTTTCGAAATGCTCTCCAGAAATCTTGTCCGCACATGATGACCGATAGTTTTCAAGAGCAGTCCAA
Source organism: Amblyomma americanum (assembly GCF_052857255.1). Lineage (NCBI taxonomy): Eukaryota > Metazoa > Arthropoda > Arachnida > Ixodida > Ixodidae > Amblyomma > Amblyomma americanum. The sequence continues at coordinate 530,725,367 of NC_135497.1, forward strand.
GAGGCTTACTAATGCCAGATACCCCTCCCATGTTCAAGTTTCTGTTGCGGAAAAACTTATTAAGAGAATAAAACCAGACAATCAATGTATTCGAAACCCAGTTCCTCATGAACGGAAAAACCTTGTTGTATTACCGTATTTACACAAGATTTCCCACAATTTAAAAAGAATTGGTCAACGAGCGAATGCGACCGTCGTGTTCTCGGCGCCGAAAAAACTTGCAACGTTGTGCAAACTGAGAAAAACCAACACCAACAAAGCGCGCGGATGCGCAACTAGGCACCAGAAGCCTTACGTCACGTGCGATGAAGGTGTTGTATATCAAATTCCCTTGTCATGCGGGAAACACTATATCGGCCAGACGGGGAGATGTCTGAACGAGCGCCTAATGGAACACGCTCGCAACGTCAGAAACGGGCAAGGCGGATCGCTAGTTGACCACATTCTCGCATGCAAGTCAAAATCCTGTAAGCCTTTCTTTGATAAAAGTCTTGTGATAGGAAAAAGTAGAGAAAGGTTAACGCGCGAAATCATTGAAGCCGAAAAGATAAATAGGTCAGGATGCTCGTGTGTTAGCACACCTTCCATTCTCCTCTCAGATAAAGAGCTCGTTTTTCTAAGAAATCGATACTGTTCGCAGGTGTGATTACTGTTTTCTGGTGTATAAATGTGATGCTTCAGGAGAATAAAATTTGTTGGAAGTTAGCGCTCGTGGTGTTCGTCTCTCGTCTCTTCTGTCCTCGTCTTTTGCTGCGCTACAGAGTATTGGAACTATGTACCAACAAGCCCAAAAAGCCACGCTATTAATTAGAGTGCCCGATCGCAGCAGCGTGAGAGTAAATAAGATCGCTGATAACCTCGCAAAGGCTTCCCTAAGCGGCTCCGCGTTGCCTATCCTCCGAGCTACAGCCTATATCACACCATCTAGGTTTCGGTTACGTGCTTTAACAAGCGCGCAAAGAAAAGCACGTTGAACATCGGTGGATTATCAGCACCTGAGATATTATGGCACCAGGATAGTTTGTCGATCTCGGCAGCTCGATGCATCTCTGACGAGACTCCACAGCCGTATACCTCGTGTAAACTTCAATATGCACAACTCTTCGTTGACGCTATCTCCCAGCTGTGCAATTTGCCATCAGCCTGAATCAATCGATCATTTTTGGCTCTTTTGTCGCCGCTTCATCTCCCTGAGAAGAAAGTTGCTGGAGCAGCTCTTGCACCATCATCGCTTTGCACCATCTTGGCCATCTTGGAGGAGCCCTTGCACCATCGCTATCATTTGGCGCCACGACGCTTGTGTTCAGCCGCAGATCTGTTTGTATCGCTGTCCGAAATTTCTTGCTAGAATCTCATGAACCGCCTTGCTAGGTGTTACAATATTTTCTTTTTGATGCGTCATTACATTTTACTTACTAAATCATTCATTTTGTATCTCTGTTTTCTCATCCAAACTCCTTTCCCATTTCATTCCATGCCTGTCTTGAGGAAAAATGCACCGGTGTTGCTCTCCCGCGCCCTTTTATTTGCATTGCTTAAGTACACCTAAGTAGCAACCTCTCCCTCTCGATTCTTGGCAGATCCCCCGTGTGGGTACGTGCCATCTTCTTAAAGGCTAAAAACACCGACAACGACACGGACGAGCGCGCTCGTACGTGTGCACATAACATAAACTGGGATGTAAACTTTCGACAAAGCCTTAATCACGACCAGCAGCGCCACTGTCCGATTTTTTAGAGCTGTGGAAAAATAGGGGGAGAAAGCCTTTCGCCCCCCCGGCACTCCCACTCCGCGGATGCAGCGTTCCCGCTCGAAAACTCTGGAGGGGTTCGTGTTTGAGGGAAACAAAGGAAGGGGATGGCAAAGCATTAGCTATCAAATGGCATTTATTACTCTTTCAATTATTACACAGAGCGGGCCAGCTACCTACAAAACATCAACGAGGCATTCTTCGGAAATGGAAGGCTATGTAAGATGGACTTCCGACTTACCGGCTGGGGCAGGGGCGCGACTTCGGAGGTATCGGCGACGAACGTTTCTATGCGCCGACAATGGCTGCCGGGATTTCCCGTGCGCGCCGCATTCTTGGGGCAAAGACTGCAGAGCCATCCCCGAGCATTTTCTGGGGAAGGCGACGAGAGAGCGCGTTTGATACTCTCACTTCGCTGCCTGGAACCAGAAGTCCAGCGGCGAGGCACGACGGATCTCCGTGCGCCTCCAGCGGAAGGTGGCGAGAGCATGCGGCTGCAACCGCTCGTGACGCTGCCCGGATCCCGAAGAGACACTGAACGGCTCCTCGGAAATCCGCATAAAATACGAGGTGGCGTTCCCGTCGTTTTTTCCACTTCCCCTATGAGGTAGACGTCCCTCCTCGCCCAACCGGTGGTGTCCTGATGCCCGACGATGAAGATGGGCCGCGTCGAAAAGGAGGGGAGAAACAGGTTCTCTACATTTTTCCTTCCTTAAATGTTGGCCAAGAGTTGAACTCATCCATGGATGCCAACGACGAAGTGTCCTCAGGTGTTGTGGTGATGACTGCAAGGCAGCTCGTACAGGCCGGGTGCCGGGGTCATCCGGTGAGCAGCAATGTCACCGGGCACCCGTCCTTGTCCCGCGGCACGCACCCAAAATTAAAGTGCCGGGAGGGTGATGTTTGCGCGGACGCGTCTTTTTTTGGAAGGTAGGGGGGCTGGCCCCCCGCTCTTTTAGACGCAGGAAACTGCTCGCCGGATACTCCCCAGCTCGATGACTCACGGCCGCATGGCAGCAGGCAGGGACCCATACAATGGACAGCAGGCCGGGGCGGCTTCTCTCGAGCTCCGCACATTGCTCCTGCGATCTCCAAAAGTTTTAATCAAAAGCAATGTAGACTGCGCAAACAGACTATTTGGTGAATTGCGGAGCAATGTGAGTGCCAAACAGTTCTATCCGGCACCACCCGAATGCTCAGTTTATTTGAACGCAGCTGGCTCTGTTGGGTCGAAGCACATTCGCGGATCGCTTTCCGGCATGATGATGTTAAGCTCACTTGAACTGCATTAGCGTCTCTCTGGTTAGGCGAAATTATCAATTCTCTTCGCAGCCGTAAAAAGAATACGAAGTTCATTTTAACAAAGTAAGTTTTTTTATAGTTGAGCAAGACTTCTCGGATCTAGTGAGGTTCATATAAAACAAGCAAACCCGTTTGCACGTGCTTGTGCCACGGTACGAATATGTCCTCCAAAGCAGCGACAGGCAGCTCCCTAAGCGCCTAAGGCCTACTCGCTCTCACACTTGCCGGTCCCAAGAAAGGGCCAAGGACAACCGCTAAAACAAAACGCCACGAGGAGATACGTTTCTGCCAAATTGACGCTACTCGCTCGCTGCCCTACCAGCAACTTCTGAGCTAACGACTCCCAACGCTTCCCGCAGTGTCGGAGCCTTCCGGTGCTTTTCCTGCAATCACGGGTGCAATGCAAATCAGCTGATTACGAAACCCGGCTCCCAGCGCCAAAGAGACAGCACAGAGGATATTTACAACTATGTACAAGAAAAATCGGGCCAGCCTCCAGGCATCCGCATTCACTCGCTTCTGGCTTGCTGCTCGCCACAGATGGCTGGGCCTCGCTCTCCATGTGCGGACCTTATAGGTTCACCTTCCAAAGGTGTACCGATGAAGCGCACTTTAAAAGCGTAGCATGCACGGCAATTCTCTCATGCTGCTATTACGCTCATCTCGCTATCAAAGAAGCATCTTAGCCTTGCTAGGAACTCCGGATTCGGGTCAGGCCTAACGCTCTTTAAGTCCGGGCGGTCATTCCATGAACCGAACTGACGGTCGCTCCTCGTTTCAAGAGACTGCTACACGTTGGGCTGCCATATTGGAAATATGGGGTGACAAAGGGAAGGGTCAACACTGCTTTAAAACTCATATGCTATTTATTACACTTGCAACTTATACACAGAGCGGGCCAGCCAGCTACAAAACATCGAGGCATTCCTCGGAAGTAGAAGGCTGCGTAAGAAGGACTTCTGGTTTACCGGCTGGGGCAGGGGCGCTACATCAGAGGTATCGGCGGCGAACGTCTGCGCCGACAATGGTGGCCGGGTTTCCCGTGCGCTCCGCATTCTTGGGGCACAGCCATCCCCGGGCATTCGCTAGGGAATGTGACGACAGACCGTGTTTGCTGCGCTCGCTTCGTCGCCTGGAAACCAAAAGTCCAGCGGCAAGGCACGACGGACCTCTGCGCGCCTGCCGCGGAACGTGACGAGAGTGTGCGGCTCCAACCGCTCACGACGCTGGCCAGATCCCGAAGAGACCCTCTCCGGTTCCGCGAAATTTTGCGCAACCTTCGAGGTAGCGCTCCCATCACTGTTTCTGCTTCCGGCATGAGGGAGACTTTCCTCCTCACCCAGCCAGCCGCCACGGTGTCTGAGAGGTTGTGGGGCTCAGCTACTGGTCCGAAAGACGCGGGTTCGATCCCGCTTGCGGCGGTCGAATTTAATGAAGGGAAAATTCTAGAGGCCTGTGTACTGTGCGACGTCATTGCACGGTAAAGAAACCGAGGTGGTCAAAATTTCCGGAGCCCTTCGCTACGGCATCTCTCATAGCCTGAGCCGCTTTGGGACGTTAAACCGCCATAAACTATAAACCAAACCTCCTCGCCCAGCCGGTGCTGTCCTGCCTGACGCTGGATGGTGAAGATGAGCCGCGTCGAAATGAAGGGGCGGGGTAAAACAGGTTCTCCACAGAGGAACGGTTTTGACTGCACCGCTCTCCTTTCTGGTTCACTTATTCTTTCTTTTGGAAAGATGAATAACTGGAGTTGGAAGTTGCGAAAGCACTTTTAGATAGATTCTCGCGCCTCGGCCCATTTCTGCGTTCTACGCAGCTGAATAAATGGCCTGAATTTACTCGTGTGCAGAGCAAACATCCAGAAGACTGTGTTATTGTAATCTCTGTGCTGCTTTAATTATTAATTTCAGATTTCAACAATATGAAGCACGAGATCTGGACCGCAGAATATCTTTATTCATGCCTTCGCGACCGCCTTGACTTAACTGCTTTTTTCTGGTGGTCTGAGCTAGCTTTTAGAAGTGTCTCTGTAATATTCCTTTCTCGGCTTTCTGCAGTAATTTCAGACTTTAACAATGTGAAGCGCGTCATCTTGATAGAAAATGTGCTTCTGGAGAAGTTTCTTGTAATCAGAACCAGATAATATGCGACACCTTGCGGAAAACATAACGGCAGTCATAGATAACGGTCCTGATTACTGCACGCGTTTGCCGTGCGTTAGTGCCAAATGTGGCTTGAAGGTCATGTCTTCTATACGATCTTCTTTTTAAATGCCAAGCATTTATTTCGCGCATAATTTAACTGACACTCTTTTAGAGGAGCAGTTGGTTCTCGGCAGAAGGCACGCTTCGACAGAAAGGGTGCAGCAGCAGCATTGACAGCGATTACGACCCCGAGGCTCCAGAGCACAGCAGATCACTGCTTCTGACACGCCACCGCGGAGGCAGTCTGGCAGTTACATCCACGTAGCTCGCCACTTGGTGCCGTGGCCGGCCGGACTTTGTCGTCCCCTTTCCAGTGCAGCGAGGCTGTCCGCTGACAGTCGCTGGTAGATGCAGCACAGCCGCGTGCCGACGATGTAGCAAGTAGCCAGGATCATTACCACTACGGCGACAACAAGGAACGCCCGCCAGATGCTAACCGAGTGTCTCTTTACTGCTGGATAGGCGGCGTCAGGTGCGGAAGGCTGGAGCCTGCCGGGCTCGTCTCCTCTGCAAGGCGGCTCTGTTTGAAGCGCTGCTTTATCCACGAAGGCGCCCGTACTCTCTCCCGCATCCTCAGAGACTCCATCTTCTAGATTACGACTGCAGCCGTTCCCCATAGGTGACATCTCCGCTGCTGTGTCGGTCGGCATTGGTCGGAACTATTGTTTCCAGGCCGGCTTTGTGCTGTTAGTGAGTCGCGCGGAACGCGCGCAAACACTGGCGATGGCCATCACCACTGTCGTTCACTTTCTTCTTTCTATGAAGAATACATAAATACTTACCAGCCGCATTAATGCCGCACAACACGACACCCTGTTCAAACTGGCTAACTGGGGAGTGCTTTCACCGCCGCTTCCATTTACAAAGCTTCTCTTAACGAAATCCCGGGTGACAATTAGTGGAAGCAGCCGGAATAAAAGCATCTCACCCTGGAACTTCCCAGGCGCATGTCATCAGCCCCCGCGATGCTCGAGGACGCCAACCAGCAATCCGCTTAATTCGTTCATTTCTCCTGGTTTCCTCCTCAGCCGGAGCCCTCCATCTTTAACACAACCTATGATCATGACGTTTAGGATTGGCTCAAAACCTATAAGCAAATGAGCGCATACAACTTTATAGGAAGCTAATAATATGCTCAACAACGTGTTTTTTTCCCTGACCGGTGTACCTAACATCAGCTATCGGAACTGAAACGCGGCCTTCATGACATGGTCCGCCTTCAAATCCAGCTTCTCAGAAGTTTTCAGTCATCCGGCTGCCATAAAGCTTTAAGCAGAAGAGCGCTTGCATGAGCGGTCGCCGCAGTTCGACGAGAAGTTATGTCGAGGATGTCCTGTGGAATAGGGTGAGCACACAGATCCCGAAAGTCGATAACATTAGGCATATTTTCAAAGGTATCAACGAAGACGTTTGCGTGAAAAAGTTGCTCGACAGATCTCAGTAATGCAAGCAAGCATAATGATTGGGCTTGCTGCTGCTTTGTCTCGAGTACTCTGGACTGCTTCATCACCGTCAGCACCACATGACGAGGCCGAGATTTATACTGCCTGAATCTTGTTTGATACGGTGACAAAGGCGAAATATCATCGATTATCAGCAGAAAAGGCAAATGACCCAATGTCCTCTGCGCTGATGAATCGTCTTTTAACGGGAGCACGAAAATGCCTACGGTATTCTTGAAGTACTCGTCGTCAATGTTGTAAGTTCGTGTATGCTGGTTCCTCGGGAGAAGTGGTTCTGTATTAGTATGGCAGGCTTCCGGAAGGCAGGAGAATTTATCGAAGTCTGCGCTTCTGTAAGCAAGCATGTGCATCTGAAAACAGGACGGCTATATATACACGCTGTCAAAATATTCAGTTCTCCTTCCTCTCTTGGCAACCCTGAGGTGAAGTTCTTCCTGCGGCCAGCGCGGGCCTAGACGAACATCATCCACTCTTAATGAGCCACTGTAGGAGCCTCGCAGTGATATGCTGCGGAGAAACTTGTCAATACACATCAGGTGGTGCATTACTTAGCTTGGCTTTCCCGACAAAACACTTGCTCCTTCGGGCATCGGGCGCTGTAATTCACGGTCTGCGTCTCGTCATTGCTGTGAGTAAACATGCTACCTTACATGTGCCGCCAGCTTTGCGCTACGCAAAATAAAACTTGTACGAGAAAACTGTCAAATGAATTTCAAGTACTCGTCAAACTGCCGGAATCTATCCGTTATCAGAAGGAAACACCCTTATCGTAGCCCTCTTCAATGTGGCATTCGCAAACGCTTTGGCACGCCCCTGGTTTTGGCAGTTTTTCTTTCACCAAACTGCACTTCTGCCACACAATGTGGCGACAGCCGCTAACCGACACAAGTAGAAGGCGGGGAAACTCCACCTCAAGTGGCGGGGCATCAAGTCGGCTGTTCGCCTCACGCATGCTGCAGCTAATTTCGGCTGAGTGGAGGCGCTTTGCACCTTTGCGAGCGGCCGTTACAACGAAGAACCATTGCCCTTCCCTGGGAACGCCGTCAAATGTACAGCGTGCTTGCGCTGTCACCCTGGAAACTTTTTACCGCGTGGAATTCGTAAGAATAGGGTAAATAAACGCTTGCGAAAAACAGTCAACCCCACAATTGTTGCCATTTGTGAACCACGTAAACGGCGTTACTTAACAGCTCGTGATCGAAGGATGCATACCTAATACGAATGCATCATTCTGCTATTTATACTCGCTGATCACGTTATTTCATTCTTCTTTTAAGCTTTTCGCAAATAGCGACCAATGTGGCGTTGATGGCTTCTCGGAAGCGTTTTATTTAGGCTATTCTTAGGATTCCTGCCTTAGAAAAAATTTCGCGGATGACAGCGCAAACACGCTGCAGCTTTTGTGGCCTTCCCTGCACAGCTGTACATAACAATTTACATGTAATTGGTCACTTGTAATTTTTATTAATTGGTTGCGTTTTAAGCGGTAACGTTCCAGGTAATTGAACAACTTTTATGTAACTTTTAATTACTTCCTTTCTTCCCCCAGAAGTTGCCACCAACGATGCAACATTGAGAACACCGACCTGACGGCACACACTGGTGCCATTTGGGATGTTTCCTTCGTGACCGAGCGATGTCAGGCCTGATGAAGAGAAGCATGCTCGCGATCGGAAACGGGTGCCACTGTCTTCTCCAGCAGTTCTCTTGAGTCAGAATTGCAATCTGGACAAGATGGTTAGTTGACATGATTGAGTGGTTAACAGGAGGACCGGAAATACGAAGTGCAAGAAAACACGCCAATGAGAGAACAAAGACAAACGCAAGCGCTTACACTGCCAACTGAAAACGGTTTTGTTTGCACGTGCTACGAATACCGTCGAAGTAAGGAAGAATAAAACACTAAGTAATCGACTAGGATGTAAAACAAAAAGCAACCCAAAAAAGCCTTGAAACGATGTGAGAAAGCAAACTTAAGATTATAGATATGACACTTCCTTCTTGAGGAGCGCGACGTATGGTGTGAGGACGCGTCTGTCCCTTTTTGTCGATGATGAAGCCCTCGACGATTTCTCTCGTTCTTCTTTTTATACTTTCTTAAAACGCGCGTTTCCGGCAGCATTCGTATGCATCTCTTACAATTCTTGCAGAGTAATGGCAAATTGCTACCCCCTCCAGTCCTCATTGAATTTGCATGATGCCAACGTATGTGCGGCCACAGGTTAGCGGAATTTCGTAAATAACTCTATTCTTGTAGTCCACAAAGCGGGTTTGATGTTTTTTGGCGTATGACGTCTTTCTCCTTTTTTTGGTTCACTTTTCGGCAAAGGCCGACTATCCTCTTTGATGCTGGAAAAACCACTCGTATGCAATCGCGGTTTCCAGCCTTGTTTATTCGGCATGATACGGAATGCACGGATGTAATTGTGATAATCTTCTTTCTGTCATCCTGTGAACGGTGGCGGTTCAATTTTCCTTTCCGGAATTCTGCCAGGAGCACCTCTGCCAGATCCATGAGGAAGGTCACGGGAAAGCCTGCCGAATCCAGCCTCTTGATTTGGGATGGAAAGCTGGCGCCAACTTGATATGGGCATGATCTTCTGAGTGCATTCCTCATTGCTGGGATGGCGATACTGTGTTTAACTGCTTTTCAGTGCGCGGACTCGAAAGGTAGAGGACATTTTTAGAGCGGGGTGCGCACTTCCTGCATAGATGGTGCGGGTCCAACGTCCAAAATAGATCCAATAATCTCAACTGGTTCTTTGTGGAAAGTTCCCATTTCACAGACAATTCCGGAAGAAAAAATCTGAAAATAAAGAAAAAAATGTATAATCAAGCTGTTTTAGAAAGAAAAGCATATTATTTTAGACAGTGGAAAGAGAGGCCTGGACAAATATGGGTATTACTACAGCGATAACAAGACTGGTAATATGTTGAAAATATTACGCACAACAAATGCTTTACTTTGAGATCCTGATAAACATTTCTGTGCATAAAGCAAACCATTACAAGCTGCATCCCAAAAATTGAAACAACTTATAAACACGGATATGGAACAGCTTTACTATTGTCGGTTAACAACTATCTTCATATAAGGGTGACCGTAGAACATATATGCATTGACTTTTTTTGTAAAGCATTGCCTATGTAGCGGAATAATATTGACCGGAGTCGGACCTCAAAGGAAATTTGCGTGTCAGAAAGACAATTTTTAATTCAGAAACTCGTCCGCAAATCTAGTTTTACCTCAATAAAACTTACAATTTTGAATCATCAAACTCTAAAACGCCATAAAACGAAGCCATTGTCACAAAGCACATCGTTCAAAGTAAAAGCCAATTACTTTTCGGTAGATTACAGTCTAACTACGCTGAATGATCATAAAGAGATCAGGAGAAAACACAATCCTCGTTTTGCATAGTATGCAGTTATGATCAGCTTTAAACGTACAGAAATAAAAAAAAATGTCGGGGGTTTAGCATTTCCAAAAATGGAATATTGTGAGAAAGCACGATGGGATGGTTAAGTTTTTGTGGCCAAGCGAACTTTGGCAGTGGGCCAACCCTTTCGGGGGTGTGTCAGGTCGGTTCCGAGCGTGGCTTTACTAAATTTTCAAATTTTCGGGAATGGGCGGAGCCTACTTGGGGATCGCCCAAGTTGGTTCCAAAAGTGTGCCAACTCAATTTTCAAATTTTTAGAGGTAGGCGATTCAAACTTCGGGACCGGCCCATCTCTATTTATGGAGCTGGGCCAATTCTATTTTGAGATTAGGTCAAGCCTGTCTATCACCCGAGCACACCCATAATATCCTTCAGTCAGGTTCGAGCAACGCCATTACAAGGAAAAAATTTTGCGCGCTGCTTGTCATATTTCGGCATTGACAACGAAGGGAACGCGCCATGTTAAAATTAAGAACCCACCATTCAACTTGGTCGATCTAATTCCAAGTAGTCCGTGCTATATTTGGGTATGGGAAAAATGAGGAACACGCCTACCATGTGCCAGGAACCCACCCTTCAATTTTCGTCGATTTTGGCCAAGGTCCCACAAAGGTCATGTTTTCTGTAGTGTATGCCCTATTTCAGCACGGACAACGTCAGGGCATGCCATGATCACATACATACCATTCAGTGTAATTCCCAAATCTCTTCACAGCTGGTTTTGCTGCCGCTGCAAACAGAGTCCCGTCACCTGCCAGGAGGATTCACTCCTCCCGCGGCTTTCGCAGAGAATGCACCTACAAGTGCTTTCGTACAAAAAAAATGTGGATTATTATCTGACAGTCGCACAAGCGAAGCATATTGCACAGTCCCAATCAATCCAGTGGCGCCATGCCGCGGCCGAATTGTTTTAGATGTGACTTGCCATGCCTTGCGCTCTCGAGGGGCTAGAGGTTTTCGTCTTCCTCGCACGAGCTCCCTGCTGTCTTGGACGCGTAGCACGTCTAATTAAACCTGGCTTTGAGTGCTTTGACCGTTTATCGGTGACATTTGGTGGAAGTGCTGGGTAACGATTCATGTATGCTGACCTCGAGGACACTCTTGACGTCAGTTCTCAACGCGTGGCTACAACACCAGTCCACAAGGCGAGCCGCCGCCTGCGAGGCCTACAACCAGAGTTCGGCCAACTCGCAAGACCAGCAAGGGCAATGACGTCCGCTACGGCTAGCCAGACAAGTCAGCGTTCCGGGAATGCCCCGCCGTTTGTCCTTCACACACCTCGGTCGCCTTCATCATTCCACGGTGAGAGGTTCGAGGACGTCGAAGACTGGTTGGCCAGCTTTGACCATGTGTCGGGCTTCAACGAGTGGGACGGCGAGCCCAAATTGCGGAACGTGTACTTCGCACTACAGGACTCGGCCAAGACGTGGTATGAGAACCACAAAGCTTCCTTCACTAACTGGGAGATCTTTCGCCCAGAGCTCTTAGCCACGTTCAACACCAGCGAACGAAAGGAGAAGGCTGAAATCACCTTGCAATCGAGGTCGCTGCAGCCGAGCGAGAGCGTCGCCATGTTCATCGAGGACATGACGCGACTCTTCAGTCGCGCGGACCCTGCTATGCCCGAGGACAAGAAGGTACGCCACCTAATTCGCGGCGTCAAAGAGCAATTGTTTGCCGGACTGGTACGTGACCCGCTGTTGTGTATCAGACGGACGCCAGGCTGGAACTGAACAAACGTTTATTGAGACAGTGCCTTTTTATAGGCCGGTGAACATGTGATCTGCCGACGACTGCTTGCGTGGCTGATAAGCGATACATGAAAATGCAGTTTAAAACATGCGCTATCAGTATACCACACTCCTTTCTCCTAAGATTTGCACAATCCAAAACGGACTAGCTAGCCATTAATGCCATAACGCAGGACAGGCCGTCGAACACGCGTTGATCTTCGCGGCTCGACCGGTACTTGGGCGGCTTGGCCTGGACTCGCCCCAGGGGTTGCTTCTGGGCTAGCAGACAGCGGCTGTGGCTGCCTGGCTGTAGGAGGAAGCCTGACGTGGTAGTCTTCACTTGTGACTGGGTCAACTACGAGCCGCGTCCAGGCGCTCCTCAACTGGTTGCGGTGCCTGTGATGACGCTCGCCGTTGTTTAGCTGTACCACGTACGACACCGGACCTCTGACTGCCACAACACTGGCAGCCTTCCACCTTGGACCTGGGCAAAAGCTTTTAGCGTAGGCCGCGTCACCGACACGAAACCTCTTAGTCTCCGGTCGTTGTAACTCAGGCGCGTGTTGCCGGTCCGGATGGAGTCTGTCTAACGCTGACCTCAGTCTTCGTCCGAACATTAACTCTGCTGGCGATTTTCCCGTGACCGAATGTGGCGTCGTGTGTTGCTTAAACAGAAACCGGGAAATCTTGCACTGTGTCGAACCTTCCTGCTGCTTCTTCAATGCTTCTTTAACTTCTCTTACCATCCTCTCCGCCCTACCATTGCTGGCTGGATGATAAGGTGCAGTGAAAATTGCACGCACGCCATTACACTTCAAAAACATTTGCAACTCTGTGCTAGTGAAAGCTGTGCCGTTATCTGAAACGATAACGTCCGGTACACCATGTGTCGCAAACATCTTCCTTAAGCTGTTGACGACAGCCGTAGCTTTCATGGATGGCATGATTTCGACTTCAGCCCAATTGCTGTACGCGTCTACCACGACTAAGAAAACGTCTCCTTTGACTGGGCCAGCGAAATCAATGTGCAGTCGACTCCAAGGCTGATCTGGCTTGATCCAAAAATGCACTGGAGCCTTGGCATCACTTTGCCGGTTATTCTGGCACGGATGACAGTGCCGAACAAACTCCTCAATTTCGTGGTCCATCTTCGGCCACCACATGAGCCCTCTAGCTGATGCTTTCATGGCACTCATCCCTGGATGATTTGCATGCAGGAGTTGCAGCACATTCTCTCTTGCTGCGGTTGGAATTATGACGCGATTCCCCCACAGTATGCAATCACGATGCAATGACAACTCCGACCGTCTCACCTCATAAGGCGCAAACTTGCTGTCCACTTGTGTTGACGGCCAGCCACTGAGTAGCCATTCCTTTACCCGGGATAGAACCGAGTCCTTTTTGATCAGCGCAGCAATGTCCGCCGCTTGCAGCGGTGCGCAGTCGACCGCTTCCAACAAGAGCACGTCCCCAGGCGTTCTTGGCTCGTCCTCGTCTCCCGGGGCTGGTAGACGACTGAGTGCATCGGCGTTGGAGTTGTCTTGGCCTCGTCTGTACTCAAGGTGGTAGTTATACGCAGACAACAGTAAAATCCAACGCAGCATTCTGGGCGACACAACTTCGGGCACTCGCTTGTCCGTGTTAAACAGGCCGAGTAACGGCTTGTGGTCTGTTATCACTGTAAATTCTCGCCAAGCTAGGTACTGGTGGAACTTTTTTACGCCAAAGACCACAGCCAAACCCTCTCTATCAATCTGAGCATAGTTGCGTTCACTGACGCCAAGAGTGCGAGAAGCATAAGCTATGGGCTGCTCCTTCCCGTCATCCGCACGATGGGCTAGCACTGCCCCCACCCCCACAGGCGATGCGTCGCAGCACAAAATTAAAGGACGCTTGCAATCGTAGGGCACAAGTACGGCGTCTGAGCTGAGTAAATTTTTCAGTCTCTCAAAAGCCCGCTGATGCTCACCTGTCCACTTCCATTCGTGGTCACGGTCTAGCAGTCGATAAAGCGGTTCGGCCGCTTCCGTCCTGCCCTTGAGGAAACTGCTGTAGAAATTCAGCAATCCCAAAAAGGCTTGCAGCTCCTTTTTGCTTGCGGGCGCAGGCGCTTGCTGGATGGCGTCCGTCTTGCTTCGGCTGGGATGTACTCCTGAGTCATCAATCCTGTGTCCCAAGAATTCGATGCTCGTCTGGTTAAATTCACACTTGTCCTTGTTTACTCGTAGCTGTGCCTTCTGCAGACGCGATAGCACAGTCTCTAATCTCTCGGCGTGCTCTTCGGCGTTACATCCAGAAATTAATATGTCATCCAGATAAGCTTTCACTCCGGGAACGCCCGCTAACAGCGTGTCCATGACTCGTTGAAAAACCCAAGGTGCGACCGAAATGCCAAACGGCAGCCGCTTAACCTTGTACAGTCCCTTTATCGTGTTAACTGTGAGCACCTCAGCCGTCTCGTCGTCTAGCGTAAGCTGCTGATAAGCTTGGGCTAGATCCAACTTGGTAAAAAACTTGCTTGAACTTAGAGCTGTGAGCATTTCCGCTGTAGTGGGCAAGGGGTATCCACTGCTCTTAATAGCTTTGTTTACGGTACTGCGATAGTCGCCGCAAAGACGTAAAGTTCCATCTTTTTTTCTTACCACTACCAGTGGTGTTGCCCAGTTGGAGTAGCTGACGGGCTCCCATACACCTTGTTGCACCAAGCGGTCCACTTCGTTGGCCACGTCGTCCTTGAGGGCCAATGGAACTGGTCGACTTTTGAGGAACACCGGTTGGGCGTCATCTTTCAGTTCGATGTGAACTGGCGGTCCGTTGAAGCCAGGAAGGTCTCTGCGAAACACCTCGGGAAATCGCGAAGGCACGTCCTCCACGTTTACTTGCTGTATACCCCGCAAGCCAATACCTAACGGGTTAAACCAGTTTCTCCCAATCAGGCTGTTGCCTTGCTTCTGTACTACGAGCAAAGGTAGCTTTGCCTTCCTGCCTTTGAATTCCACCAAGACACTTGCTTGACCCAGCACGGGTAACGCCTCCTTTGACCAGGTTACGATAGTTGTTCCAGAATCTTGCAGTGGTATTTTACCGTGATTCCTTTCAACAACCCTGAACGTATCTTCACTCACAATTGAGCACGATGCGCCAGAATCAACCTCCATCGGAACTTCTTGCCCTTCAATCGTTACTTGAACCATGAACTTCTGTTCTTGCTCATTCACTTCGCACAGGGAAAACAACGCACTCGTTTCGTACACGCCCTTGCTCTTATCTCCTTTCTTCTTTTGCTCATACGCTGTCTTCCGAGCAGTTCTACTGTCGTCTTTCGACCGACAAGCCTTAGCTATATGTCCAACCCTTTTGCAGTTGAAGCATGTCGCCTTTCTAAAACGGCACAAATGTGGAGCGTGCTTACCGTTGCACCGGTAACAGCTGGACCCCTCCGCTGGGGTGTCTTGCTTCGCACGGGTTGCTTGTACCATTTCCTGGCAGTCCGTCTCGTATCGACCGTGTTTGCGTATGTCTCGCTGTTGCTTAGCGGTTGCTTCTGCAGTTGTGGCCAAGTCATACGCAACCTTAAACGTAAGGCTGTGTTCTGCGAGAAGTCGCTGTTGAACCCCTTCGTTCCGGAGTCCGCATACGAAACGATCCCGCATCATGACGTCCAACGGGAGTTGGGCGCTGCCAAAACCGCAGTCTTCGGCTAGCTTCCGAAGCGCCGTGACGTAGTCCGCAACCGATTCCTCGGCAGCCTGGTTTCGCCTGTAGAACAAAAACCTTGCATACAGCTCCGAAGGCTTTGGATGCAGGTGCTTGCGAACGGCAGTCTTGATTTCTTCGTAGGTTGCTGCTGTCGGTCTTTCTGGCTTCACCAAAGTTACGATGAGCCCGTACACTTCTTCGCCGCAGCTGCTCAACAGGACTGCTCTTTTCTGCTCTTTCGTTATCTGGTTCGCTTCGCAGAACATTTCCAGGCGCTCGACGTATTCGTCCCATGACGCGTTCGTGCCGAGACGATACTCGCCGATCCTGCCGACGGCCATCGCCGTCGCTGCCTCGTCGCCAACTGTTGTGTATCAGACGGACGCCAGGCTGGAACTGAACAAACGTTTATTGAGACAGTGCCTTTTTATAGGCCGATGAACATGTGATCTGCCGACGACTGCTTGCGTGGCTGATAAGCGATACATGAAAATGCAGTTTAAAACATGCGCTATCAGTATACCACACCCGCCAAGAACGGTGGCCGACATTGCCAAGGAGGCAACAAGCATGGAGCGTTCTCTGCATGAACGGGGCGCGCACTACGGCCGTCGGGCTAGTGTAGCAGCCGCACACCACTGCACGCCCACGTCGTTACCCACTGCGGAGCTTCGAGAGCTTGTAAGGAGCCTGGTGCGCGAAGAACTCGAGAAACTTCGCTTCGAAGCACCACAGGCAAGCGTCGCTTCCATGCCGGACGTGGTCCGAGATGAAGTCCGGCGAGCTGTTCAGTCGCCACCAGCTCCGCAGCCAGCGCCCTATGTGATGACGTACAGTCAAGTACTACAAAGTCGTCTTGGGCCAGTGAGTCAAGCATTTTCTCCCGTCACTCCTGTGCCTTCACTGCGGTACCCAACTGCAGCTGTACCCGTCGTACCACAGGAACCCCTGTCCACCATGAGCAAAGCGCGCGTTTGGCGTACACCAAACAATAGGCCGCTCTGCTACCACTGTGGGAAGCCCAGCCACATCCTCCGCCACTGCCCCTACCGCAGAATGGGCTTAAGGGGGTTTTCACCTGACGCACCTCGACCACGCTACGGAGAACGGCCGCGGGACATCGAGCAGTATCTGTCCGATAACGTGCAGCCAACGACCTCGCGGTGACGCCCGTCCCGTTCGCCATCCCCAAGGCGGTTTTCTTCGCCAAGCCACCCGTCTTTTTCTAGCCAGTTCAGAGGCGCGTCCCCACATCGGGAAAACTGAAGACGGCGTCCCCCGGGGGTAGGGCCGCCGCTATTGGATCAAGTCAAGAGCCTCCACCCGACGATTCGCGGCTACGATCCGACCGACGACGGCCTGACCCGACGACCTCAACGACAACGACGTGCTGCGACCGACTGGTGTCTGCCGAAATCCCAGTAATCGTTGATAATCGTGATGTGACCGCACTTGTGGACACCGGCGCTGACTTTTCTGTAATGGGCAGTCGGCTAGCTACGGCCCTCAGAAAGCTGCTGACCCCTTGGTCCGGACCCCAGATCCGCACCGCCGGCGGTCATGTGGTTACGCCAATTGGCGTCTGCACGTCACGAATCCAGATCCGCGGTGCTACTTTCCCTGGTTGCTTTACCGTGCTACCGGAGTGCTCCAAAGACCTGATACTTGGTTTGGATTTCCTTCGGGAGTACGGTGCTGTCATCAACCTTCAGGAGCTGGTCCTGTCATTTTCCACTCAACCCCCAGTTGACGGCGATCCTGAGCCACGCAGGACTAAGTTACGCGTCTTTGACGACCACGTATTAATCCCGTCAAGAGCTAGCATGTTTGTTACCGTAGATTGCGACATCACTGGTACTCGTGGCATCGCTGAAACCAACATGTCGCTGCTCCTTGGTCGGCAAGTCTGTGTTGCTCGCGGAATTGTCGAGCTGAATAATGGCCGAACTGAGCTCTTGGTAACCAATTTTGGCTGTGAACCTCAGTGTTTGCCTGGCAGAACAGTTATTGCGTATTTCGAAGAACTCGGGGAATTCGCGGGACAGCACGCTTTGTCCGAAGCCTCGGCATCAATGGAGGCACCGACCACTCCCATAAAAACTGACGTGAACCCGAACCTCCCGTCTAACCAGAAACGCTGCCTCGAAAACGTTATCCAGTCTTTCTGTGACTGCTTCGCCTCGACCTCTAAGGTTACGCAGACACCGCTCACTAAGCACCGAATTATAGTCGATGCCAACCAGTGGCCGTTATGTCAGCCGCCTTACCGGATCTCTTCAAAGGAGCGTGATGCCATTCGCCACTAAGTTCAAGAAATGCTCCCGGACAACGTGATACAGCCGTCGACGAGCCCGTGGGCGTCACCTGTTCTAGTAGCAAAGAAAGATGGAACCCTACGGTTCTGCGTTGATTACCGACGTTTAAACAAAGTAAAAAGATGTTTATCCTCTGCCGCGCATTGATGACTCCCTGGATCGGCAGCGCCACGCAAAGCACTTCTCATCGGTAAATTTACGCAGCGGCTATTGGCAAATCGAGGTGGACGAACGCGACAGGGAGAAGACCGTCTTTATTACACCGGACGGTCTGTACGAATTCCGGGGGCTCCCTTTCGGCCTGTGCTCGGCTCCTGCAACCTTCCAGCGGGTGATGGATACCGTTCTTGCCGATCTGAAATGGCAGTCCTGTCTCCTGTACTTGGATGACGTTGTCATCTCTGATAGGTTAGAAGAGCACCTATCGAGGACAGCCGAGATGATCCCGACGACGATTCTATTTTTCTCGGCGCCATCTCCACGTCCGTCCTCACTCAACACCAAAGGGACGACAGTGAACTACGGCCTCTCATTGAGTATCTTGAAGGAAGCGCTGCGTCACCCCCACGAATCTTCTCACGTGGACTGTCGTCATTCTGCTTGCGCGATGGCATTCTGTATAAGAAAATCTACAACCCGAAGGAAGCTGCCAATCTGCTCGTCGTACCTGCGGCCTTGCGCGACGAAGTTCTGCAGGCGTGCCATGATGACCCATATTCTGGTCACATTGGTTTTTCTCGCACTTTTGCGCGGATACACCAAAAGTACTACTGGCCCAGGGTTGCTTCAATTGTCCAGCGTTACGTCAGAACTTGCCGTGAGTGCCAACGTCGCAAGACGCCGCCGACTAAGCTAGCCGGACTACTGCAGCCTATTAATCCGCCACAAGTCCCCTCCCACCATGTCGGCATGAACTTACTGGGCCCATTTCCGGAGTCCTTGCTGGGTAACCGCTATATTGTGGTCGCCACCGACTTCCTCAGCCGGTACTGTGAAACTAAAGCTCTCCATCGTGGTACCGCTGACGAAATTGCGAACTTTTTCGTTCAAAATATTGTGCTTCGTCACGGTGCACCTGCCATCGTTTTAACTGACAGAGGAACGGCCTTCACCTCGGCCCTTATGCAGGAGGTTATGCGCCTGAGCGGCACGAGTCACCGCAAGAAAGCCGCTTACCACCCTCAAACGAACGGCCTCACCGAACGCCTCAACAAGATGATCGCTGACATGATTTCCATGTATGTTGACGCAGACCACCGCAACTGGGACGCCATACTCCCTTACGTCACATTTGCCTATAACACTGCTCTGCAAGAAATGACATGCTTCACTCCATTTCGTTTGGTGCATGGTCGCGAAGCCACAACCATGCTGGACGCAATGTTGCTCACGACTAGTAGTACCTCATTTGTTATGGGTGCTGCCCAATTCGTTCGTCACGCCGAGGCCGCCCGCCAACTGGCCCGACTGCGCATCCGGCACCAGCAAGCCCTCGACGCTCGCCGCTATAACCTCCGCCACCGAGCTGTTAGTTACCAGCCCGGCGAACAAGTCTGGGTTTGGAGCCCAATACGCATGCGTGGGCGCTCAGAAAAGCTTCTACGTCGATATTTTGTCCCCTACGAGCTACTCCGCCAGGTCAGTGAGGTGAACTATGAAGTTCTTCCCCAGGGTACAGTTCGCTCCTCTCGACGGCCGACCCCCGAAGTCGTCCATGTCGCATGGATGAAGCCGTATCACGCCCGCTAGCACTTCAGGCCTGTCCACACCAGCCGCCGGACACATGCGCCGTCCCTTGTCTTCGTGCTCCTCATTGTTGCGGCACCGAGTCGTTGCCCTTCAGAGAGGGGGAGTAATGCCACAGTCCCAGTCAATCCAGTGGCGCCATGCCGCGGCCGAACTGTTTTAGATGGGACTTCCCATGCCTTGTGCTCTCGAGGGGCTAGAGGTTTTCGTCTTCCTCGCACGAGCTCCTTGCTGTCTTGGACGCGTAGCACGTCTAAATAAACCTGGCTTTGAGTGCTTTGACCGTTTATCGGTGACAATATTTATCGAAACCATCTGTTCTTTCCAGAAAGGTTCACTTTAAGCTCAATGAAGCGCTTACCGTGCACAGACGCTATTCCCACTTAACGGCGCTCTATACGCTCGTGTACTTGATCGAAGGCTCGGAATGTGCAGCCTTGGTGTTCGACAGAGAAGGAAAGGCAACCCAAACTACAAGTGCGCACACTGTTGTCGTCACATGGAGTCGCCAGGGCACTCGCTTCGAGCCAGTCTGCACTTTTTTTTAGAGATGTTTGCCATTACGCATGATGAGAAAGGGAGAGGGGATAAGGAGGAATGAAGGAGTGTAGGCAAGCCTTGAATAGGCTCGACGAAGGGCAGTGCCAGTCTAGGCACGCGCAGGTTAAGTTGAGCACAGGCAAATGGCACAGCAGTGCAAGTCGAGAAACGAAAAAACGGGAAAGCTCCTCAAGAATGGGAAAGCGCACGGATGGCGAAACGTTCTCCAGGAGACCTCTGCAGAAGCGGTTGCACGAAGAGTATCAGAAGTCCACCGGTCAGCGGAGAAGCCGGCGGGGCCATCATTAAAGCCGCTGTTGAGCCTTTCAATTATCGGAAATCTAAATGCAAAAAAGCATAGAGCGAACGCGTGCAGTGTCGCCGCCACCAGCTGAGGCGAAGAGAGCGGCGGCGCCGTTCCGGTGGGAACATTCTGGCTATTGGCTTCCAGTTATTACGCGTCTTCTGGTCACGTGCACAACTGCGGAACAAAATATGTCTCCCATCGCGGCGCTCGCTGCCTTTTTTTAATCTCGTGACCATTATAGTTATATCTGGAACGCGACATGAAGTAACTGGAAGTAGTGGCGTAGCCAAAAATATTTTCGGGGAGGGGGCTCATGTTGCAGCGCGGCCTACTCAAAAAATTTGTGGAAGGATCAAACGCAACAATAATAACTGCACTGCCATTTACAATGCCATTGTGTATTAAATAACGCTATGCACTGTCTACACAAGTGAAATAAGTTTTTTTAAATAAAAAAATGTATTCGTATGTCTTAAAATTTGTGGCAGACATGATTGAGAAACATTAAATTGAGCGAGGGACAAGACACAGGAGAGAAGCAAACAGGACGAGCTCTTCCTATTTGCTCCTCTTCTGTCTCTTTTACTCTGCTGAGCTTTATGTCTTGTAATCATGTCATACCACCAATTTCCTTATCATTCACATGTGGCAGACATAACTGATACCATTGCTTTCATGTTTTTGCGTATTTAATAAGTAAAGGAAATATCACACGAAGACTATCGGCCCAGAACCAGCAAAGCAGTGCATTGAGCTGATACGAAAAACGTAAAGGCCATGAAATTAGCAAGTAGAGGACAAATATTTTATTGAATTTTTTCGTTCAAGAATTTTTACATTATTGTACATATGCAAGCCAGCGAAAGATCTCATTGACGCTGTCCTTCGTTTCAGTGTACTGCGCAGCAGCATCAGTCACCGCTCATGTATTGCGAGTAATTGCACCGAAATTTTAGTCGCAACAGCGTGCCATCGGTAGGCCCTTGAAAGTTTGTGCTGGGATGGAGCCCTTTGCGTTACATTACTCCAGGTGCAAGGGCGTTGCCACGAAACCTTGCCCCGGTTAGCAATCTTCGCTCCACAATCTCGTTTCTAGTCTGAAAAAGACACTGTACGTGACAAAATCCAGAATGACTTCCGGCGCCGGTAGTTGTTTTAGTCAGTGGTGCGTGACAGTTAAAAAAAAAAGTTTAGGAGAGTGGGGGCTGAAGCCCCAAAAGGACCCCCTCCTGGCTACGCTCCTGACTGGAACCTGTGTTCCACATGACCGATTCAACGCGGAACGGGCTGTGTTATTCGGATCCCTCAAGAAGGCAGGAGTTCCTCACAGTTCTCTTCAGGACATTGTTTTCCCGCGCGGGAGCCAGTCGAGTAGAAGGGATGCTTCTCGCCTTCTTCTATTTTACCTGCAGGACACGGATTTGTCCTCCACATGGTGACCTCAGGAGTGTCTATTTGGGTTTTTGCGAACAGTGTTTCTGTGATTTCTATTTAAGTGTCGCTACGGTGGAGCAATTGCCGGCAGCAACTGCAAGGCTAATCCCACCGGTAGCTTACAACCACTCAACTCAACTCAACTCAAGAGACGACGAGCTGGCTGTTCTAATATTATGAAGGAGGTCCCCCCAACAGTCCTGTACTATGGGACCTCCCTAAGTACTGATTTTATGGTAATCCATATAACTGTTTGTTACTCAATAAACTTGAAACTTCTACCTAAATTCCAATTCTTAAGGAGAGAAAGGGGCTGCAAAAGTGTGCATCCTACTTTAAAATCCGCAACGAGCCTCGCTGCAGATAAAATCACTGTAACAGAGGCTTTAAGCGGAAATTATATGAAAGCGAGATTGAGAGCGTGTCAAAGTGCTATTTAACTGGGGTGGTGCAGGTGGTAGGAGGGCGCACGTCTTGTCACTGCCGCCGTTACTTGTAGAGTGTAGCATTATCAGTATATATCCTGTGCCATTGCAGGCTGCAGTCTTGTCAGGAATATTTAGTGTTTACAATCTAGGAAGAAGACAAACAGAATATGAATGACGTTCTCTTGACACTGAAGTGAGACGCGCGCTCAGCATTCTCTTAATGGAACGCACATGAGAACAGGAGAGAAGAGAGCAAGGAAAGAGGGGAAAAGAGAAAAGATTTGATGTGAGGAAGAACATAATTTGAGAAAAAATATTTCACCAAATGGCAGAACCAACATGTCTGATGGCCAACATGCAGACCAGGCCTGATAATTTTACAACTTTGTCGATACAGTAAGCCATAAAACTGAAACTGGCTTTAGGAGAAAAACTTCTGGTCCCAACACAATTAACGCTTTGTTGATTGCATCTAAGAAATGCATGAAGTGAACTTCTATACTATAGTTTGATAGGAAACACAACCTCAAACAAAACGACTGATTCTTTAAAAAAATGCTCGTACGTTCGCCTGTTTTTTCAGGCAGTGCCCTTACATGGTACTTTTGAAGTATGAAATATTTTCTCTGAATCCACAATAGCCTCCTTGGAATGATATAGGGAATAGCAGCTGGCGCTTCCTTGCCATATGGGCAGATTTTATTCTCTATGTTAGCGTTAGCATGCATAATATCACACATCCTTATTGAGAAGTATGTTGGCCTTTTATAAGAATCATTGAGCAACGTAAACTGTTATGAAATGTGCTGTTTTTGTGTAAAATGCAGACTCGCACCATGCATGCCATTCTGCGAAGAAAATCCTGAGGTGGCTGAGAACCTGTTCGTCGAGCGAGGATGACTACCCTGCAGACTCTCCACTGCGGTTCACTCTACAACTGCCATACTGTCAAGAATATGGTTCTTCAGCATATGCTACCTCATGTTTGCGTAAAAGCTATTCCTGGGAGTTAGTGTCACAGTCCAAGCTTTCCTCAAGCTTGTTTATAATGATGCACAGGCGTGAATTCTAGATTGTTTCCTCTAAAAAATTAGGAGGTAGAGGTAACTGCAATTTAATCTTATTTTTTCAGCACCATAACGCAAATAAAGCAGGAATGGGGCAGTCTTTTCTTAGATTCCAGTAAGGAATTCATTGCCGAAGGTTCTTGTGCTTTTTGGATGTCGGTTCTGACAATAAAAATTTACACATTTCCACAGTATTGTGATTTGCGAGTCAATGTTTTTTTTGGTGCACAGCCTGTTTACTGATATGAAGAGCTCCAGTAATGCAGGTATATTAGTTTATGTAAGCATTATAATGGTAAAAATAAAGAACACTTAAGAAAAACAAAAAGTGAGAAAAAATTACGAACCCACTGCATGCATTTTTTCTGAAGGTTTTAGGGTGTAAAAAGCGCTAAAACGCCAATGACTCGGCGGTAATAGCGTGCCAGTCACCTCAACACATTAAAGTCACTTTTTTCATTTTTGGGACAGTTCTTTCGCAAAACACTCCGCCTGAAATGTGTATGAAAACACCAAGGCACCTTTCTGGGCCGGGTGCAAGGGTGCGATTTATAGACACCTGAAAACTCCTTTAAAGGGGTTTATTTTTATAGTGTACGCTATAACTCTCTACTAACACAACCGCGGCTTCTCCATGGTCCTCCAGCACCTCTGGCGAGGTGATGGATGTAATCCCCAATTCGCCCGCTTTGCAGCGGCGGAACAGCTCCCTCGAGCGAAAAAAAGACAGAGCCCTCATAACGAGCCCACCACATAGGTAAATCCTCTTTCGTTCCCTCCCAAAACTATAAACATGACTTTTTTAGTTGAGTGGAACTGTAGAGCACTGCTGCGAGATTACATTGACATAAAACATATTTTAGGGTCAATGTTACCCATAGTTTGATGTCTTCACAAAACCACTCTTGGCCCACAACTTGTGCATATCCTGAAACATTGTAAAACATTTAGATGCGATTGCGAGCAGACTAATAGACTCTCAGGATGCGTCACAATTATCGTTCAAAGCGGCGTCTCTGCTCAAGTAATCAAACTCAAAAGAAACCTTGAGGCGGTTGCAGTCTGCATCATCAGCTACAAAACTCTAAGAATCGATCCTGTATACATTCCTTCACATTTTACATTAACAGTACATGATCTACAAGAACTGATCGATGAACTTCCAGAGCCAGATCTGCGATTTGGTTATTTGAACGCCAAATCTCCTTTTTGTGGGAAGTGAGCACTGCTCTCTAAGCGCCAAACAATCGAAGATTTTGTCCTCACAAACAATGTATGTCCTTTAAACACAAAAATGTCACATATTGCTCCCCAGCCTCGGAGAAAATGACTGTTTAGATTTGTCATGTAGTTCAGCGTCTGTTTTTAATGATTTTAAATGGGATGTCATCGACAACCCATATTGCAGCGATCTCCTCCGTGTACTCATCAGTTTAATATCTATACCTGAAATAGTACCAACAAAATCGCGACGTTGGAAATTCCATTCAGTAGAGTGGAAATTTTTTAAAGCAGAAGCCTCATTCCAAAAAATTAGTTTTATAAGATCTCAGCACTGATGAGATAAACAAAATGTTTACTAATTTTATCATTGCTGCCACACACTTAGCTATTCCTGTCTTCAGGAGTGGTGCGGCAAAAATACAAAGTGTGTTGGACAAAAGAATGTAAGGAAGCAAAAAACAACAAAATAGAGCTTGGAGTAAATTTAGCAGGTACCCGACACACGAGAACCTCGTAATTCTTAAAAAGGCAAGAGCTAAAGCTTGGTACTTCCGTCGCAGTGCGGAGAAAGCCTCTTGGGCGAGTTATGTTTTATGTATAAACGGTGAAATCACATCTAAAAAAAAATGTGGTAGCAGGTTCGAACAGAACATCGCCCATCAACAGCCTTCATGTAGAAACTAACGAACCATCACCTGCATACAGAAGAATGGTGCTCACGTGTTCATGCATTCTAACAATTCATTCACTACCTAAACACATCTGTCACCAAGTAGTCATAAAGTGCCCATCTTGAACATGGTTTAACATTAAACCACAAAGTACCAGGCGATTGATCTTGCGTTTTGAAGAGATGTGCCAAAACTTTTGTGTACTAGATACATTACCTGGCATTGCTAGAAAACGACATGCGCGGCCTCCATGGTTCATTTGCCCTGCAATATGTGATTTCTCATTTACACAGTTCTGTACAAAACAAACCCCACAACAACATACAGTACAAGCCTTTCTTGCACTCGAGGAAGTGTATAATGCTTTCGGTGGCTTTAATACTGATAGTTCAAAAACAGCTGGGTACGTTGGAAGCGCTGTAGTACAAATGAATGAAAAGGAAATAAGATTTCAACCGTGTGCATCTACCTTCACAGCCGAATATTACGCTGCGCGCATAGCAATAAGAAGAATATTAAACAAGAAGCTCAGAAACAGTATTATTTACAGAGACTCCCTCAGTTTACTTGCAGCCTTGTTCTCTAGAAATGGATTCACTCTGATTCTTGGTGATATCATACACAACAATAAAATAACCACAGATCGTGGACAAAACATGAAAATCTGCTGGGTACCAAGTCATGTTGGCATAAAAGGCAACAAAAGAAGGTCTTTCTGCGCTCCAAAAGCTTGTGGCAAGCAAATTAAAAATTTAATCAAGCCCTATAAAGATTGGATAAGCTTAGTACATTATACAACAAGGAAAAAATAGCAGTCTACTCGGAATAACAAAATAAATAACAAACTACACTTACTAAAAGCAGTTTTAGGTGAATGGATGTCACGTGTGCACAAAAAAGGCTTCAAGGAACTCATTATCTGCCGTCTGCGTATAGGCCACACTCATATTACACACACAACTTTCTGGTAACGAAAAAAGACAAACCAGTTTGTATATGGGGAGATGCGCTTACAATAATTCTCATTTTAATGCCATGTTGAAAACTAGAAGAAGGTAAAAAAATTATTTTCTTTATTTTATAATCAATGTATTCCTTTTCTCCCAGCGCTGTTCTTAGGTGATATTGCGATCGTGGACATGTCTTGCGCTTTTCGATTTTTTAGCGAGAGCTACACCACGCTGCCCAGTCGAGCATTTGCAGCCTGGGAGGCCGATAGCTCGCATGCGCAAAAAAAAACAGGAGCAGCAGGTGCCCGGCGCATGACGTCATAGCTCGCCGCTGTCGTCGCGCGAGGAGCCGCGCCGGCCCGACTACCTACGCCCGCCGGCTCTCCTCAGCAAATTTAAGGCCTGCTATGAGAAACATTTCCCCTTGGTGCACAATTTTAACTGAAGGAAACAAATACGCAAGACTTGGTTTCCGACCACCTTGCATAAGAGAATAAAAGTAAAAAATAAAATGTACCACGCTTTACTCCAATAACGTGATACTTTTCAACTAAAACAATTCAAGGCATTTCGTAACAAATTAAATGCCGCTTTAAGGAAGGCAAAATATTACTACTATCAGTGTCTATTTGCTGAAATATACAACAACCCAAGAAAGCTAACGGAAGAAATCAATAATTTATCCAATAACCTTAAAGCTAAGTGTCCTCTTAATATTGCATCTTTTGCTGATGGGAAGACTGATATAGCGGCGTTAGATGCAATGAATGAGTTATTTTCTAACGTCGGTGAATGCATTTCTCCCAACAGAGACTGTGCATATTCGTTTTCAATACTTCGCCCAAGGCTTGAGAATTCAGTTACATTTTCCCCAGTTACTTCCCAAGAAGTCATCAGCTTCATTGCCCGAATTCGACAGAATGTCGCTGCTGAACTAGATGACCTGAGCAGTGTCCCTATTAAACATGTAGCACCGATCATAGCCATACCACTCGCATTTATAATCAATCAAATTATTGAAACTGGCATCTTTCCTTCTGACCTTAAACAAGCGCGTATAACCCCTGTCCACAAGGGGGAAGTGTTAGTGATATATCAAACTATCGCCCGATATGTGTTTTGCCCATATTTTCTAAGGTTTATGAGAATGTTATGAACGCTCAACTTACAAATTTCCTTACTAAATACCATGCTATCAACGATTCGCAGTACAGCTTCCAGAAAGGAAAATCAATTGAAATAGCCTTATTACAAATCAAAGATGAATACTTAAAAATATTGATAACAAACAATTCACTGTAGGCTTTCATTGACCTCAGGAAAGCATTTGACTGTGTAAACCATGATATATTACTCTCAAAGTTGCAAGATTATGGCATATGTGGCGTTGCCTTTGATCTTATCAAACGTTACCTCCCAGACAGGAAACAGTGTGTAAAAGTTGGTGACCTCACGTCTTCCATTACAACAGTAAAACATGGTGTACCTCAGGGGTCGATCCTGGGACCTTTGTTGTTCCTTCTGTATATCAATGACATGTGCAATGTGCCTCTTTCCTCGAAAATGGTCATGTACGCTGATGACACAAATATTTTTTTCTCCGCCCAAACCGTAACTGAATTGAACACTGTCATAAATATTTATTTGATCAAACTTGAAGAATGGTTGCATAAAAATAGATTAACCTTGTATGTTAAAAAGACTAAGTATATCATTTTCAAGCCACATAACAAAGCCTGTGACACTGAGCTAGTTCTAAATTTTCAAGGTACAGCTTTTCAGCGTGTGACATCAGAAAAAGTTTTAGGCGTATGGTTCGCAGAAACCATGTCGTGGAATACGCATGTTAGCAAGATGGCGATAGAATTAAGCAAAACAGTTGGCTGTCTCTATAAGCTGAGAGAACTACTTCCAGTGAGGCTCAAAAAAGCAATATATTTTGCTAATTTCTACTCTCGTCTTTCATACTGCATTTTAGTTTGGGAGTTACAACCATCCATAATCACAATAAACTGGAGCGACTACAAAAAAAGGTGTTACGAATTCTCGAGAACTTTGATGGAAACCCAAGCCGGCTATCTACTGATCCCAAGATTACTAAACATAATATGTTTAAGCAACTAAATTATATGATTACAAACTGTCTGTCTATATGTATAAACACAACCTTCCAAATAATGCACACCCTCCCTTGCATGCTTACAGCTTACATAAAGAACTAAAACCAGTGCCGCGTACACGTAGAAATTATGGTCGGTCCACTCTTGACTACCGCATACCATCACTATAATAAACTAAAAGCCCACATTGACTTTACTGCCCCGCTTAACAGATTTAGACAAGAATTAAGAAATTTTTTGATGAGGCAATGAGTATTACAGCGATCCAAATTAAAGGCACTAACCAATAAGAACTGACACCACTACTCGACCGACGGTCAACTGGTTTTTTTTAAATTGATTAACTCTTGTTTGCATCATAATGTGCTAGTGTGTATTGGCTTTTTGTTTTAATGTACTGAAATGAAATACATTATATTGAAATATTATTTTAAAATTCTTCACGAAGTGTAAACGCTGCATTTGCTATTTGTATATGCTTCATGCTCATATTCATTTTTGACATCTGATGTATGTATAATTATTAGGAACTGTAAACACTGCATTTGCTCTAGGTACGAGCTTCATGTTCATATATCTTTTTGACTGGGCTGTGAAGTCCATTGCTGGATGGTGCCTGTAGGCCCCCAGGGCCCAGTCAAGCTGTCTGTGACAGCTTTTTCCCTGGGCGACCCCCAACTTGTAGGTTGGAAATAAAGTAGATTTGGATTTGGATTTTAATGTGCATGAGCGGCAACCGAAAAGCAGCAGATGCGCGGCGCATGACGTCAGCATTAGGCCGCCGCTGCGGCCGAGTGAGGGGTCATGTGGATAAACTAGATGTTAGGCTGTCTGTATAAAAGCTGAAGTTATACGTCTCGGTGTATCACAATCACTTCGCATGGGGCACGAAAAGGAGACTCCAGCCACCGCTCTCCATCCGCCTATGCGGCGGCATCGTCGGCAGAAGATCAATTCTTTGGACCCAGAAGTCGCCGCCTGGCACTTG
The DNA here is from genome assembly GCF_052857255.1 of Amblyomma americanum. Classification (NCBI taxonomy): domain Eukaryota; kingdom Metazoa; phylum Arthropoda; class Arachnida; order Ixodida; family Ixodidae; genus Amblyomma; species Amblyomma americanum. The sequence goes on from NC_135497.1 coordinate 530,754,751, forward strand.
GTCACTATGCAGAGAACGAATGAACATCAGAAGGCTAAACGAGCGGTGGAGATGCCTGATAACAGAGAAGAACGCCTTACCAAGCGGAGACGACAAGAGGAGGAACGTAACAAACGGCGCATAGCAGCTGGCACGGTTTTTTCGCAAGAGAATCAACATGAAGCAATGGCAACAACATCATCATCAACAACAACTGAACAGGAGGATGTAAAGGCTCGTCCTATAACTGACCACGCGATTAGACCACGGGGGAATTGCAGCTCTCGCTACGTATATCCTGACATAGCTGAGCTAAGCCACTGCCAATTTTTTAACTGAAGGAGGTTTTCTTCAAAAAATAGAAACTCGTGATGCAGTTCTTTGCTTGATACACCTCAACCTATTGTCATACCACAGAAAAAGGCTGAGGCCTTTATTTTATCGGTTGGAATCCTCGGTATCTTTGCCCAGGCAAGGGTGGTCGCTGAAGTTACCCAACCTCCTTTAAAAGCTTTGAATAATAGCCATTTCTAAATTTTTTTCCTTGTCATCACCAGGTAGTTCTTACTCTTTAGCACTATACAAGACCAACGATTTTTCACTTTTCTTTAAATTATCCTGAAAATTTCTCCTATACCTGGAGATTCCGGCATGATTGTCTTATTTGCCTATGCGCAATAAAACCCAACTCAACAACAACAGCTTCAGCACAGCCTCCACTGCCAATTGCACTCGTTGTCTTTTACTTCATCAAGTGCCACTGATTGTGTGGCGTTATGGTCTGCCATACGATGTATGTACCACCATTGTGAAAAGCTAGAGCCCAAGGGGTTCGCTTCAATCCATGTGGCGGGACTCATGTATCAAGAGAATAGCAAGGTTCCGGCTAGTTGGTAATGCATTTAAACGAATAAACAGCGCGATGAAACACGGGCACACGAAGAAAGAACACACACGAGCGCTGACTCACAACTAAATTTTTATTCTGATAGAAAAACGCTTAAGCAGAAGATATGAGAGGGCGGGTAACAGGGCTGCTGCAGCGATAACCGGCTATCAGTGTGCCGCGTCACAAAATTGAAAAAACAGGAACAAAAGAAAAAGTAAAATAAAAGCCAGTGTAAACAGCCGCGAACAGTCTTAGAAGATTTTAACGCTTTTAATTTCCCCTTTCCGGGCACGTTTTTAAATCGTTCACCTTCTCCATTTTTTATGTATTCACTTTATATTCACCTCGGTGTCCTTCATGGTTTGAACGAATTCCCCGCCCTTGAGGGTAATTTTTCAATTTTTTGTTTTTGTTATTGTTACCTGACCACCTTTCGCGGCTGTTTACACTGTTTTTTTTTATCGCTTATTGTTCTTTTGTTCCTGTTTTTTGCCATCTCGATACTCGACAACACTGATTGCCGGTTATCGATGCAGCAGCCCTGTTACCCGCCCTCTCATGTCTTCTTTTTAGGTGTCTTTCCATCAAAATAAATATTCAGTTATGAGCCAGCGCTCTTGCGTGTCGTTTCTTCGTGTGTCCGTGTTTCATCGCTCTGTTTCTTCATGTACCAAGTTTCGCAGGGGCCAGCTACTTTCATGGTCAAAAGATTTTGAACACTGGCAATGCATAACGAACCATACAGCCTAGCTGAGGGTCGAACTCCTTGGTTTCTATGCTTTGACCGGGGGTGTACATACTTTGGTAGCAGTAACAAAAGACGGTTATGTAAAAAGTTCAAGATTTACACTAGTCTTAAAATTTTTCTCAAGTATGGGTTTCTGTGGTTTACTTTCCTGTCTTTCTTTGCTTGCTTCAGGTGTAGGTGGCCAAACAGACATAACTGCTACATATATCCAAGCATTTGAAGGAGTCACTAGTCTTGGAATTGATCTGTGACTGTAAATGAGAATTTGGCAGCGGCGAAGCTCACAAATGATTCGATTAATTGCAGCGATGAGGAAGTTCTAATGCACACTGGAGTGCCGACAATTTTTAGTGGTTTTTCACTGGTGTGCGCTCGGTACGGACTGTGGAACCAGGCGTCGTGGATGGGCCCCAGGTAGCCAATCCCGTCGTAGGTTCGGCTGTCTCCGGAGGTCGGAGCCTTTTCCGTTTGGTGGGTGCTCGGGCATCACGTGAACGGGGCGGGGGCCGCACCATTAGGCAATCTCGACGCCCTGCCCGTCCTGGCCAGACAGGCCAGTAACGGAATCAAGATATTCTAAGGATCAGAACGAAAAACTCGCTGCCCCCATTCCCCTCCAAATTCCATAACCCATTTAACCCCTTCCGCTAGTTCCCAGGGAAGTTCAGGGGGGTCTCTCCAGGCCCGCTCCCCTGGCTGTGGGTCACTGTAGTAGCATTTCCCAATTGATTTCTTTCCACCCTCGGGTGGGAAAATTTTAATTGCCTCAGGGCTACTTCTTTTATGTGATTGGCATTATACCCGCGATACAGTAGTGGTGCGGGAGGGGCCAATATTCCTTTTCATTTTGTTGCCTCAACATACTATAGGTTTATGCTCTTCAAAGGCCACATGCTGCACTCTTCTTGAAACAAGCACACGCAGTTTAAAGAAATGATGATGTTCTCATGAGACTGAGGCATCTATAAACAGGACCTGGCTTATCGCTTTAATGTGTCGCTGTCCACAGCATCAAGAAGATGTAAGAATTGGCTCGATGCATGCTATGACCATATAAGTTCACTTGTGCATTGTCCCGACATATTGGGAAGACAGTGTTAGTTGTATTCGTGGAAAACTTTAAACTGAAAGTGAGGGTGATACTGGACTGTTTTGAGGTTCACCAATTCCACTGGTGCCTAGATCCGAGACATGGTTGCACTACAAGCACCACAATGTGGTGAAATTTATGGTGGCAATCTACACATAAGGCATGATCAGATTTATTTCCGTGGTATTTGGAGTTGCGTTCAGTCGCGTTTTATGGCGTTAGGCAACTATGTCATCATGCGCCAAGCTCGAGGTATGGAACGTTTCTAATATTTGATTAGAAATATGAAAAATCATTGGTGGTGAGTGCCCAAACTACCTCGTGACAACAAAGGAAATTTTTTTTAAAAAGTGGGTACTATTAAAAGCATTAAAGGAAGGTCGGGTAACCTCAGTTGCCTGGACAAAGATCACGACGTTCCCAACCAATAAAATAAAGACCTCAGCCTTTTTCTCGGGAATAAGAAATGGCTGAGGCGTATCAGGCGAATCACTGGGTCATGATTTACAGTTTCGAAGAATACCTTCTTCAATTAAAAATGTAAAAACACAAGACATGTCCGCGATTGCATTATCACCCAAATGCAGCACTGGGTAAAACGGGATGCATAATAGCGCCAGCATGCGGCGGAACTAGAAAAACCCCGCGATGTGATGTAAGTCGCTGCCTCTACAGATGGATTCAGAGAAGTACGAAGTTTTCTCAGTGCTACCATACAACGTGGAAATGCAGAGCCATCGGAAAACACTTATCCTCACCCGGCCGGCATATGGGCATTGGGAGGTGGTGCTCACCAGTGGGGCCCTGGATCAGCAGTTAATGGTGGTTCAGCAAGTCCAACGGAGAGCTGAAACCAGTTACACCCTGGAAAAGGAGTGCCTCCCCAAGTTACTCGACCTACCTGCCCGACTTACGGTAAACATTGAATCTGTCTTTCTTGTCTGAGCGCACGTTTCGCAAGCAGCAGCCCGCAACCCACGCCTTGGCTCCGCCCACCTGCTCCTGGCGACCGCTCCTCTTCCCGCTACGCTGCACCTACGGCATGCTTGGCGCTTTCTCTCCCCATTGCTAGGCTATGCTCTCTCCACTTTGCACCGCCGGCATTAACACGGCTTGTCCCCTGAAAGCCTTGACCAAGAACAGCTTCGTTGTTAAAAACTAAATATCTGTGGTATTACCTATGTTGTCTGTGCTATAACCTATGCATGAAAGTTATTTTTCACGTGATAGCGAAGTGAATAGGTCTAGAAAGTTTCGTAACATTTATTTCCGGTACTCTCCTTCACAAACACAGCTTGTCCAGAAAAGGCCTCCACAGCGGCCTCTCTGGGGCTTCTCGGCGCCGTTTTTTAAGTAGCACTCGACGATGCACAGGTCCGGTTCAAATGGGCAACCTAAAGGTTGAAACATTAGCACTTATGAAAAAAACAGTTGCGAGGTTTTCTTTGCTAAGTGTGCCGATTACCGAATACATTACATGAGATAAGTAATGGGGAAATGAATATGTCGTCTCAAAATGAGAATTACGTATTGTAGTGATGACAGAAGAAAACCATTATTTTTTATTTTGAATGTAGCTGCTAAAGACAAATCTGCCATCAGCGTGTGATTAGATACGAGCACACGACACTAAGCCCATGCTATCACAGCTTCCTCATTTCGAGTGTAATGAACAACTTTCCTGCTCGCCCTTACGGGTAATGGAGTCAATTCCAAGAGAAGGCGAGGGCTGCAGGGGGCGGCTGGAATTTAGGTGGGCGGATGAGATTAAGAAGTCGGCGGACATAAGGAGGCGCAGCAGGAAAATGACAGGGTAATTGGAGAGACATGGGAGACGCCTTTGCCCTGCAGTGGGCGTAGCCAGGCTGCTGCTGCTGCTCCTGATGATGATGATGATGATGATGATGATGAACAATTTTTATCCGTGTGATGTGGTTGTCACAATCAGTTAGGGTCTGTTTTTTTGTACCTTTGCTAATGAATACCTTTTTATATATTTTTATGTCCTTATATACATTTTACTTTCATTTTCGACTATACGTATTTTTTTTGTGGTACCGATGCGCCTTGAGAAGCGTAGCACCTCCAAAATGTTCAATGCCGTTTCGTGGAAAATCGAATCGCACATGGCCTCCTGTCACATTTTGGCAAAGTGCAGCAGCTATTTTAGGAATAATAAAGAATTCTCAGCACACAGGAGCATATCAGCAAGGAAGTTCGTACACTAAGAAATCATGCTGGTAAACATAATAGTGCTTCAAGAGGAACCGCTCGGATATGGCCAGCATTCCTGGTTGAGCTTTTCGCTAAAAGGTGCTTATATTTCTGAAATTTTACTCTTTAGAACAACGTGCTATTGGCATATTACGGTTCATGCCCCGCTGGGTGTCGCAAAGAAAGACCTCTTGATGCGAATATTACGGCTTGCACTAAGAAAGCAATTAGTAATGTTACATATTGCCACCTGGTGTTCTCAGGTGGCGCTGAAGTGTCTTCGAAGACGTTGAAGTGTCTCTCGCTGGCTGGCTGGCTGCTTGCTGTATTCTGCTGGTTTGCGACCTGTCTCCCTGTTTTCCGTTACATATTTTGGTGTAGGCGCTGGGTAAAGATCCCTGTATATGTCTCATACTCCTCCGGATACCCTGGGCTCCAGTCCTTCGCTAGTGGACACCCCCGTGCACCGTGCTAGCCGGAGAAATCAAGGCCTACCTCCCGAACACGGGCTTTTGGAGTCTGCCAGAGCACCCACCCATCGACCTGTCATGCCAGCTGCTGCCTACTACACCTTGCAGAATCCGCGACTGCCCAAACCATTCCACGGCAGTCAGCTCGAAGACGTAGAGGACTGGCTTCTCGAGTTTGAACGCGTGGCCTCATTCAACCAGTGGGACGACGCCGCTAAACTTCGAAACGTCTTCTTTAGTCTCGAGGATGGTGCACGTACCTGGTACGAAAACCGAGAAGACGCCCTAACATCATGGCACGAGTTCCGCCGACGCCTGCTGGAGACCTACACCAGCACGGATCGTCGAGAACGGGCTGAACGGGCTTTGCAGTCTCGCATTCAGATGCCGAATGAGACTGTAAGCATGTACGTGGAGGATATGACTCGGCTCTTCCGGCGAGCTGACCCGGCCATGCCCGAAGATAAAAAGGTGCGCCATCTCATGCGCGGCGTTAAAGAGCAACTTTTCGCTGGCCTCGTGCGCAGTCCACCTGGGACTGTTGCTGAGTTTCTCTCGGAGGCGGTCACGATGGAGAAGATGCTCTTGCGGTGGTCTACCACCTACGACCGGCCGGTACTCGCCGCTTCACTTACAGAGCCGCTTCCTGCCTTCGGGGCTAACCCTGGTCTTCTCCGCGACCTGATCCGCTCCGTTGTGCGCGAAGAGCTCCAGGCGCTTTTCGGTGCTCCCCTGCCGACGGCCGGCTCTCTCGCTAGCCTGGTCCGCGAAGAGGTTCAAGCCTTGAGACCTTCGTTCCCGTCCGTTGACCCGCCGCCTTTACCAACGGAGTGCCGTCGTCCAACGTACGCTGAAGCCTTGCAACGTCCTGCGCCCTCTTCGGCGCAGTTTCCTCCGTCCAATCAAGGCTCGCTGTTTTCCGCACACCCCGACACGTACTACATCGACAATCGACGATCACCCCAGCGGAAGACGGACCTGTGGCGTGCTCCGGATCGGCGGCGTCTCTGCTTTCACTGCGGGGAACCCGGTCATCTGTATCGCCAGTGCCCGTATCGACAGCTTGGGCTGCAGGGGTTCCCTATCGACATGCCCCGTCCACCAAGAGGTCAACGACCCCGGGAGATCGAGGACTACGTAGCCCAGCAGCGCATGGCGACAATTCCCCAGCGGCAGTCTCGGTCTCCATCACCACGCCGACCTTCGCCACAGCCCCAAAGCTCCTCCTGGATGGCGCAGAGACGGTCGCCAAGTCCCCGCCGGGAAAACTAAAGAGAGCGACCTCAGGGGGCGAGGCCGCTGGCAATCGATACGAACAAGACCCCCCGACAACGCGAACAGCGACCGACCGCGATTTAAAGGCAACGACTGCAGTACCTGAACTCGGAGATCGATTCTCGTTGGATATACCCGTGCTTCTCGATGGCTATAAGGTTAGTGCTTTGGTGGACACTGGCGCTGATTTCTCGATTTTAAGCGGAAAGCTAGCGGCGCTTCTTAAAAAAGTAATGACACCATGGTCCGGCACGCAGATTCGCACGGCTGGCGAATGCACAGCAAGAGTCCAAATTCGCAGCTCCACATTTGTTGTCAGCTGCCTAGTTCTACCGAACTGCTCCCGTGACTGTATCCTTGGCGTTGATTTTCTCCGAGAGTATGGAGCTATTATTGACCTCCGAAAGCGCACTGTCACATTTTCTACCGAGAAAGCTGATGTTTACTCCGAGGACTGTCCACGCCGCGCCGCCCTTAGAATATCCGCCGAGAGCGTTTGGATTCCGCCACGCGCCAGCGTTTTTGTGAGTGTTCACTGCGACGGACTACGTGAAGGGACAGCGGTCGCAGAGGGCAACCTGTCCCTTTTGCTCACCCACGGCATCTGCTCAGCGCGAGGTCTCATCCATCTCCGCGACGGCTGCTCTGAGCTCCTGGTGACTAACTTCTCTAACGAGCCCCGGCACCTTTTTCGTGCTACTGCCATCGCATTCGCCGACCCCTTAGCGGAGGTTTCTGAATGTTTCGCGTTCGAAGCTGTTAGACCTGTGCGCCCATCCCTTGACATCAGCCCGGACCTTTCGGTGACTCAACAGCGAGAACTACGTGCCCTCCTACTTGAATACTCCTCCTGTTTCGCTTCTTCGTCGAAAGTCCGGCAAACGGCTCTTCTCAAGCACCGCATCATTACGCCCGACGATGCCCGCCCCATCCATCAGCAGCCGTACCGTATCTCACCGAAGGAGCGTGAGGCGATCCAAACGCAGGTGAAGGAGATGCTTTCAGATGGAATCATTCAACCTTCCAGCAGCCCCTGGTCTTCACCTGTCGTGCTGGTGAAGAAAAAGGATGGGACACTCCGCTTCTGCGTGGATTATCGGAAACTGAACAACATCACCAAAAAAGACGTCTACCCGCTGCCTCGTATCGACGACTCGCTCGACAGACTTCGTCGCGCCCAGTACTTCTCCTCCATTGATTTAAAGAGTGGGTACTGGCAGATAGAGGTAGACGAGCGGGACCGCGAAAAAACGGCGTTCGTGACACCCGACGGACTGTACGAATTTAAAGTGCTACCTTTTGGGCTATGTTCAGCGCCGGCAACTTTCCAGCGGATGATGGATACCGTTCTCGCTGGACTAAAATGGCAAACTTGTTTGGTTTATCTCGATGATGTCGTCGTATTTTCCGAAACCTTTGCCGAACACCTTGAACGCCTGAGGACAGTATTAGATGCCCTCCGATCGGCCGACTTAACGCTAAAGCCCGAGAAGTGCCACTTTGGGTACAAAGAGTTGAAGTTTCTCGGTCACCTCGTGAGTGCCGATGGCGTTAAGCCCGACCCCGAGCAAACTGCTGCCGTCGCCAACTTTCCTGTTCCTGCAACAAAGAAAAGTGTGCAACGTTTTTTGGGTCTGTGCGCATATTACCGCCGCTTCATCGCCGACTTTTCAAAGATTGCCGCACCCCTGTACCACCTCACGCGCAATGATACACAGTTCGTGTGGGCTGCCGAGCAGCAGGAGGCTTTTGCCGAGCTGCGCAGACGACTGCTAACATCCCCTGTTCTTGCGCACTTTGATGAAGAGGCTGAAACCGAAGTCCACACCGACGCGAGCAACGTCGGCCTCGGCGCCGTACTCGTCCAACACCAAGGTGGCGTGGAAAGGGTCATCGCGTATGCAAGCCGCACGCTTTCTCGCGCTGAAACAAACTATTCGACCACAGAAAAAGAATGCCTTGCGGTTATGTGGGCAACCATGAAATTTCGTCCGTACCTCTACGGCCGCCCGTTCAAAGTAGTTACCGACCACCATTCGTTGTGCTGGCTTGCAAATCTTCGCGACCCATCGGGGCGCCTAGCCCGATGGAGCCTCCGCCTCCAAGAATTCGATTACACCATCGTGCACAAATCTGGCCAGACGCACGAAGACGCTGACGCACTCTCTCGCGCGCCCGTCGGGTTAGCGGATGATAGCATAGAGGACGAGAGTGGTTTTATTGGAGTTGTCAGCGCCTTAGACCTAATGACCCGCCAGCGAGCTGACCCAGACCTGCGACCTATCATTGATTATCTGGAGGGCCGAGCTTCTGTCGTACCCCGACAATTTTCTAGAAACCTGCCGGCCTTCTGTCTCCGGAACGGCATTTTGTTTAAGAAAAACTCCAGCACTGTTGACCGAGCGCACCTCCTCGTCGTTCCGGCAGATCTCCGCGCCGATATCCTTCTTGCTTGTCACGATGAGCCGACCTCCGGCCACTTGGGCTTTGCCCGCACACTTGCACGCGTGCGCCAGGCGTATTATTGGCCCAAACTTTCTCACGCCGTCCAGCGTTACGTCAGAGGCTGCCGCGATTGCCAACGTCGTAAGGCGCCTCCTCTCAAGCCAGCGGGCTTGCTCCAACCTATTGAACCCCCTCGGACGCCTTTTGATCAAGTCGGCATCGATCTTCTGGGCCCATTCCCTGTGTCATCGGCCGGTCATAAATGGATCATAGTCGCGACCGACTATTTAACAAGGTATGCGGAAACTAAAGCGGTGCAGCGCGGTACGTCATCTGAGATCGCCCAGTTTTTTATGCAACAAATCGTGCTGCGTCATGGCGCACCGTCCCACGTAATCACTGATCGAGGTACGGCGTTTACGGCACAGCTCATGCGCGACGTGTTCGAGCTCAGTCACACGAACCATCGCAAAACTACTGCCTATCACCCACAGACGAACGGGCTCACAGAGAGACTCAACAGAACGATCGCCGACATGATCGCAATGTACATAGACTCGCAGCACAAAACCTGGGACGAGATTCTCCCGTACGTCACATACGCTTACAACACGGCCACCCAGGAGACGACCCGATTTACACCATTTCGTCTGGTCTACGGACGTGACGTTCAGACGATGCTGGATGCAATGCTTCCATGCAGCACTGATGACCACCCACTCACGCCAGACGCCGAGCAGTTCGCTCAGCGCGCCGAGGAAGCACGTCAACTTGCCCGTCTTCACATTCAGCGGCAGCAGGGCACGGATGCACGCCGCTACAACCTCCGTCATCGGCACGTCGAATACCATCCGGGAGACCAAGTTTGGGTGTGGACCCCGGTACGCCGCCCAGGCTTGTCTGAAAAACTGATGTGCCGTTACTTTGGACCGTACCGAGTTTTGCGCCGCGTCACCGAAGTGACCTACGAAGTTCTTCCTGACGGGACTGTGCAGCCTCAGCGTCGTCCACCCCGCTCTGAGGTTGTGCACGTTGTCCGCATGAAACCCTACTTCACGCGGTAATGGATAGTACGCTCAGTGTTCTGCTAGTTTTCGCGTGGGACACCTTCGCCCACCTCCCTTGTACATTTTTGTGTGCTTGTGCTGTTTTTTTTTCTCTTTCCACTGCCCATACTGCAACCCCGCTTTTTTTTTTTTTTTGGAGGGGGAGTAATGCCACCTGGTGTTCTCAGGTGGCGCTGAAGTGTCTTCGAAGACGTTGAAGTGTCTCTCGCTGGCTGGCTGGCTGCTTGCTGTATTCTGCTGGTTTGCGACCTGTCTCCCTGTTTTCCGTTACAATATAAAGCTCAGATCAGAATTAGAGAAACATCAACGTCCCTTTCTCAAGGAAGCTTCGTCCAACGAACGAGAAGACAGACTGCTGTACGCTTCAGACGCAGGTCACATGGCGTCGGTTATACACGCTGGCTGCTTATATTCGCGGGCCATGATTTTTAATGTAGTTTTTCTATCCATTCTTTTGTCTTTTTGTCACCGGTCAATCCCACCTTCGATGCCACAATCAACGAATGCCAATCCTTGCTATCAGCTCTGAAGTGGCTGGCGGTATCAACGCTTATGATGACGAAGGTAGAGAAATTACCGGTACGTTCCCTCTCAACGTTATTATCTCACAACGTAATGAAGCAACGATGTAACATACACCACGTTCGACGTAGAAATCTCTTAAACCTATAGATTATCTTGGTTATTGCAACAATATTTAAGGAATCCCCGCGGGCACTCTGGCTCTAAAAAGCGGTGCGAAAACCCAAATTTCAGAGGCCACTAAACCAGGAAATGCTAGACAGCCCGGTTCGGAGGGCCGCTGATTCGGTACAAAAAAACGCATTCTCAGCAGCGGCTCAGAGGCGTTTACAAGTGACCAGTGAATGTGACTGCACCGCAGACAGCTACACCTAAAAATTGCAGTGCGCAGAAACGCGCGGCTAGGCGGGCCCTCTTGGGACAGCCCAATGATAAATATCGCATGAGTCTTGTCACATGATTCCGGTAGCGAACAAAACGCGATACCAGTATGCTATTTCCTTATAAATACACGAATGCTTATTGGTGCGAAATTTTCTTATTTCAAACAGTGATTTTCTCTTCTTGTAGGATTGCGATTTCGCATGCTGCCGCCATCCAGCTTCCTTCATTGTAGGCAGAGGTGCACCAAAGAGACAGTGTGCTTCGGAGTTTGGTCTGTTCGCCTCCTCCCAATGGTTACACGCACGCACAGATGCACGCACGCACACATACATATATACGTACATACACACACGCGCAAACAAACACATACATATATACGTACATACACACATACATGCATACATACATACATACCTACATACATACATACATACATACATACATACATACATACATACATACATACATACATACATGCATGCATACATACATACATACATGCATACATACATACATACATACATACATACATACATACATACATACATACATACATACATACATACATACATACATACATCTTAGTTTTCTGCGAAAGTCGCATTCGCATTCCTTAAGTTTGTCTGCACGAAGCAAGCCGAGTTCATTCCGACTGCGGGTTCCACCGCTTCTAGTCGTTTCTTGCCCACAATCGACGGGACTTTGGCGGCACAGGCTACCTTTCCCATGCGGTGCACCCCTGAAAAGCCGAGCGCTATGGCCGGGGGACCGCTTGTTCCCATTGGTTTGACCGGTTGGGTGGACCGCAGCCGCGGGGATCGAACCCCCGACCTACCGAAGCCGAAGCGAGCGCTCAAACACAAGGCCACATACATACATACATACATACATACATACATACATACATACATACATACATACATACATACATACATACATATTAATTCATTCAGTCTTTATTTTTCTCTTGGACAGAGGAGACAGGACTAAAAGCTCGTAAGCTTGACAGAGGTCCTGCCCCCCGTATCAACTTGGCAGTAGAGTACACAGGCAGAGATTTTCAATTTTACAAATAAAAACTGAAACAAAATAACAAAACACTTTGTAAAAAAGCAGCGTTATGCATTGCAGCACAAACATAGGTATTAGAAAAACAAATAACTGGTCATGGGGAAACAAAAAAATAATAACAGGTATAGGTTTAAACTGAGTGCAATATTACGTAATCTTGCTAAGAAAAAATCGCTTAATAACATCACTTGAATGCTGAGAGGGGTCAAACAATTCTTTGTTTAATTTATTTAATAATACTGGAACAGTATAAGAAAGAGACTGCTCGGTATAATATGCCCTAGGCATGGGCACTAACCAAATTTCTTTATGTCTAGTCTGCAGGATATGCGTGTTTTTCTCAAGTTTGCCAGATAACTAATATAATGTTCATCATTTTGTGAAGAGCTTTAATATATCATTAAAAGTCTATAATTGTTCAAACTATAGATTGGCAGGATTTCATAATTTAAAAATAATTCATGTGTGGGGGAACAATAAGGAACACCAGCAATGCATCTTACAGCTCTTTTTTGAAGAAGGTGAAGCTTGGATAAATTTGTGACACCCGTAGTGCCCCAAACGGTACCAGAAGAACAGCGTGAATATAATGCTCAACGAAAAGTAGAAATCCGTATTCCTCAACTGCGTCGCATGCAAAACACTGCAGCTCACACACAGGACGCCGAGTGTGAGCGTCAGACTAGGCAGGACACATCATCTACCGACAGAGTAGCGGAGTGTATGCGTCAGGCTAGGCAGGACCCAGCATATGCCGCCAGAGAAGCGGAGTGTAAGCGCCAGGCTGGGCAGGATACAGCATATGGCATCAGAGAAACGGAGTGTATGCGTCAGGTTGGGCAGAACCCAGCATATGCCACCGGTGAAACGGAGTGTATGCGTCAGGCTAGGCAGGACCCAGTATACGCCGCCAGAGAAGCGGAGTGTAAGCGTCAGGTTGGGCAGGATCCAGCATATGCCGCAGGAGAAACGGAGTGTATGCGTCAGGCTGGGCAGGACCCATTATATGCCATCAGAGAAACGGAGTGTATGCGTCAGGCTAGGCCGGACCCAGCATATGCCGCCAGAGAAGCGGAGTGTAAGCGTCAGGCTGGGCAGGCTCAGCATATGCCACCAGAGGAGCGGAGTGTAAACGTCAAGCTGGACAGGATCCAGCATTTGCCACCCGAGAAACGGAGAGTATGCGTGAGGCTAGGCAGGACCCAGCATATGCCACCAGAGAAACAGAGTGTATGCGTCAGGCTCGGCAGGACCCAGCATATGCCACCAGAGAAACGGAGTGTATGCGTCAGGCTAGGCCGGACGCAGCATATGGCGCCAGATGAACGGAGTGTATGCGTCAGGCTAGGCAGGACCCAGCCTATGCCACCAGAGAAGCGAAATGTAAGCGTCAGGCTGGGCAGGACCTAGCATATGCCACCAGAGAAACGGAGTTTAACCGTCAGGCTGGGCAGGACCCAGCATATGCCACCAGAGAAACGGAGTGTATGCGTCAGGCTAGGCAGGACCCAGCATATGCCGCCAGGGAAGCAGAGTGTAACTGTCAAGCTGGGCAGGACCCAGCATATGCCACCAGAGAAACGTAGTGTATGCGTCAGGCTAGGCCGGACCCAGCATATGCCGCCAGAGAAGCAGGATGTGAGCGTCAGGCTGGGCAGGGCCCAGCATATGCCACCAGAGAAACGGAGTGTATCCGTCAGGCTGGGCAGGACTAAGCATATGCCACCAGAGAAACGGAGTGTATGCGTCATGCTAGGCAGGAGTCAGCATATGGCGCCAGAGAAGCCGAGCGCAAGAGACAAGCGCGCCGAGACGACGAGGAGCGACGTGAAGCAGAGAACACTGCGAAACGACGCAAGAACCACGCCGATAAGTTGGCCAATTTCAAGGAGGCTAATTCTAAATATATAAAAAAATTTCTCGATGTAGAATTTTGATTTACTTACTCCATGTGTGGTTGACTGGTTCCAGGACGATCTAATGTGCATCTCAAATGTTCCGAATACACAAAAGAAGCAAAGCGCACTCAATGTGTCGTCGCATTCATTTCCTTGGAATGACGTTGTGAGCTTCAAAATGTGTGGTGCCTGAAAGCATTCTTTACTTCAAGTAATAAAGGGTAATACAAGTACATCTCACTGGTCTCTGATTTCACTCTTGTAAACCCACGTGCCTGGATTTTGAAGTGACGTCGCAATGGGTAATTGGGTGTCGTTTTACAGGATTGCTGTCCAATCACCTTCACAGCGTGGATTTGAGCCACAAGTTTGTTCTCCTCCCAGGACTTCGGTACACATATACATCGCCTGGTGTGCCTCCTGTCTTTAGTGCTGCTGGACTTCAACTAATTTTGAAAAAGTGCTGCTTCGCTGCAAGGGAGCTTTATATATTAGGCCATGTAGTCTCAAAGTCTGCTGCTCTTCACGATCTCTCAAAACTTCGTGATGTTGCTGCATTCCCCAAACCATTAAATCTTAAGGAACTGCGCAGCTACGTTGTTTCATGCTGTTACTTCTGGTCCTTTATTTGAAACTTTGTCTCTAAACTGGCCCTGTTAACACATTTCTTCGATACCCTCGAAGTGGACACCAGCCTACAATGAGGCCTTCACCACCTTACTTTGCCTTCTCGTCTCAACCCCTTTTCATGCCATTTTATGCGAGTCGAACCCTGCCAAAAGCCGAGTCAAACAATTTTGGGGGCATAAAAAGAACGTTGGTCGTCATCTTGGCTCGATGCCGTCCGCGGCAGTCGAATCTCGGTGGAGGCGAAATTCTTGAGGCCCGTGTACTGTGCGATGTCAGTGCACATGAACTAACTCCAGGTAGTCGAAATTTCAGGTGACCTTCACTACGATGTCTCTAATATTCTGAGTCGCTTTGGGACGTTAAATCCTAATAAACCGTAAAACAACATCTTGGCGACGGGGAAATTTCCGGCTTTATGACTATAGTCGCCTATTTTTGCCATGACAGATCATCACGCCCTTAATTGGTTACTTTCACTGAATTATCTCTCTGGACATCTTGTCCGTTCAGCCCTCCGCCAATATTCACATCATTTATCGCTGCGGCCTTTAACATTTTGATTCCTGTAGCTTTTCCCGTTCACCTATTGCGAGTGACCCGTCTCAACAATCCATTGCCTTATACGATTCGTCGTGCCGTGACATCTCAGACATTTCGTCTGAACAGCAAAAGGACCCACGGGCTTCCTCCCGTAATGCTTTGTTTTTCACTGTCCGCCTTTTTTGTGCGCTCTCTTGCTCTAAGCTCGCTACTTCGCCTTTAGAAATGACATGATCTTTCCAGTTTCCAGACTGACCAACAGTTTGCTGCGCCGGTGTGTCGAAAACTTATGGCCACGTAGTGGTGACTACGGTGCGGCGAGCAGGAATACAGCCAAAATGGCTCCCAAATTAAACGCTTTATTTAGGCTGACTCGCGCCCGAAAAGAACTGAATGACTAGGCAGCGGCCTAGCAGCAAGAATCTCGGCTGTCGTCGAACATAATATCTGAAGTTCTTGGCCACCTTAACAGGGACCAAAAGCAAATACAACATTCTGGAAAATTGGGAAAGCAGTTGTCCGTGGCCACTGTCAATGGAGATGAGTCTGGTCGCATCTCGCGTCACAAAAAAAAGTGAAAAAGCCGCCAGCCAGCGGATTTGACTGAGAACGGACAAAATACAAATATGCATGGCAATATGCGGACTTGCGTCTGCAGCGGTGTTGGTGAACCTGTACCAATTTGTGCGACAGTGCTTCCGCTCTTGGCCAGCTTTCCAACGCTGGAAAACACGGCTTCTCCTTTCGATCTCACCCATGCAGCCACTCCCGTTCCCTGCCCGCCTATTCGACGCTTTGGGCTCGATCTTTACGGTCCTCTTTCCACCGACTCCTGACGGCCGACATTATGTCATCTTCAGCATTCACCCGTCATGTGGAAACTGCGTCGCTGGCACCCGCCTCCACGACTGAAGTTCTACCCTCCACCCTGCTTCACAGGATCCTTCAACACGGCTCTCCCGAAGAGGTTATTACTGACGGCGGCCGCGTCTTTCTTTCGAAGGTTGTCGAGGCACTACTCCAGGAATGCCGGATTATTCATCTCGCTACCTCTGCGTACCAGCCACAAAGCAACGGCCTAGTTGAGTGCTTAATTCGCACCCTGACAGATATGCTCGTTTCGGGATGTGAACCGCCACCTCTTTATTCGGGACAATGTTTTGCACTTTGTTACCTGCGCCAAAAAATAACACTATGCAAGCTACCGTTGTGTTCTCCTCCGGTTTCCTACTTTACGGCCGAGACCCAACGGCCGGGCGTCTTAAATTGACACCTATCATTTGTTTCGTTACATAGCTCTCTGCGTTGCACCTCACTTAAGTTGCACCCTTTTTGTTAGCCTCCACCTTAGAAGGTACCAAAGCTCCTTCAGGAAAATTTTAAAGAAGATCAAATAGTTTACTTTTAAACATTCGTCAAAGCTCGCTTTTTTCGAATTTTTACAATTCTAGGCAACATCAACGTATCATTAAAATCATCTCCAAGTTATCGAAGCAGTAGTTTTCTCCCACAGTAGTATAAAGGACGAAATAATACTGCGAGAAAAATTTCAGCCTCGTATCCTTCTTCCTTCTTGTCCCGTTATTGTCGTAAGAACTGCCATTATTGTAATGCTTTATTTTTCAACAATATATGAGATTTATTTGCAGTAAAGCTATAGGAGCCAGAAAATATATTTCTTTAGAATCCTACAGAAAATTTGTATAGATATATTTGAAAACTATTAAGAGGCATGGGACTTCGGTTAGCGTCCTTTTCTGAACACACCAATATTATGTATATTACATTGCATACATGTACATACCAATGAATGATTTTTTTGAAGAACCAATTACCCGGTAATAAAGTACAAGCAAAATCAAGAAAAATTTGTTGTCAATGGATGGATTAGAGAGTGGCAAGACCGGGATGTTATTTTGAAAGAAGCTGAGTATATGCTATCATGGCCATACCCAACCCCAGCTTTTAGTGCAGATTTTGCCATCCTGACAGAATCAAAGCCCAGCATGTATAGCAATAGTTGGTTAAATAATTAAGAATATGAAACTGCCTGGTTTTTCCCACATAGATAATGTAAAAACATGCCATCTGATAACGCTACATGTACTTTTGTGAATAGTTTTTGTCTGATTGGTTTTTATCCGAGTAAAACAAATTTTTACAAATTGTTTCTGATAGCTACCACATGCAAGTTCAAATTCGAGAGAAGACTATTTCCGGCTTTAGTAATTGCGGGCTTCTCGCGTGCTGATCCATACAGAAAATTACTGGTTATCCTACGCAGTGGTCTGCCAACCTTCTTGGACTTGGAAGGCGCACATGAGCGACATGCCAAACTTCTTTACCTAAGGGCAGATTCTCACAAAGATCTCTAGAGTGTGTGGCGCAAAATAACAGGGTTAGTGTCCCTGATAATAGCGCACGTAAAAGGCACGAAGTTGTTTCAATAAATGATCACTCAGAGGACAAACAAATGTGAGAATCAAGATGAACTCTGGAGTACTGCACTGAGGAACATTTGCAAATGGAACAGTTGGTACCGTGCTGAAGAAACGGCTCAAGGCAATCGATTTTTTGGGGATTATGAAGCGTTGTAACGCAGTTTTTCATAGTTAATGTGCATTTTTTTTGCAGATAAAATATTTCATTATTTTTGACATCGTAATGATGTAGTTTCAGTTCCAGTGGACTGATTCATGCGATAGCACTAATGCCGTGTTATCAGAATTAAAAAAAATGACACTTGGTTTCACATCTAGCAATCATTTACATCAATATTAAACAAAACTTTCCTGGCAAAGAACCTTGTGGAACAACATACTGAATGTCAAAAAAGCACTAAAAAGCACTAGATGCATCAATTTGTTTAAATATTTATTCATAATACCTTAAATGGCCCAAAGAACATTGAATAGGGGGGACAAAAACCGGATATGCACAAGAGCAACTAATTAATACAACAACAGATGCAAAGCAAACTATCGTGCACGAAAAACTTAAACGCGAGAATATGCATAGGCGCAAGGGGCTTACTAGTAGCATAATGCACAGCATATGATAAAAACACTCCTAAGCAAAAAGTTCAGTGATAACAATAGAAGCGGCACTGGTTTAAAAGTTGTAAGACGCATAAAACAACCAAACCAAATGAAACAGCAAATAAGAAACAAAATGCACTTTGATCAAAAAGAACGAAGGTGAAAGAAGCTATATGGGATTTGAGATGTTTGAGTAGCTTATCCTGGAATGGTCCATAGATGCAGATTAATGCGAGACTGCCAGGAAGATCATTCCAACGAACAATGGCACGTAGAAGTACGGATGAATAAATGTTTTACTTCTTTTATGAACGCGGTTTATGTTGATTTCATTACGCGCGGCGTGAAATGCGTGAAGGCGCTTCAATAGGTAACGAAGATGGCCTGTGCTCTAACGAAATTTATGAAATAAGCATAAAAGAGCGACGGATTGATGATTGTCTAAAGGCCCGAGGTCGATATCAATTTTGATCTTTGCTTTGCTGCCGTGGGTGCTGTGATTGCGTGCAATGAAACGAGCGGTTCTATTTTGGATGTATTATAGCATGGTGTTCAGGTACTTTTGATATGAGGACAATGTAGGTGATCAAAATTCCACTGGAATTGCTCCCTGTTTGCGCTCGGAAAGATAGGTTGAGATACAAATATTTATAATGTAATGAAGAAAACAAAGCACTCTACTATATGGAATGCTTCAATAACTAAGGAAACCAAAAACACTGGTTCACATCATAGCTGCCCTTGATAAAGTCGCAGCAATCTTTGATAAGCTGAAATATACCCCTATTGCAGCGAAAAACATGCTGTGTAGTGCTCGAGCATGGATATTTTGCACAAAAAGTGTCAGAGCATACAATTTTCTCCATCAAGATACCAATGACGGGCTGAATAGAAACTGGCCTGCAATTGTTGTCAAAGACTTTTTTCTTAGTTGCAGATTGGTTTTACAATTGAGATATTAAGACGTAGCGGTATAGCTCAATTTATAAAGCAATCATTAAGAATATTTATCTTAAGTACCTCTGACGTTAATAATAATTACCTTTTAAATCATGTATTCTACTTCAATCGTACCACAGTGGTCTGCTATTTGGAGGCGTCCTATTAAGTTATATAACATTCCATCGTCAACAGATAAACATTATGTGTAATTAATAGTTTTTTTTGCCTTGAAAAGAGATGATAGAAACCATATGTTGCTTTTTCAGTTCCTTAATAGGTTATACAAACACATCTTTAAAAGAATTTGCAATTGTGAAAGGATCCTTATTCTTGAAAGCATATAAAATGTTTAATTCATATTAGTTTTTTCTGCCTCGCAGTCTGCTCGTTCAATAGACCCTAGGTTTTTCTTATATTTGTGCTAAACCTAGAGCTCTGCAGAAAAAAAAACATTTATGTTGGTAGCCTCAACATTGCAGGAACTTTATTAAGTGCATTCTATTTTACAATTTCAAGGCAAGATTCGATAAGCGTTTTTTATACTCTGTCCAATTCCTGTCGTTTTCATGAGGTAGCATCAGTATATCACGCATGAGCGGCAGCGGCGCAGCAGTGAGTGCCAGCAGCGGAGGCACAGAAAGGACAGCTCTGACAGCGGCCTTCTGTATTTAGAGCACTGCTGCGGTAGGGTCAACAGGCACTGCTTCGCAAGGTCACGTGTCACAAGAGCACCGTGACACGACACTGCGCTCGAAATCGATACCGGCGCTCTCCATGAATCGAAGGCTGATATCCAACAAGGCCTCCACCAGCCCATCGCATTAGGAATCACGCAGTGCGCAGAATCGTCGCAACAACGCCAGTGGCACTGCGGATATAAAGGCAGGCGACATCGACAAGTTCACACTTGGGCAGCAGCGGAGGCACAGAAAGGAGCAGACCCTTCTGTACTTTAAAGGTTTTTGCGTACGTTTCTTTAGCTGGTTAGGTTCAAATTGTATTACTGAGCCTTTGAACGCTGCCCTTCAAGTTTAGAAACATAGCAGACTCTCCTGATGGATGTTGTTTTGATTGTGGGTTGTCTATTTTTTCTGAAAGTGACTGCATGACTTGCATAGAATGTTTGTGCTTATACCATTTCAGAAACTGCTCCGGTGTGTCGGAAAGGACATACAAGTAGAAAGGTAAAGAAGCGAGAGCAGATTGGCATTGTTCTATGTGCCATGGTACTGAGCAAAAGGCAGCAGTCAACTACCCTAACGTTGCTGCAACTGCAGAATTCCAAGAGATAGTGAAACATCTTAAGGCCACCTTCACGTCTGTTGAGACCTGTGTGCAAATGTTATCACATACATTTTACGCATACTACCAGGTGTAGGCAAACAAAAAAACAAGACAGGGATAAAAAAAGGAATGAATCAGGTTGGGGATGACAAATTATGAAGCAGACAGTGCTATAAAAGTTGATCTGAGAGAGCTTAAATGGCATAACAGAAAGATAAGATAGAATTTGATCAAATTCTAAAAAGTGAGGCTTAACGCCTAATTGGGGGGTAAATGCAATTGCAGCATCACTTCAACTTCCAGGGGAACGCCAAAATACGTTACTGCTATTTCTCTTCCCTTCAAAGGAAGACAAGTACACCAGCAAGCACTGCACGATTCCGTAGGCAATCTGACAGATGTGCCTGGCTGCAAAGCCGAAGAAAATTAAAGGATACCACCTCGAACGTGTTCACCCAAAAACTTAACGAATAAAACACGTTCACTTCAGCAGGATGCCAAGCTATGGGCATTTGGCAAAGTTTTTTGCTTCGTTTAGCTTAGCAATAGGATGATACCAGGTGAAAAGAAGGCGAATCTGAAACTGCTATCAAGAGCAGGAATGATTTACAGGCGCCAGCTAAGGCGTCAAGAAACCTCGTGTCACAGATCCGCATTTTCGTCTGTTTTTATCTGTGGTATTCGTCTGTTAAACTGCAGTTTAACCAGATAGCCTAGGAAAAAATTATGCAAAAATACATATCAGGCTTAATATCTTTTCGTGTAATTGTCCGTTCAGCCATGAACAAACCAGCGTATTTAGAAGTTCTTTTTAGTGAAGTGGATATTAAATATTTCCTCTGAAAATCTGATAACTTCGGTCTAAAAACAACGAATGTGTCTTCAAAAGACGTTACATGTTCGAAAATTGAAAGTGTGGCATTCTGTATGTTCCATCGCCAATTTAAAAAACACCTACGTTGAAAACTTTCTTTTGAAAACATCTTGCCCGCCAAGAGAAGTAAGAAAATCATGGTTCACTGTACCCTGCTGAAAAAATGTTATAAACATATCCTATGATTTTTCTTGTACGAGGTTGCATCATAAAGCTATGATTTATCATACATCATTAGCCTACGATATCGTATGTCATTAATCTATGATATCATACATCATAAATCTATCACATCATATATCGTTAATCTACGATATCATACATCGTTAATCTATGACATCATACATCGTTAAGCTATGATGTCATACATCAAGCTATGATGTCGTTCACAGCGGTCTATGACAAATCATTCATCATTACGCATGCTGTGATTCAACAGATATATCGTGCATCACTGCGCAACTACAAATAATATACCATGATGTGCTTGCGCCAGAAATGCGCTGCTGCCAGCTGTAGGGAAAGGGGCATATTGGCTAATGTACACTCATGGACAAAATATTGCTAGATCCGAGACTGTGAAAAAGTTCATTTATTGCAGTGGGGGATAGAAATACAATGAAAAGCAGTGGCACATGAGGGCACATGCATGCTCCATCTGCCGGAAAAATAGGAGCTTACTGACCAGTGAGGAGTCAACACAGAATTAAAATTTTCAGCGATTCCGCATTGTGCAAACTTTGTTCCATGACTTTACATGTACAATGAGCTTCCATACGAACATAGCATTTAAAACTGCAGTAGTTTATTTATTTATTTATTTATTCAGATACCTACAGTGCCCTGAAATGGGCCTTATTTTAGGGGGAAAACAGAAAAATGGTACAGGTAGCACAATTCAGCAACAAAAAAATGTATAGCTATGTTCAAAAGATTTATTTAACAAATACTGCCAACTGCCTCTTGGCAGTCAAAGCAGGAGTGGATACCTTGTTTTTCCAAGGTTTTTCCAATTTCCAAGTTTAACAGCGGCGAGGAAATAAAACACGTGATAGACAATCACCAACGAGGGAATGCGCACAATCAACAAATAGAAAAAGAAAGAAGGAATACACTTCAAAAGGCGGATGGCAAAGCAAGGAGCGATGTAAAGAAATACTTGCTGCATCATAGATACGGCGACATGGCCGTTGCAAAAGATTCAACACAGGGCATGTCAGCAACCTCGTAGGGTAAGGCGTTCCACTCGGCTATGGTTCGAGGAAAGAATGAACGTTAGGTGTTTGTTTTAACATGTGGCATTACAACTGTCTTGCTGTGCTTACCTCTTATTTTGCTGGATTCGTTGAAATGCATGTAAGTATGAAAACTGATTTTGACATGGTTGTTCACAATATTGTACATCATTTGTTGGCAGTGTAGTTTGCGGTGCATTTCTAGCGACGGGAGCCCAGCTCGTGTTCTCAGGTCTGAAACAGATACTTCTATGGTAAGCGTTGTAAATGAATCTAAGTGCTTTCTTTTGCACCCCTTAAATGTGATGTTTTTCTTAGTAATGAGGGTCCCAAACAGTGCCAGTGTAATGAAGCATTGCCCTAACGAGTGTCGTGAATGCTGCAAGTTTTGTCACACTAGTGCAGTGCCTCATGCGATGCTTCAATATTCACAGCTGTTTTAGAGACCCCAAAACAACATAATCAACTTGTGCATTCCACGTTAATTTGGAGTCAATCATAACGCCCAGATATTTGAAGCTGTCAACCCGCTTGACATCTGCATTGTTGATTTTGTAAGTATATAATAATGTTTTTTTTTCCTTTCTTGTGACAATCATATGGTCACATTTTGAGACATTTAGGTTCATACGCCAGATTTGGGGCCAACTGTTAATTGCAGAGAGGTAATAACATAGCACAGTCTGATCTTGTACAGATTCGATGTTCTGGTACACGATGCAGTCAATGGGGAAAAATCGGAGGTCATTTAAATAGATCACAAAAAGAAGAGGTTCAAGGACAGAACCTTGTGGTACTCCGGATACAGTAGCCGAAGGGTAATTCGGACTTTCGGACTTTTTTACACAGACATACTGTTCTCGATACGACAATTAACAATCAAGCCAGTTCAGAATTTGTCCATTTTGCAATACACTTTTTAGCTGCAACAATAACCTTTTGTGACAGACTCGGTCACACGCTTTTTCGAAGACGAGGAACAGCATATCAATTTGCGCACCCCCATCCAAAGCTGCCATGAGATCATTAGTAGTGTGTAGCTGTTGCGTAACCGTGAATAGGCCACGTCGTCGAAAACATATCCAAACAAGAAAAAAGAATGTCCAAAACAACATATATACAAGAACTGATACAAAAACTAGTTTTGTGTAGAAAGCACATCAAGAAAATTTTACACACTAAGTAAACAAAATTTCGGCAAGAGCACCGTCAAAGCCGGAGGACGGCACTGACGCAATATGCTCCGGCGAACCATTCCAATCATGAACTGTTTTTGGGAAAAAAAGCATATTCGAATATGTTGATTCGACACTTGTATTCATGAACTTTTAATGAGTGATCTATTCTGGTGGATCTGCAGGTAGGATCAATTACATATATGTTTCTTTCCTTATACCCATTGCACCTGAATAATCATTATGAAATACCTTATTTACGTGCATAATTTGCGCCCTCGCATAATTTGCGCACCCTTAACTTATCACCCGGGTTTACAAAATTTTTTTCTCACATATTTTACGCACCGCGCTGAGCTAGACCACCATCATGCACGCGGACTCTACCCTATGGCTCTACCCAGTAGCATTCGGCTATTCCGCGTGTTTGTTCGGAAGGCTTTTTGAATCTTTTGTGCACTGGGCGTTCATGGTGGTGTCAGGGGCCGCTGTTACAATCGCGGCGGCACCAGCGGCATCGCCACTCGGAACAGCCAGCAGCGCTTCCGGGGAGGATCGGCAGCTGATAGAAGAGCCAACACCGCTGTTTGGCTGATGCATGTGACTCGACTGCCGGCTACACATTTCTTGGTGGCTCTGACGCCTTGTGTTCGGTTGTTCGGTCGTGTCTTGCGATGGGATATCACAACTATACGGCAAGTTTCAAAGCGCTTGTCAGTGCCTTATCACGGCGTGGAGCGGAAAAGCCAGCGAGAATAACCGCGTGCGCACAAGTTTGTCCATAGACGACAATCGTTTCGGCAAACTTGTGCGCACGTTGCTGTTCTCGCTGGCTTCTCAGCTCCGCGTCGTGATAAGGCGCCGACAAGCAGTTTGGTCGACGCTCGCGCAGTACGGTTAAAGAATTGTGTGGTATGATAATTGATTTATTGATTCGCGGTTGCTTTCCCGGACGAAGCTGCGAATGCAAACTTACAGAATCCGGAACTACCGGACAATTGGCTGGGCCGCAAGCGATGACGCTGTTTTAGTGTCTTATTCAGCTTCGTGCATGCACCTTCATGCCATCCCGCAAGAAGGGGAAGGGGTGCACGGCCTTTCATTTAGAGTGAACTTTTTTTTCGGGGGGCGGCCAGCATGGGGTGCGGGTTCGGTTGCTGACGTATATGCAACAACATACACTATACCAATATTGCGCATTATGACCTTTGTGGAGATTTTAAGTCGCGCTCGCGAAATCCCCGTGTAATTTGCGCACACCCGTCTTGGAAACTTAATTTCCTAATAAAAAAGTGCGCACATTATGCGCGTAAATACGGTAGTTTTAGGCGGATGTTGTCACGGATCTCCCCGGAGAACACTCGGACCGAATGGACTAGGCGACAGGTGTACCCACACAAACGCACATTTATTACACCCTATGCGACACACACACTAGAACGCAAAACTAACATGAAACACAAAAACTATAACTACACATGACCCGGGAACACCGCTACTAGCGTCGACTACTAGCGTTCTACTATTAGCGGTCGGCGTTCGTGCTCACGGTTGGTTTGGTGCGGCTTTGGCATTGTATGAATCCAGTAGCCGGCGTCGAGGTGGCGTTTGACGTGCTTGGGCTGGTATCGCTGGCGACGTCACTGGCTGCGTAGTACAAGCTCCCGGTCCAAGCGCCCGTGGAGGTGATGCCGGTGTTGCTGACGTTGGGGGCACCACCCGGGTGGGTGGCAACAGCGCTGGAGACACCCCTGGCCGTAGCAGGTGGTAGCGTCCTCCGTTAACTCCCTCGAACGGGCTCAGACACGGCAGGAGGTCCACGATGCGAAGCCGTAGAACGCGAGCTCACCGGAGAAGTAGCCGGCGTCGCTCTCTTCCAGCCGATGTGCCCCTCACCCTCCGGAGCCTCTGCTTCTCTGCTGTTCCCCCCGTGCCTATCTCTCTTTGGCGCCCTTTCATAGCCTTCACGTTAGTACACGTAAGCCTTGTCGTCGTCGTCGTCTTCTCTTCTCCATCAATCATCTCTCTCCACCTCACCGAATGCTTCTTCTTTTTTATTCTTTGGTCAATCCACGTCGTCTTCTTCACACCTTTCTTTAAAAATTTAATTTAGGCTCCTTAGGAAAGCTGGTCTTAGAACGTTTTTATTATTAATGAAGTCACAATTATGAAATCTTCCGGGAACATGTATCTCTGCGTGCTGATTCTAAATAGAAAATTCAATTTAATGTACAACAAGACCTTGTTGACTTGATGCAATATGTTATGTAACTTTTTGTGGAGAGATTTAACGAAATTTTGGTGCAGGGAACTTGCTAGAATGTATGCCATCCGCTTGTTTTGACAACAAGCTATGCAATAAGGGTAAAATTATTATCCCGCCTATCACAGAAGTTGAGTTACAGAGTTTTGAACTTGGTACTTCACAAACGGGAAGAAAAATTTGTCTTCCTGTTTCTGATGTGACAACTTCAAAATTCTAGAACTCATCTTCTGTGTTAATGTCAAGAGAAACCAATGGCATACATTCTAGCAAGTTCCTTGCAGAAAGATGTCTTGAAAGCTCTCCACAAAAAGTTACATAACATATTGCATATGTGCTCAAGAATTTGTTGCACATGAAATTAAATTCTATATTTAAAATCAGCACGCAAAAATACATGTTCCCCGAAGACTTCATAATTGTGAGTGCATTAATAAAATTTTATTTTTAAAGCCCTCTTTTCCCCTTAATATATGTGACAGATGTATTTCCTTTTTTCTTGAAGAGGGGCCAGCCCCGATTGATTATTACGTCAGATGAGGTCAAATCCACTCAACAAACATCCCGCAACAAGCACGCAATGTACTGTTTCATTTTTCGGAGCCTGTCTGCATCCAGCAGGTTTGGAACACGGTGCAGCCGGATATATTCGCGAAGACCATCTGCAGAAATTTTAAGAAGATACATCCAAATTGCACATATTAACATATTTACCTAAAGCAAGTTTGCTTTCCATGAATCTAACTGAATATTCACGGTTATTATAGTTGCCTAGTCATTCATTACATGTACCCGCAGCAGTACTGAAGAGACTCACAAATAAGTACTCATCAGTCAATGAGAATTAGAACACTGTCTGGAATACAGAACCTTGCAGAACTACAATAGATCCTTTGCAAATCTCCAAAAGTCAGCTTTCCTGCATAGCAAAAAACCCTTTTGCCACAGTGCATTGGGTTGTCCTAGTCAGTGCTTAAAGTCTTGCTCCATCAAAAGGGGTTCTGTAGTGATTCGAGCACAGCTGGAGAGGCAAATAAAGGAGACAGAAAAGCAGCTGGCGGCCTGTTTTACACATCGTTTAATACGAAGGTGAAGAATTATTTTTAAAGGTGGTTGTTTGCTCAGTTTTTGTCACAGACCTGAAACAGACAATCCCCGTGCTCTGAAAGTGCGCTCGTTGTTGTGTTAACTTGAAGCTCAGCCGCCAGCTCTGGTTCGATTTGTGGTGTGAGGGCACAGCTTTCCCATCTTTTCTTGATGAGACAGAAGATTCCAAGACGTTTCTAACAACAACAACGTGACTTGAATTGCAATGCAGCACCAACAAAGCACAGGCCATATCATTCACTAGAATTTTGTGAATACTCCTGCAAAGATACTATCTTTATTTTGCGCCTCCTCATGGAATCTCTCTCTATATAAGCGATGAGCCAAGCAATAAACCGGACGCAGGGTAATCTGCCCGAGACACAGGTGTACTCTATGCACCGTCTTCTTCCTTCATAAGCAACAGCTAATCAGTTCTTTTGAGCACTCGTAGCGACATCTATACATCCTCCTTACTTTGACATCCTTGGCAAGTGCTTGTGCAGGTGTACTTTCACTACAAAGCAGTTGTTCGGTAGAGCTGCTTTTATTCCCTTTATCATGACAGCAACACATGGCTAAAGTGGGCAAGTAGGGCATACCGACCACAGTGGCTCAGCGGTTAGGGCGCTCGGCTACTGGTCGGGCAGAGTACCCGGGTTCGAACGCGACTGTGGCGGCCGCATTTCGATGGAGGCAAAACGCTAAGGCGCACGTGTGCATTAAAGATCCCCAGGAGGTCGAAATTATGCCGGAGCTCTCCACTACGCCACCTCTTCCTTTCTTTCTTCTCCCATTCTGCCCTTGCCCCTTCCATTATTATGGCCCAGTTAGGCAGACAGTGGACTGTTTCCATTCCCCAAGAAACCAGAAACCAATTTAGGGCATGCAACAAGTATTGATGTCGCACTGTACCCAATAGCTGCCCTCAAAACTGGTCGGGCCACCATGGTGAAGGGGTTCTCCTTCTGCAGAGAAGCCGACCTCATTACTTTTTCAAACAATCCAGAGTTTCATAAGTAGAGTCCATTCAATGATTCCGTAATTTATGCAGCCAATGCTCAAATAATTTGGGCAAAGAAATGCATTCACTGATGCTATGTCAAAGAGTGTCAAAATAGAGACCAAAAAGCATTAATAGTAGAAAACCTAAGCATTTTTGCTACACTTCACAATAATAAGAACGGCCCACACATCTGTTTACATCACATTACAGCCACCAGCAGCATTCACTATGACGAGAATTCTACTTGCGTCTTCACAGCAAAAAAGTAGGCAAGTTTTTCTGTTGCAACTGCATTCAGCTGTTAGTTCTTTAACGTGCTGCCACTGCCAACATGGGCCACCATACACTGATCAGCAGTTTTATTTTTCATTAACTTGTCACAGTGGCTGTTACTGGATCAAAAACAATTCCCAGAGTTGTAACGTTCCCCTCTGAACTGAGACACTAGTCACAGTTGACAGCAAATAAATTAAGTTTTCCTAATGACTGAAGTATGCATTATTGCAGCCAGTAGAGAGAAAAAACTTGTTCTCTCAGTCCACTAGACTTCAAGGACCTCACCTGGGATCGCAGCTACCGTATTTACACGATTGTAAGTGAACCTATTTTTAAAAAATTTAAAATCTGATGTGGGCGGTTGACTTAGAATCGAAACAAAAATATGGCACTACAAGTAAAGGTGAGACAAACGAGATATCGGGCATGCTACAGCGTGGTTGCATTTTTGCTGCGTGGCTCCGTTGCATCGCTCTTGGTGCTGGCCTTGAAAACCTGCTATGTCAACATGCAGAACTTGCATCCCGTCCCCACGCGGGCGGCGGCCGATGGCGGCTGGATAATGCTATCGTGTTAGCTATACAAGGCCATGCTTAAGCAATCTCGAAGTTTTTTTATCGGAAATGTGATTTGTGGGTGTTAACTTACGTTTGAGTCGACTTACAATCATGTAAATGCAGTACATTACATGAAAGGTACTTGGAATATATGGGGTCTAAAAAATACCACAGACGCCATACACCTGCCATGACAGATAAAGTAGTGCAGAACTCCAAATTAATTTTAACAATCTGGAATGCGT
This sequence comes from Amblyomma americanum, assembly GCF_052857255.1. NCBI lineage: Eukaryota > Metazoa > Arthropoda > Arachnida > Ixodida > Ixodidae > Amblyomma > Amblyomma americanum. The sequence continues at coordinate 530,783,954 of NC_135497.1, forward strand.
TAAAATGTGTTGACAGTGCACAAGCGTTTTTGCTTTCTGTCTCCAGTAAATGCCTCTGTGGCTGGGATTAAATCCAATGACCTTGGGCTTGGCAGCTTAACGCCTGAGCTACTTAGCCACCACATGAAAGGATTTGAGAAGACTGTATAGACTACTCACCCCGGACTGCACCCAGCTTTTCTGAAGTGAGGGCAGGCTTCGCTTGAGCTCCGGTTTGAACCTTCCTGTTGCAAGCTTTCCCTGTCACACTCCTGTCTTTCAGGTCTTTTTCTTGCCACAGTGCTCTCATCAGCTACCCTGTAAACATGCTGTCCGTTTTTGACTGCTGCAGCCATGCCCACCGTTTTTCATCAATGAAGAAATTGCCACCAAGGTGGACCTAAAAATGTAGAAAAGTATGCATAAAATGACCGCGTATTAAACAGTTCATTACGATTATCAACCGCGCTTGCATTCACTACAGAACAAAACCCTCTCCAATTCGCTTACAAATATCCTTGCCGTGCGTCACCACTGCTTGCCACCATACACCAGCAAATTATCCCCCCTGCTTACCTGGCAGAATACAACTGTTAAACATTTTGAAAAGGTGCTGCTAAACCGCTGTCAGTCACATACTTCGGCAAAATGACAGGCTCATCTACAAAAGTTTAGTCAACATACGGGCTCACTCAAACTCATGAACTCGACTGATTTAGGCAGCACAACTCATGTGGACTGACTCAACTCAAGACTCATCCGGGGTCAGCCATTCATTATATGACTCGGGACTCGCTTCGTCTCAACTCATTTGGGCTTACCGATTTCAACTCACGACTCAAGTGGACCTACTGATTTTGACTCACGAGTCATTTGGGCTCACTCACTCGTTTCAACTCAAGACACACTGGGCTCACTGAAGTGCATAAGTGGCACACCACCGATCCGAATAAGACTGGCAACAAGGGGCATGAGTTCTGACTGCCAATATAAGAAATATACATGTTTCGAAGCCTCCATGCAGTGGCCGCAATAATGCTATAATGAAGCAGTTTTATGGAGGAAAAACGCTAAGGCGCCCGTTTGCTGTGCGATGTCAGTGCACTTTAAAGATCTCCAGGTGGTCGAAATTATTCCGGAGCCCTCCACTACGGCACCTATTCTTCCTTTCTTCTTTCACTCCCTCCTTTATCCATTCCCTTACGGCGCTTTTCAGGTGTCCAACGATATATGAGACAGATACTGCGCCATTTCCTTTCCCCCCAAAACCAATTATAAGCAGTATAAGTAAAACTCCACAAACGCAGCCTACATTTTCATAAACAGTGCCAAACAGCTCCTGGCTGGAACTGGCTGCTGAAATGTGCTCAACAGCTGATGCAGGCTTCTGAAATCGATTGCAAAATCTCATTCAACAATAACCACATTTTAAAATAACACACCTCCAAATGAAAATATATCAGCATGCTGGCTATGAGCATACAACTCTAAAGCTACGCTCTTGCAAGCAAATTGTAAAAGGAAATGCACTGCATACTAGATCAGAAAGGCTGATATATACTTCAGGAGCTGGAAAAGCTACAGGCTAAGCTGATGAGCACAAGCAAACACTTAGGTATGTACAGATAAGTGTACTTAGAGGACAAATAAAAATCTGCTTCTAGGAACCCAAACAAAGCAACTTTAATAGCCACAGGAGCTATACTAGTGCAGTGCCTCGACGAGTAGCACAAGTGCTGTCAAATGCTTTTTCTTCACTTCTGTTTACATTTTATTCATTTGTGCAAAATGTAAATGCTTCCTTCACCCATAACCAAAGGCTCGTTGAGGGTCAAGTCCGTAAAAAATGTTCACTATGAAGCATGCATGCAGGTGGCAACATGAAAAGCTGTGACTCAAATTCAATCTCAGTCTGAAATATTTCTTGCAGTCCGACTTCTCAGTCACATTTCAGCACTAAAGGATGGAAAACATGAGAACTCTGAAGGCATACCATTGATATTTTACAGAGTAGCGGTCTGTGTTCCTTCTCAAGGTTCACTTTATTCCACTGAAATGTTGCCCAAAATTCATTCAAATTAGCCAACCTCACTAACAGTTTCTTGATCCCTACAGCTAGCTATCAAGGTGATGTTGATTCCTTGGGGAACTCAAAAGAGCTATTCATAAAAAAACTGCATTAAATAGGGTTATTACTCTCTGCAGCAGCGAACTGGCTATAACACTTCGCTGCCGAGCACAAGTTGAGATTTGGAGTAACAACAAGGTGTGCGTTTCATTATATTCTACACCGCTAACACACGAGGCATGATATGAACAAAATATACACCACAACAGGAATAATCGTCCGTGCTTTCCTCTTGTGCATCTGTTCTGTGGAGAGTCTCGGATAATCAATGAACTGACAACCACAGCCTAGTAACAGCATTTCAATGAAGATAAATGAAAACATGCTTGCATGCAAGGAGATGCAAAATGTCCGCATGCTGTGTGTCTCCTGTACCCACGGTGCTGCAACATTAACCCTCACATTCCACTTGAATATGTGCAATGTTACAGTAAACAAAAGCGAAGCATGTTTTCAGTCTTACCCTCTGTAGTCTAGGCTATAGTACCCATCATTCAGCAAAAAAGAAAAAAAAAACTTCGCATTTGGAAGATGCCCACAACATTATAAGAAAAGAAAACGGAGCAATTCTAAAACTGCAGAAATCAAGTCTGTAATATCTGGGGCTTTACAATGCTGCCTGGATGCTGGGCAAACGCTGTAAGGTGTGGCACCCCTGACAGCCCAGCTGTGACCATATGGCTGGCAGTGGCTTCCAGGCTTGCTGCCAAACTGAAGTCCAGAAAATAGCCCCAGAAAACTGTTTAGTACACAAGAAACAATGAGCCAGCAGTTAGGATTCTTGGCAATGCAATTTTTTAGCGCAGCTGCTGCGCTATTTGAACGATGAGCCATTGCAGAACACGCAATGCCAAATGGAGGTGGCTATGAGTTTCGGCTTCAGCAGTATGCAGAGTGATCTACTACCGCTGAGCCTCTTCTCGGACAGTGCATTTCGCAGAAGCTGCCGCTGCACATGCCGCGGAGTGTAGGATTTCACCTATTCTCGCCGTAATCTTCTCTTCCACTTTAAGCTCTCACAGTAGCCTGCTTTTTCCCTGTCTTTCTTGCAATATCTTTGACATCACCATACTTTCATCCCAAGCTGTGCTCCTTGTTCCCTCAGCCTTTTACAATGGTGCCAACTGCGACACTGACACTCAGCCCAGAAACTGAGTGCTAAGAGCTGCACTCTAAACGAATTTGGCATAACCACAATAAAGAATGCTCCAGGAGCACCCACAGAATACACGCTACTGGTATAGTTATGAATGAGCCATATAGTTGACAGGAAAGCAAACATGTCACCTGCTGCCAAAATACTTTTCACTTCCACCACCTATATCACCACACTGAAAATCCAATGTTTAGCAAATGAGTGAAAATGCTTCCAGGTGAGCAGTGCAAAAGATGACAGTTATGCACAGCAATAAAGGAACATTAAACAGACATACCAACCTAAGCAAGACGGATAATTATTTCGGCTACACTACTCACGTTTTTCTGATCGGAAAGGTGGATGCTGAGTTATGCTTAAAAGACATAATGTAAACCACTGCATTAATTTAAACAATTTAGGTATCTTCAGGATTAAAGAAATCGTAGACATTTCATATGTTTTCAGGTATGTCATTCCTGATCTCCACGATTCACCTTCACAACATAAAAATATAGCAAAATATAAGAACATTAATGCACAGTTCAATATAATATAGCAATAACTGTAAAAGTAAAGGAACGGAAGAAATTCTACAACTGCAGAAATAAGGTCTGCAAAACCTGAGGCTGCATGATGACGCCTGGCTGCTTGGCAGGAATGGCAGAAAACACCCAGATAGGCTGAACTTTGCTCCCTACACTGCCCAGAGTACATGCAGAACGGTGCAACACACCTGGTGAATGAGCAGCAAAGGCCTTGCTGAGAGTGGCATCTGGGCTCGGTGGCACAAAAATGTCCTGTACAGAATGCCCCAGCGAAACGTTTATTATGCACAGCAAAAACAAAGTGACATAACCAAACTAAAGTGTGCTCCAGGTGCACCCACAGCAGACACAATGCTTGCACATGCGGTATGAACGAGCCATGCCGTAGGCCATCAGTCATATATGACATGTTTTGAACCTGCGACCAAAATTCAAGGCTGCGCTCCAGGACAAGCAGCGTCATTGAGTTTGCTTCTATAGCACCATTGCTTTTCTTTCAGTTTTGTTTTCTTTTTCATTTTCTAACGCAAGGAGGCACCATGAGAAACGAAAACGGACCCGATGTAGTCCGCTTGTCACTGATCATGGCATCTGTTCACCATGCGCTCCTAAAAGGCTAAAAGCTGCACTCAACATTTCTGCTGGCTCTTAAGCTGTCTTTTTTTGAGCAGTAATATTGAGTAAGACAACCATGTGGAATGATCAGATTTCAGTTTTGATTGCGAGACTTCGTCCCAGAGAACCGGGACATCAATGTGTGCTTGCGCGTTTCTTTTCACCGTTCTCGTGGTATTTTATGCGGTGTGTATGATTTGTAAATTAGGAGAGCGGTTTTATTTGTTGCTTTTGGGTCTTTGCAACATACTGTCAAGATGTTTTACCAAATCTGCCAGCAGGCTTTTGATTATATTGATGTCAAGAAAGGCTACGCCTTCTTTACTCTCAACTGAAAAGTCAAGAAATGAAAAAGTAAGAAAGTAAAAAGAGCGGAAAAACTGGTACCTGCAGGCTATGCTACAAAAAAACAAGAACAGAACTGAGAACAAGTGTAATGCGTAAAACCACATCTCACATCCTCCTCCACTTCATGTCATCACGCGACTTTCTTTAGTGGCACAACAGTCATATTGCCTAACTTGAAAGGCCAGGAAAGTGCAATGCATTATGTATGCAGCTGAAAAATTGTTAGAATGATAGCTAATATGATGTGGAATGTTTTGCATGCTTTAATTTTTTGTTAATCAATTTCATGCTGCATGCAGCAGCTTATTTTTGTTTTGCTGTATTTTTTGTATTACCAGCATATTTAACCAATAAATTTTCACGCATAACTTAAGCACTTTTTTGTTTGGAAGTATAATCAATAAGCTATAGTTTGATACATCACAATGCACAGTAAATTCAGCGCTTCTTGAAGAAAAAATTTTAATTTTAGAACACTAAAAATTGGTGGTTCTTTAGCTGAAAAGAAAGTTAACAGGCAAGCAAGCATGTCGTGCCATGCTCACGTCTACAGACTGCAGCTATCATAATACACCTACAACAGCCAGAATGGCATGTGCAGCCTTGTGCTCAGCAGCAAGATACTATGGTCACTCCACAACATCAGATAATTAAGAGCCCTCAGTTTTCCAAGGAATGATTACAATCAACAGCTAAGCGCGTGTATTTTTTTAATGGGGTTTAACGCCCCAAAGCGTCTCAGGCTATGAGGGATGCTGTAGTGGAGGGTTCCAGGTAATTTCGACCATCTGGGGTTCTTTAATGTACACTTGCATCAGACAGTAAATGGGTCTTTAGCATTTCACCTCGATCGAAACGAAACCACCACGGCCAAGATCAAACCTGCATTTTTCGGGGTCAACGGCTGGGCACCATAACCATAACCAGTGCTCTAGACAGGGGTGTGGACAACTGTACACCTTCCAAATAATGGTTGTCATCTGTCTGCTAATCCACAATAACAAGGTTTGTGCCCGCCCTTTAATACTGCACATGCCTCATCTGTCCTCCTAGCCTTCCAAGCATTATTGACATCCCATTTAATACCTGCTAGTTCCTCGAACAGCACTGCTAGGCTAGCTTTACTGAATAAGGCTTGAACTAAATGCTGCCAGGTTCAGTTTTCGAAGGCGGCCTGTCTGGAGCCTGAGATTTTTAGCACAATGAAGGTCTTCCTGCTGCCTTGGTCAGTTGCTCCGCAGCTGCTGGGAACTAAGGGCAGAGGGTTTACGGGTGTACTCAAATAGGATGGTTTTGGCGCCAATTACTACACCAGGGCGGCCAAATCCTGTACTGGTGAGAGTGCGAATTGTCCGTTATGGTCATCGAGATCAGGCCGCACCCCAGGCCTGCTTATGCAATTCTCTCGATACGCCATTTCTTCTTTTATCCAGTGGAAAACTACACGTCACCGGGGTTCAAACACAGGTATTCTTGCAAGCTAGGTGGGTGCTCTATGCATGTCCCTGCATTTTCTACATTGTACAATATTTACATATTCAACACTAACAGCAGTACAGCTCTTGCATTTCTAAAGCACTTAAACGCAGAATAGTTCTCACCTATATGCAAGCATGGTGCAAGTTCAAACCACACGCCAATTTAGTCATAACCCTAAAGCAATGAGATACTTAACAAAAAAACTGCAATAGTCAACAATACCAAAGCAGAAACTCAGCTTTCTTTATAGAAAAATTGTTCACAGAATAATTACCAGCCAATACAAAATCGGACTTTTACTTCACTACACTATTTACACTGCAGACAAGCCTAATTCTGCGGTGTTTTCAATAGAAAAATGGTTAAGCAGCTCACATACCTCTTCCTCCTCATCCAGAAATGGCGACGGTGATGGACTCCGATTCCTCACATTCTGCAAAATGTGAGACTACTGTGTTATTGCAACTGCGACTAATTTCAATACAAAGCTAGCATGTGACATTGTGTCTGCAGGCTCAGTGCTACGACAGCCATTTTACGAACCATTTGGCTGCCGCATGCACTTTGTGACATGCCTCATGTGTCTCACCCTGCACTATGACCAGCTCTTTCGCATAAGAGTTCCTCCACCTTCGAGTGCAGAGCCTTTTCAAGAGCGCTTCAACATGTTCGGTGAGAGGAAAAGCTACAGCAGTTCAAAAAGCTTCGGATACTGATGATGTGCTCGTGAATGTATGAGCACTGGTGTCGGCCAGTTTCCCAACACTTCCAGCAAACTTGGCGACACCAAAATCAAATTGTACACAACTGCATTTATTTCACAAGTGTGTGAGGTCTTGCTAGCATAACAGCTTGGACTGTAGTACTGATACTTGGAGGAGTCAGCCTAACATTTTTTCATCATTTTCAGGCTCTTTGAGCCGGTAGAATATAATTTAAGGCATTAATGTAGCTCTACTCATGTGTGCTGAATTTTTCTCATATTTCTCAATGGTCAAACATAGTTCCCAAAACCACTGATTCCTTCAGTCAGTTGTAGCATCACGTGAAGACTGACAAACAACAGTCTTGGCATTCGGTTCCTGGGCTTCAGCTAACCATTTTAGACTACACAGCTCTTTGTTTCATGTTGCCTGCATGCACTATCTTCATACTTTGCACTGTGGCCAAGGCGAAGCAATGGGAGTGTCAGTATTTATCTCCTTGAACTACACGGGTTGTCTCCATTTCAGCAGCCCAGTATCCCATGCATGCACTCAACTGAAACAAAAGAGCTCAAGAGCAGCAGGAGAGCTAGTGATCCGAAAGTATGATGGACGGGATTCCTTTCATGCAAAGACGCAGTAAACTCACCAAATACGCCATGGGATAAAAACAACACAGGCAAGCACTTTGATATCTAACAAGAAAATTAATTCCGACTGCCTAGCTTGTCATGAAAATTTTGTGCATAATATGTAATGTGAGACGTTGGGCAAGTTGTCAGGTGTCAATCACAACAGAGCAAGAATAAAACTACCATCATCATCATCATCATCATCATCAGCCTTACTACACCCACTGCAGGGCGAAGGCCTCTCCCATATCTCTCCAATTAACCCTGTCCCTTGCCAGCTGTGGCCACCCTGTGCCTGCAAACTCCTTAGTCTCATCCGCCCACCTAACCTTCTACCGCCCCCTGCTACGCTTGCCTTCTCTTCGAATCTACTGTGTTACCCTCAAGGACCAGCGATTATCTTGCCTTCGCTGTTTATGCCCTGCCCAAGCCCATTTCTTACTCTTGATTTCGACTTAGATGTCATTTACACGAGTTTGTTCCCTCATCCACTCTACCCGCTTCCGGTCTCTTAAGGTTACACCTAAGGGTCAAAAGTCTCCAATCCGGACTGTACTACTTCTACTCAGGCTGCTTACATTTCATCATTAAAGAAAGCAAAAAGACTACAATGCCTTGTTTCTGCTGTGTAATGTTAATATGTACCAGTCTGCCCAATGTGTCGTCTGCCAACTGTGCATGCGTATGGCTCGTATTGTAAACCATTGCTTTTTGAAGGTGGAAGCAACCAAGTAGCCCGTGCGAAGAGTTCAAAGCCCAAGGTTTTTGCTTCTGGGCCATGCCATGTGGCTTGTTATGCATTTCCAATGTTGCATATCTCGTGAAGTGAGACAAAATCTCGTCCTTACTTCCCCCAGCAAAGGCAGCACTTACAAGGATACCACAAGAGCCCTTCTGCATGGTTAGAAGCAAACCCCCTTGGCTCCAAACTTTTGACAAAGGCTGTATACATTTCAGGGAATTCCTTCCTTACGCAAGTCTGACAATCTATGCAGTTCGAGACACCCAACCACCACTAAAAATGACCACCAAAGATACTGCTGTTCAATAATTCGTTTACCTTCTTCTATTACACTACAATGCCACTAAAAGCTTATCAATGCTTATGACAAGAAAATCTATTCAAAGAAGAAAGTCAAACATAGCTATAACCTGCAATGAACTGACACCGTATTCCTGTGCTTCGTTTTTAGCACTTAACGTTCTTAGAAGCTGTTGGCGAGCCATATCTTCATGTCAATTTTCTACACAGTAACTAACAGCAAAAAAGCCACGTAAACATTCCACACACCACACTACATACTTTGACAGCCCGCCTCGGACTTGCTGGCTCCTTGGCGTACACCAAGGCCTTCTCGAAGGACGACTCCAACGCTTCTGCAGAAATCATGGGCACATATCAATGACGTACCAGTTTTAACAGAAATGTGACAAGCAACAGAATTTGCATATATTTAAATGAGGCATGCAGTATTCGGAATCAAATTTAAAGGAATACAGCTATAAATTTTAGGCGGTCTAATTTTGCACTGGAATGAAAGCAGGTGTTCCTAAGTCGAGTCAAACTGCATTGTTTTTTGCATGAAGACAGCGGAAAGCACTTTTTCTCCTCATTTTTTCCTTGAACTGCTGCACCTGGCGGCGGCAGTCTGAACTAACTGCTCCTTAGAAGCTGTGACATCACGCGTCTCCTTGCCTCCATGCCCGGCAGGCCCAACCGTTTCCGCGTCACGGCGTGCGCCTGTTGGAGCTGTGTAAACGCTAGGCACGACGTAGGGAACGCACTGCGATTGCCGCCACTTTTATCCAGAGTCCTTCGAGCTTGAATTTGATCCACGCGTCTGTCAGACCAGCGAAGGGGGGGGGGGGTGCCAAAATATTATTCCACTAGAGGTAACTGTGGTGCGGTGGGGATAGGAATACGCAGCGACAAACCTTCTGAGTCCGAGTTCTTATCGCGGCAATTTAATTACCAGCGACTGTGACATAAATCTTTCTCTGCTGCAAAACCTCATCCTCAAACGACAGTGCCACAAACCTCATGCTTCGCCGTACATAACGTCACGTAAAGGAGACATTTTTAAGACCGAGATTCAGGCAGGAGGAAGCGATTGTTGTTGTTTTTGTCCTCTATATAGCGATAATGGCCGTCGATTATCAATAGCACAAGCGCTACATTGTCGTCTTCCAAATCAGCTGTGCGCAACCTCAGAATAGTAGGTGGCGATATTCACTAGGAAGTGCGAAACCAAAAGCATGACACTGCATTGCTGTTGCTCGGCAACGGCACAAGGTCCGAATATGAGAAAATTCTTTGTTAGTACTGGTGAGCATATGAGTGCTTTCGCACTAAAGATTAGTTTGTGCCGCGGCACTCATAGGCCAGAGCTCTCCTTGCACGATAACCATTCAGCATTATCATCACCTTGTGTTCGCCTCGGGGGAACAAATGGAATGCAAATGTGTTCAGCCACTGAAGGACGATGGAGCAAGCAGAGTAGACTAAGGACATTTCTTTGGTCTTGAAAAATGCCTCCCTCTGTAAACAGTTTCGCGGATTATCATTACAGATATATCACTCACTCATTCGGCTGTCCAGGAGATCCTGCAACCTGATGTTGCATTGCCGCTCGTCCTGCCAACGTTGCTCAGCCGACTCTAGCTCCTTCTCGAGGGCATCAGTTTTTTGTTCTGCATCATGCAGCAGCCTCTCAGGCACAAGCTCTCAGTCATCATCACTGTCCGTTTCAGACTGATAGTAGCGGGCTTTGCGCTTTTTTTAATTATCTTGGCCATCGCTGCCTTTTTTGCAGCAGCCAACTTAGTTTTTTTTTCTTTTCGGTCAAACTAATGAGTAGGAAAAAGAAAATGAAGGAAAAAATATGTGCAGTATATAATTCACATACCAACAGCATGGTGCACATTTCATATTAGGAATGAATTCCCCACCTTGGAGGGAGCTGTGTGCCCATAAGCGCTGCTGCATTCAAAAACATCATCTGGGACAGCCATATGGCGCTTAGCCATCCTTGCTGCAAGGTCCGCTTTGGTCACTGTGAAACAGGAATGTGTAGGTATTTCTTTTTCTTCCACGGTAAAGGAAGAAGAGTGCACTGCAATAAATACTACAAACAAGCAAGCAAGGAGAACTTCACGTGGGAAGCAAAAATAAATACCCCCATCTTTTTGCCCTCTTTCTTATGTGGAAAAAGTATTCTTAAGCCCTTTTCACATGCAGGCATAAATGCTTCAGAGTTTTGCTGCTACGGTGTAAAAACCTGTTTCAAGTGGTTGCAGCTGTCCAAGCGGCCAGAGCAACGAAGTTCCAACAAGGTGAAAATTTTTCAACACACCGCTCAATCCCTTGTATGTGAATTGCCTTTATGGAACCCCTGGTTCAGGCTGTCTCTGCCAATGACGTTAGGCCCAGAGTAACCATATTGCTCAGTTACTTTGCTTTTCCCCTCTTCTCGGCCCAAATTTCTCCTTTTTCACAAAATATTTCTTCCAAAATAACAATGTTGGAGTAAGTAGCAGCAAAGAATACATTAAAACTAAATGCAAAGCCTATAATCAACTAAGCGCCCCTCTGAGCTCACATACCCAACTCTAAGAACTACAACCAGAAGGTGAGGAACCATCATTATTTGCAGTGAAAACCTCACCTTACTGTTGTGCTTATATCTTCATGACAAAGTGTATTGTGGAGAGTTTTTCTACTGTAATTATTAATACTATACAGATGGAACGAATAGAGCAAGGACATGGGATTTGGACATTTCTTGCCATTCAAAACTGCTTTTGAACTTGACAAAATATAAGCAACATTTTCAACCATATGCAAGAAGCAGAAAAGAAACATGCTTGAGAAATTTCTTAAAATTACATCTGTGGGACTTTCCACGTGCTCTCCCTAGGAGCCTGTGACTCCTGCGAGAGAGTAAATTTTAATGAACTTATAGTCCCGTCTCTGAAGATTTTACGGTTCGCGACATGTGCACAACAGCCACAATAGTACTGGCGTGTGCACACCAGATTTCTCTTCTAACTCGCACAACAGTAAAGACAGTGAAGGTTCGTTAAATTCGGCGTTCAAATGTATGCATAATTTAAATGTACTTTTTTACATTGATTCGGTCAGGGAACACTGGCATGTCTTCGAAGTTCCTGCTTTGTGAGATTAGAAACTGCATCTCATCGAGACACATAGAAATCAATGCAAGCTCTCACCTAACAAAATACAGAAGCATATGTGTTATGCCTAAGGTGTTCTCAGTGTTTAAGAATAGCTTTTTTTGAGTTATTAGAGCAATGCTATCATAGCATTATTGTCGGCAGTGTACGGGATCAGAATACAGTTAAGACTGGCAGATTTGCAGGCTGGTTAACTTATATAGAATAGTTAACTTTTGACTATTACTGCTAGACTTCCTACTCTGAAAGAGCATTCAATTTGGCGCGATGTTGCCAAAATTTGTTGGACAAAAGCGCCGAGGGTAACTGCATGTTCGAAAGTCTCAACTGATATTGATATTACATACAGTGGTCTCTACACCTGTCAAAAAATAAGGAGGCTAACTGTGGCAGTTAAAGAGTTATCTACATTTAGCAGCCCACTAGTTAGCAGTCTAAGCTGTATTCTAATGAACTACAACGCTGACAATAATGCCATGAAGAAAATAATCACTCTGCTGATTCAGAAAGCCTATTTTAAAAAATCTAAGAACATCTTAGGTGAAACACCCATCATTTCAATTTCACAGACATTCTAAGTACTATACCACAGCTAATGCTGTGTAACCGCATTCAACGACCGGCTGCTCTAGGATATATCTTCCGCAGCCTAGCTTGTCAATGACAGCAGTATCCGAAGTAGCAGTTTTACCGTGATCGCAAAATTTTCCACATTTGCATGTGGGATTTCCTTCTGCCGCTCTAATTTTCCCACTATTCAGCAACACTGCTTACGTCCAGAGCAAAACTGCTTCTTGTGTTAAAACGCACGGTCAATTTGCCAGTCTCGAAAGGCGATTTTAACTCGTAGCAGTAACAGTGGCCAATTGGTGCAGGATGTCAATGCATGCAGCAAAGCAGGGAGAAGAGACTTTTTCGAAAAAGGGCATGCTGCATGGATTTACTTACGTCCCAAGACGACGACGTCTCCGTCGTAGTAGCCCTCCTCAGCTTCGCGGCCTGAGACTTCGGAGCGCCAGTATACTTTTTTGTTTTTCTGTACATCATTTACGTCGCTGAGCGCACAGTCCTTAATGAGACTAATCGCGACAATCGCCTTGCCGCCATCCTTATAAACTACGTACGCGTAGGTCGGAGCAGTGGGAAGCATTGTGCTAAAAAGGCCTCACTGTCGACGCACTACACAAAGAAGATGAGCATAGTGAGGCACCCCAGCGAACCAGTGCGGACCGAAGTACGATGGCTGCACGTGGGCAAATGGATGGATTTGGTTTCGCGTCGGAGCTATAGACCTTCACCCCGCGACGTCACGAAGATGCGGTGGCGCCGATGTCAGCAGCGACTTTCGCATAGTAGGCAAAGCAGTTTCCGCCTGCCCGTGCCTACCGCAGCTGCTGCAGCTACCAGCGGCTGCATCATGCCTGCGCACTGCAGAATCATCATGTATTGATCAGTTGCGTCACTGTTGGATCCGCGTATAGTAGCATAAAGGGAAATTTAAATTAGCCCCGATAGGCTTCTCGCGATAAATACCGCATTAGGAAACTGGCTAACAGGGAATGGGCCGCGGCACTTAAACGCGAAGTCTCGGAGTCGGTCGGCACTGACACTCAATGTACTTAATAGCATTTAAGTTACTGCGATCATTCACCTGAACATCAGCATAGTACGCTTATAACTGCGTAAGGAAAAGAAAGCACATATGTAGCTGCCACGTATTTATCACCTTGAGCCGGTGTGCATGAGGCGCCGGCAGGTTCACTCGACCCCAAGTAATGCGTTCTTTTGTTAATAGCACAGCATGATTTAATGGCACGGTTTATGGCATTTAATATTTACTTGAACCAGTTTCTTGATATGACGATGTAATTATTTGATTCCAGTAGATAGAGGTCAGGTAAGTTCTTGCGCGGTCACGTTGGCATGCTTAGAATAACGTACCTTAAGTGTGCTAAAAGCCACATGCTTTTTCATTGCATCATGCATCTGTCATGTTTCGTTATGTAGTCCATGATCGCGAAGCTTGTTTGGAAAGAAGAAGCCGCAAGTGTGCTACTCACAGACACGTGGCGAGATTGAGAGGGGACGCGGCAGTGAAAAGTGTTTTCGTTATTTATGCACTCGATATATGTAACTGAATTTGTTGCAAATATGAAATTACTACGCTAGTTTCAGTAATGCTCTTTATTTTTACCGATACCTGGTGTAGTTCTTGGGTAATTATAATTGACACCATCGTCAAGCCACCTCAAGGTCTTAATTAATTGAGCAGAATGTACTGAATTTCTTTTTATGCCAGAATGTTCATAAAGCTGTGTTCTGTATGATGACGCTATTACTTCTTTTTTAGATGATCATGTACTTATGCATGCATAGTTACATGAAAACATTTCTTACAAAAATAACGAACATAATACGTACTGCACGTGTAGGAAAATCGAGAGATAAATTACACTCCTTAATGTCTCGGGAATCGTTTGCGACAAATGGAATCATTCTATTTTCATGCGTTCCGAAATTCCGAAGGTGTGAGTGATGCCAATCGCAGAAAATGTGAAAGGTCAGAAAGCGAACCTTAACATTTATTCCCTCGTTTTGCCCTCCTACTTGCGCTTTGGTCAAAGAAATGCCGCACGGAAATCAGAGAAAGCTTCAAAGAAATCAAAGAAATTACCTCACAATTTTCGACGACCAAGCATCTAGAAAGCGTAATTTATAAATTTCTACTGAATATTTTTCTATAATTTTTCGTCAAGCAGCAGCGCACCCCAGGGCTACCCAGTCAAAACACACTACAGAATTCTAAGACAGAAAATTTCTGTAGTCTGTAGTCTTGTCGTATTTTGCGCATGTCTTCTCTAGTCTGTCTTGTCTTCTGTAGTCTGTCTTGTCTTATGTAGTCTGTCCTGTCTTCTGTAGTCTGTCTTGTCTTCTGTAGTCTGTCTTGACTTCCATAGTCTGTCTTGTGTAGTCTGTCTTGACTTCTGTAGCCTGTCTTGTCTTCTGTAGTGTGTCTTTTGTAGTGCTCGTACACTGTGTCACAGTCGTTACTGTGTCACCTGTCAATTAACACAGGGTTTGTGTGTTCTGGAGTAGGCAATGCACAAAAACGCACAGCTTGTTAATTTTTGCCTGTCAATTAACACAATCTTTCTGCATTCCAGAGTAATTCATGCCCAAAACCACTAGAATTGAAATGAAAATGATCAATTTTTTATTACTTTTTTGTGCTTTTTCCGAGCTTGCTGATGCACCCTGACCAGCGTTGTGCTGGCCGCAGGTACCTAGATACATCACCCATGAGCCAAGAAAACTCTTTGTCTTGGCTGAAAAAAGAAAAAATAGAGATCACCGCAGCTACCTGCACAAAAAATGTGAAAGCGTGGACGCCTCCTCGACACTGGTCGCCTTTCAAATTTGGCGCCATGGTTGTTTTCTCGTTGACTTGATTGGTTATCAATTAGCTCTTATTTTACCCTCATTTCATCCCAGCAACCATTTCGAGTTTTCGAATTTTCCGCCATGCATCATTCCCGCCCATTTACTGAATACCCGCCCAGTCAAATCACCCGTTCATGGCCTTTTGCTTCTCATTAATTACCTAATTGCTTCTAATTTATCATTCTTTTTCCTATCTCCTGGTTACGTATAGGTCAATTATCACTGGTGACGTGATTGCTCATTTTGAGTTTTCAAACTTGGCGCCAAGCTTTGGCTTTGTCCATACTTCCAGTCATTCAAATTTGCCGCTGCGCTGTAGCTCCACCTACTTCGAGCGCTTTCAAATTTCGCGGCACTTTTTCTCTGGCCCTGTCACTTTTTGCACATTTTTGGCTGTAAATAATTATCCGATTATGAAATTTTTTTCCCGCAGAATCCTCACATCATCCTCTTCTAATTACAACCACTCGTATGACGCTATCTCTTCTGAGTTGCCCACAACTGCTGTGGAGACAATCCCCGGCAACATAGCCTAGTAAAGCTGTCACTTTATTTAAAATGTAATACTGAACAAGGCTCACGACTGGCCGGGTTGGTACTGATTCACCTTAAACCCAGCCAGAAGACACAACATGCGTGAAGACATGAGCTCAAGAAGAGGCTGGACTAATAAAAATTTCATTGAAGGTTTTGATTATTTGATTTGATTTGTGAGGGTTTAACGTCCCAAATCGACTGAGGCTATAAGGGACGTCGTAGCGGAGGGCTCCAGAAATTTCGACCACCTTGGGTTCTTTAGCATGCACTGACAACGCACAGTACACACGCCTCATAAATTGCGCCTCCATCGAAATTCGACTGCCACGGCCAGGATCGAACCCGCATCTTTCGGGACAGCAGCCGAGCGCCATAACCACTGAGCCGCCGCGGCGGCATCATTGAAGGAAAGCCGCAAAAGAAGATCAGCGAAGAGATACAGGCGCACAATAACCCAAAGCAGTGAAAGGGCGAAGTGCAATCAAAAGTCACTGGCATACTAATGAATCATCTAAAAAAGCAAATTCCTTATGGTGAAGGTTTACCGAAGGCTTAGCCACACGTGTCCTTAGCCTTACCGATGTAGTAAGCCTCAACTATCTACCAACGGATTTATCCCTTCCATAAACCACTGATGTGTCGTGGAAATTAGGCGTCAAAAGAGACAATTCATCCTCAGATTTGCATTCACAAGATTGAGCTTGCAGTGCTAGATTAGAATTTGCCTTCCCCCAATAGAGTCAAAGTGCTCAGTCTGGTGCAAATTCAGATATCTGCCTGTCTGCCCATAGTAGTTGCAGCCATAAGGCAGTGGAACGCAATAAACTCCATTACTTTTGCAAGTGGTGAACATTTTTTTGTGACTCTGTTCATTGTGAACGACTACCCATAGATTTATACAGCCTTTGTTTATTGGCGGCGCAAAGGCCTCCTGTCTTGCACTTCGCTCTTAAGACCACAACAGCATTACGCTTTGCCGCGACTTTCTTTAGACTGTGAAATACTGTGGAGGTAAGGTATATCAGCATCATCCGAGTGTGTGTTCCTTACCCTCGAGCGAATGAAAACATACTATGAAAGTTTGGTGAGATGGGCAAGTGGGAACCCAGCTGCAATTAGCTTCGAAACATGGTACAAGAATGCGTCCTCAGCACAGTGATGGCGTGACTTATGTAAAGCTGATGTCATGCACGCGATTGCACACCCATCAAGTGTTTCTATCTTTACTGACTCTAATCAGCGACAAATACACCTCTTCATCATCCTTCCCCAGCCACAAGTGGTCCGACTCGTAGCTAAAAAAAGCCTTCCCCGATCTTTGGCTGTAGCCCCGACAAACATGGTCGTCCACAAAGCACAGGTCTGCATCAAGAAACTGCTAACGGTTCTGCTTAGACAATTATGATGTACAAGACAGGCCTTGACCGCACGCCTTAGACTCCTAAAACATCTTGTGCCAACTTATCTGAGCCTTCCATGTCCAGAAAAATTAGGTAGTCATGAACATAACGAAATGCTACTATGCCAAGGTATTTCAAACAGGGCTCTAATGTCTTATCGACTTTAGACAAAAAAATGTTGCTGAGCAAAGGTACGACCTGCGTGTACATACCACCCTGCCAACTGAAAAATGCGGATCTGCAGTAAAAGAACAGCCCCATGAAGCCAGCAACCAAAATCACGCAATCGTCTGTAAAAGCATGTTCATTGTTCACCCTGATTCCGTTTTGCACACCCCTCAGAGGTCTATCATGTGACAATAAATAGTACAGGCCCTCTATGTCGATGCTCTCTGCAGAGCACCTGCCCAGGTTGCTCTCCACAAGAAACTAGAACTCCACAGTAGTCCACTTTTGTGAGTTGGCAGGGCGCTATTTACATGAGAAATCAGGAGTATGCACAGGGTCCCAGATCACACCGTTCCTCCGCGGCATTCTTCTGTCCAGAGTCCATACCGCATCAAAGCTATTTGGAAGACCTCGACATTGTAGCATTTTAGTATATTGATAGCTGCCTAATTTTCTTGTACAAGGAGGGCTCAGACAAGCTGGCTCAAGATGTTTTAGAAATCTTTAGGCATGCGGTCTAAGCCTATCTCTTACGTCTGAATTTCACTAATAACCATTTGCAGTTTCTTGATTTAGACCTGCGCTTTGCAGACGACCGCATATGTTGGCGCCACAGCCCAAGATCGGGAAGCCTCTTAGCTATGAGTCTAACTAGTCGAGGCTGGTGAAGGACAGGTTGGCAATCTCATGCATCACAACCGTTTTATGGAAGTCATGCCATCAGTGTTGAGAATGCATTGTCGGAGCAGGTTTCCAAGCCAATGGCACCTGGGTTCCCACTTGCTCATCTCGTGCACCTGTAGAGTGTGTTTTTACTCGCTCGAGGGAACGGAACACCACTCGCATGATGCTGACGTAGTTGAGCAGCACAAAAAGGCGGCCCCTATACCTTACCTCCAACACCATTTCGCACCGTCCCAAGAAAGTTGCACCAAAGTATCATGTTGCTTTTGTCTTGACAGCTAAAAGTGATGTAAAAGCCCTTTGCACCACCGTTAAAACTAGGCTTGATACAACTACGGGTAATCGTCCGCTATACACAGTGGTAGATAAAAAATGTTCACCACTTGCAAAAGTAAATGGGTTTTTTGCATGCCGCTGCCTTGTAGCTGAAACTACTATGGGCAGACAGGCAGGTGTCTGAATGTGCACCTGGCTGAGAGCACTTTCACTGTATAGAGAGGAAGGCGAATTCTTACCTGACACTGCACATTCAATCTCGTGAATGCAATCGGAGGACGACCTTTCTCTTTGCACGCCTGATCTCCGTGGCATATCAGTGGTTTAGGGAAGTGATAAATCTGTCCTGATATATTTGAGGCTCACTACATCGGTAAGGCTAAGGACATGTGCCTGGCTAAACTGTCAGTGAACCTTCACTGTAAGAAAATAGTTTTTTAGATGGTTTACTAGTACGCCAGTGATTTTCGATTGTTTTTTGCCCTCTCACTGCTTTGGGTTTTTGCGTGCGTGAATCTCTTTGCAGGTCTTCTTTTGCCGCTTTCCTTCAATAAAATTTTAGTTATTAGAACAGGCCCGTCTTGTGCTCATCTCTTCTCCTGTGTTGTGTCTTCTGGCTGGTTTTAAGATGTAATACTGAATGCCGGAAGAGAGCCATTTAAGTCAAGCGCATTTATAATGGCCGCAGCTATAATAAATGTCCATTTATTACAAAAAAATAGTGCTTACTTCATTAATTTATGCATGAAGTAAATGACACTGCATCAAAATAAAAAAAAGGACTAACCCTCATGGCCAAACTGCAGTTACAGCAAACAAGGGGACACCATAAACCTGCCCCACACGCAAAAGCTTGCACTTCAGGCCAATGCAGAAATCAGATCAGATTAATTCCCAAACTGCATGACACTGCCACGCAAAGAATGTGACAAGCAATAAAAGAGCAGCAAAAAAGCGAACTGTAGGTAGCAGCCAATCTCATGCAGACTAGCTACAAGGTCAGGCCAACATAGACTTGGAAGGAGAAATTTGAAAAAAAAGCCAAAAGCACATATTAATTTTTAGGTTTTCGCAGCACACTGAGCCCTTTAAATGGCAAATACTTTCCTGAAAAGACATAACAGAAGCGACAAATTTTTTCGGCAATCTATTTTTTTCATGTACTTCAATGTTCTTGAAGCATGGGCAGGTACAGAGTAGTCTGTTTGGTGCATGCATCCCTAAGCAATGCCATGCCAAAAACTGTACTTGGCACTTCTGAACTAGAAAAAGCTTGCCTTACTGAGTGAATACCACTGGCCATCCACTAATTTCCCAGCCTGCTCCAGGTCCCTGGCACAAATCACACGCAAATTGGTGGCTTGCACAACTTCCATGCAACTCTTAGTCTTTATTTAGCTGGAAAAATGAGGGATCAGCGAGATATCAAATTTTACATGCACTGCTTCGTTTCAATGACCGACTAAGAAAAAAAACAGCGTTTTCTGTGAGCACAACTATTTTTTCGCACTGGCTTTCTACAGTAAACCATGTTTATTGCGACCTCATTACGGACTTGCTGCCGGTCTCAGCACTAGAAATGCTTGTTAGCTGAAAGCCCTTGGGCTTACACTGGTTAATGCAGAAAACCTCTGAAAGGGCAACCAGAGCTTCGAGCTTTAAGCCATAGGTATTCAGAAGCTCAGTGGTTCTGTGGGACAACTTTTGGCTGGGTGACACAGTAGCAAATGCTGCTCCAGTTACTTTCACTCAATTGCAAAAAACTCGCACAGCAGAAACCTGTCCTCTATTTTGCATTGCAGAAACAATCACTGAAATTCAAAGCACACATACTAAATGCACACCGACCTTCCAACACAGCTTCAAAATTATGGGTATAATTATTGCAATGAAATACCAGTCAGTACATGCAGTTTTCAATTTATCCAAAAATTATAAGTAACCGGCAAACAATAAACATAAAAGAGAAATAAAATAGCCAGAATTGTTTAAAAAAGTTGTCAGAAGAAATATCCGACATCCACTACAGTCCAGCAGTTCTTCGGCATGTGCACCTTCAAACCACACTTTCTTACAGGCTCATTTGCACAGAAATTGCGTTGAACGTGATGTTTAGGAATCTTTTTTGGGTGCAACAGTAGGAAGAAACCAGGTTTCACCCAAAAACGAAAGGGCCCTACACATTCCATCACAAAAGCAGATGGTGCACTTGAGTCGCCTCTTATGCTTATGCAAGAAACAAACACAGCGATATCTTGACTAAATCGAAAAAAGAGGAAGTGCAATGCATGCGTAATGCAGGGAAGATATTAGCAATACCACACTAAAACACTGGGAGTATTCCAAGAATATGTGAAAGCATGAATGGGTGGCAATCAGATGGCTCAATGAGATTAGGAAATTTGAGGAAACAGGGTGGTAGCATGTGGCACAGGATACAGTTACCTATGATGAATAGGAGAACCATTGTTCTGCATTAATTTTGACGGCACATTCACACGACAGACAAGATCAGTAACTCCAGGAATGGACTGCGTATCATGCGACTCAATGTCAATCACCATTGCAAATGGCACCAGCACCGCGGACTGCACATGAGAAAAAGTAGACATATTTTTGCTCTCAACTTTGAGCAGCTGTCAGCTGCGCTTTTAAGAGCAAAGGTCTTAAGTACGGCAACATTGGCACTTTGTTTTACTGACATGAGGGTGCTTGTGAGTGTGCGATCCCCATATTTGTTTTGCACCAAATGTGTTAATTGCGAGGTATGATTAACTAAAGAGGGGCATCTAACAAGGGCATCATCCCTCCACTAGGGCAGCTCTTCTTCAATTCCCTTCTATATCCCTTCTTTATATCACGGTTCAAGTGTCCACCAAAATGTGATACATTTACTCTTACATTTCCTTCAATTTTTCCTTCAAGTAATTTTAAAATTTTTCAAGAATGCAGCTTTAAGGTAGAGACACAAACTGTGCAGTATAACCATATGCTATGACAATAAACCAGCAATAAATGTGTGCTGACAGCAGCTTGCCCAGTGCATTGAAGGATGCTATGCCATACAAGGATTGGTGTCATTGTGCAATATTACATTACTGACAATTTGGTCTCTGTATAAGAGGTACTGGTAAACCATCACTGTAGAGCACAATGTTTTGAAAAGATAAATGAACATATAGGTCCTTTTCGAGGACACATATGCATAGCAGGCAGCAGGTGTGTAATGCCAAAGCATGTTTATGTTAACAGCAGCTGCGTCAAGAGCTACATCAGCGACTATATTTTGTACTAGTCTACAGTACCGGAAATTATAAGCTGAGGTACTGCTGTGAAGTGCATGTAGAGTTTGCATGCATTTCTAAACCTAGCTGCAAGCCTATGTTTAAAATATTTTTCTAAATAGGCAGCCAAGATATGCATCACTGAAAAAGAATAACTACCATAAAGAGATCAGGAGGGATGACAGGCGAAGGCAGGAACCACGCATGCCCCAATAGATGCTGGCAGCTGGCAACTGCAAATAAATACATCCAGAGAAACAGCTGTCAGTGGCTGTAGCCATGTCATGAATGACAAGCGAGGAAATCATCTACTGCTTTAACAACTCAAATTAGACATATTATAAATAAATAAAAACCAATGAGCCAACCCATGACAGCAGAAATGAACAGATCTTAAGAAATGCACCCATATACATTCTTTGATAAGTCACAATGACTGTTATAACCACACTGAAAGATGAGGTGGATGAAATACAACACACAAATTTGAATAAAAAATCTACAGGTTTTCATTAATTCCTATCATGGTGCCTTGCACCAATGTCTAGGAATTAAATTGAAAGTTGCAACCGGTTTGCCTTCGTTAAATGAGAAGAGAGAATTGAAAAAAGCTTGCCTTCACTAGCAAGAAGCTTGATATCTCACAGCACAGCTTAGCATCATAAAAAAATTGGTAGCGCATTTAAAAATTCTGCATAAAATTAAAAACTGCACAAATTAGTCGACTGGCAATGCAAGTTAGGGCAAGAGAAACAAAAAATACGAAAGAACACTCGTGAGTGTGGTGATGGGAGGTCTGTGGGTAGGATCCCGTGCCTGGGAAGAGTTTCGAGCTCAGAAAATAGCCAGCAGCACAGCTGATCGCAAGCAACCAAGAATAAAAACAAAGTGAAAACAAGTAACAAAAACCATCGACAATGGCGAACGTCTTGAATGCGGGCCGCACAAGCGAGGGATATAGCAAAAAGGTAGAAATCCGAAATAAGTGTGCAGATGCATCCCCGACAGCTCGCCGTGCTCAGAAGGAGAGGAAGCATCGACGCTTACAGCTCCGGAGACGCAAGATTAATCTAACTTTGACATAACACTGCCTCAAATCCTGTTCCACTGGGGAAGCACACATAAGTTTACAAATGACAAGGCGAGGAATATGCACCAGCCTTTCGGATGCGATCGCTGTCTCAGAATAATTTATTATGACGAATATTAAGGCACAAGCACTAATCTGATAAGTACCAACCCTGAGGAAAATAGTGCGGTGTCTGATCGCAGCCGGCCTAGCGCGCGCGCTCCGCCGCGCCGCACTTCTCCCTCATCGTCTTCTACGTAGCGCAAATCCATGCTTTGCACTGAGTGTGGAAGCGCTAGCAAGCGAAAGAGTAACTCTGTTGTGATATCTGGTGCCATTTTTATTTACCACGGCACGCGAGTACTAAACGCACATAAAGAAAATGAGAACAACACTTGTCATGCAGGAGATAGGCCCTGTTTTTTGGCGCCTCAATATACCTGCGGCAACCGCATGCAGACTGCCTCCACTCACATCCCTATATAGCCGCATACAAATAGCGCGTGTGAATACAGATCATTAGCAATGAAACGCAGAGCGGAACTCACCGGTCGTGCGATTCATCCAGACTTAGTAAAACCGCGCAGGAGTCTTCGTTGCCTTTACAGATGACAAGACGTCACAGCACTGTATTTTTTCTTGGCTTACCCGCTGAAACTCGGCAATGTTGACAGGCTGTAATTCTGGTCGTTGGCTTCCAAAACACACTCCTGCTCACCTTCCCATTGAATGAGTTCTTCACACGTGTCCGCCGTACAAGCACTCAAGCACTCAAGCAAATAATACAAAACACGACGCGTCGTTTGCGCTGCAATGGCGGCGACGGCTGCGCTTTCGCGTCGTTGGAAAATTGCAACCGACAAAGAAGTTTGTTTTTTAAACCATGAATAATTAAATTATCTCCATAACAAAAATATTCATTTTTTAAAAATTATTTATACTATATATATGAATATTAAAGTGCTTTTAGTTACTTTTTCCTGGCATGGCATGGCGACCCTGTGATCTCCTGAAGTGACCCGGATGCCCTAGCAGACGACGGAGCAGGCGACAGAGCAGACGACGCTGTTGACGGAAAGCAATTCTGTTTGATGCCAGATAAATTCCCAAAGTTGCGACAAAAACAACGAAAAAATGCGCCTTATCTCAAGCTGGTGAATATCGTGGATACGTTGAACGCGATTGGCACGATGGAGAGCAGCTGCGATGCATTAATTTGTGCGACACTGGCACGCATACCGGAGAACATGAAATTTAACAGCTTAATCTGTGACCAGTACAAGCGGATTGCTTTAATATCAACTGCGATACGAAACTACGTCGATACTTGCGTCACACTTTAACATGGCTTGAAAATGTCACAGAAGCCAAGAGGACACTTAGTTTCAGTATCGCCATTCGACTTGCGCACGCCGATTGGCGTGCAGGCGCTGTTGTGGCTGGCTATACATGCCGATATCGCAAGCACGTGCGGATACGCAGGCACCGCTGGCTTCGTCGCATGTGTATTACAGCTTTCTGGGCTTCCAAAGCCGCATTGTACTCTTGAGCATGCACAACGTTCGTTACACTGTCATGTGGGAACAGAAGAGATTTAAGTGGATGCTCGAGCAGTGCCTCTCCTCTAAGCCAAATCTCGTTCGGTGAGAGAGCCAGGTCGCAGGAAGCAAGTTGAAGACTCAATTCGCCAATGTGAATGAGCACTTCATTTCGCTCGGTGCCCGTCACCAACAGACCAGAGCACCTCGCATCCTCTTTGCGACTCGCCACAGTGAACGCGCTTTGAAGCATCTTTGGTCAATTTGATCCTATCGCTGTCACACGACAGCACGACAGCATTTCTAGAATTCTGCAGTAAAACAATTACCCTCACCAGGAATCTGTCGTGCGACACATCCCACGATAGGTATCTATCGCGCGGCACAATTCACGACAGGTATCTGTCGCGCTACACATCCCACGACAGGTATCTGTCGCGCGGCATATCCCACGACAAGCTGTTGTGTCGCGCGACAGGCCGCACGACAGGTACTTTTGCCACGTGAAAATAGGCGCGCAAGAAGTCTGTCGCGCGACTGAACCCATGACAGGCAACTTTACTGAGGCACGCAATCTCTGTCGCGCGGCACGAATCCCTCTGTCGCACGACAGTACCTGCGACAGAAACCTGTCGCGCGACAAATGCTGAGACAGGGACCTTCTTCGCACGACGAAATGCAGGAAAGATGTCTGTCGTGCGGCAGAACCTACAACAGAGAACTTTGTCGCGCGAAAGAACCCACGACACGAACTTTGTCTCACGATACAATGCACCACAAGACAGCATGTCTTGCGACACAAAATTGTGTCGCGCGACAGATGCGCGACAAAAAATTCTGTCGTGTGTTTTGATCGGGTAAGAAAGAAAATATTTCCAGAAATCAAAAATTTTCACCAAATCGACCAGTTTAACAAGGGGAGAGACAAGTCGGCCTGGCTGGTGCGTGATCCTGCGGATAAAAACAGAGGAGAATGAGGACACGACGCTGTCCCCACTTTTCGCACAGTGCGACCCCTACGTATGTCAGCAGAGGGTGAGCGCACGTCTGCTCCGCCGAAACAAAAATACGAAGCAGCTAGTTGGCGGAGGCTGCAAACGGGAACATTCTTTGAACTACATATACTTAGCAAGATGTATCCTACACAGTATAGGAACACATGCCCGTGGTGTGGGGCAACCCCCCCGTTTTACCATATAACCTGGGAGTGTAAGTGAAACTGCACGTTCCACCAACACAAAACACCGAGTGCGGAGAAGTGGGTAAGCCGGCCCACCAGCTGCGAGCTCGCCGCCCAAAGGGCAATGGTGCAGCACACAAGCGAAGCAGCGCGACTCAGTGGAGCCCTGTACTAGGGACCCAACCCTGCTTTGAAGGTCAAGAATCTGCAGCGATGAAGATGAAGACCGAACGCTAAACCCTTAATGAACCAAATAAAGTTTTTCTCTCTCTCTACGGCGAAAGGACGCCAGCACATCCTCTGAGTACTGTCCCGTTGTAAAATCATTCCGGCTAGAGCAGAGTGTCAAAAACATCCTAGATTTTCAATGCCTAGTGTAGAAATCATGCAACGCCAGAAACGCGTTCTGTTTACTACAAACTATATATACAATACACAGTTGCGAACTATTTTTCTGAATACGCCGCACGTGGCCAACGCGAGCTCGTGTACTTCAAGAAATTACTAAGATGAAAACATCAACAATTCCTGTGATTCGCAGAAACTGAAAACGCGCCTAAAAGCCTTGAAAACCCGCGCTCAACACCTCTCCGCGACGACACTCCCTGGCCTTTTGACTACAACGAGCCAACTAGCGACTGCAGCGCCACCTCGTTTGTTTGCAAACATGCCGGAGGTCTTTGTCCTGCCACGTGACCCCACAGCATGCGCGCTAAATATGAACGGTGTTGGGAAGTCCGCGACGCGCGGGCGCAAGGCTTTTAGCGTTACGCATGACACGGGAATTGATTAGTGTGAACTGTTACAAAATTGCAGTTCGACATAAAGTGCAGCGCTAAAAGCCTCCCGCCCGTGCGTTCCAGACTTTCCAGTGCCATTCAAATCCAGCGCGGTTCCTGTGGAATTCCTGCGTAGTCAAAGACACAGCAAACAAGCAGCCATCTGGTACGCTGGCATTTGCGCTGATATATATACTTGAAGCTAAAAAAAGCGTCGTCGAATGACGAATTTACCAAGTAAACGAGTTATATATATCGCGTCATCAACAGCTGCAGAAAAAAATCGTATTTATCTGCCTGGCTGAAGCGGAGGTAGGTTTACAGAAGAGGGGTGGGGGGATTTTCTCCAAAAGTGAACTATTTTACATATGAAAACCATGCTTAATACCACTTTTTCCAACAAAACTGGTCCAACAATTACGGGTTCCAAGAACACCTCCTTCCCCCTTCTCCGCTCTCCCCTCTCCACCGCCTGGTTAGGCTCCATATTGCAAGCGTTCTTTCTACCTGAGTGCATTCGATTTTTATGTCTGTACGAAGTGCACTCCGAGTGGACACGTCCAGTTTTTGAGCTATGGAAGGCCCCTCCGCATGGAAGAAACGAAAGACGTACCTTCACGAGAGCCAACCATTTGATGTGCCACTATCAACTCGCCACTACCGTCGGCGTCACTTACGCGAAAATCTGACAGATGTAGGATATGACGGCCATCATGCGATTCCTGGCACCCAAGACACAGGTGCAGGAACTTCTACGTTCGTGCCACCATTATCGCCGGTACA
The DNA here is from genome assembly GCF_052857255.1 of Amblyomma americanum. NCBI lineage: Eukaryota > Metazoa > Arthropoda > Arachnida > Ixodida > Ixodidae > Amblyomma > Amblyomma americanum. The sequence goes on from NC_135497.1 coordinate 530,810,855, forward strand.
AGGAGGCATGTCGTGAATACTTTCCGCTGAAGGGTCGACAGTACTGTTTAGTTCCGCCGCGGACCCGACTTCAGCGGGCAGTGCTGCGAACGCAGAAGTTGGGGACGACAGTACTGTCGACCTTTCAGCGGAAAGTGTTCACGACATGCCGTCTTGTACCGGCGATGATGCCGGAACCGAAGAGCCCCCTGCGTCCCCGGCGAGCAGTACGGACCACAGTACTGGCGACCCTTCAGCGGAAGCTATTCCCGACATGCCGCCGTGTGCCAGCGAAAATGAAAATCAGCCTTGCGGACCTGGCCCAACGTTAAAAGTGCACCAGGCACTCAGTGAAGCTTTGCAAGAGTATGGCACCGCCACTCTTCCTGGCTCCACTACCACAAAAGCAGCAGCGATCGTCATGATCGTGGCGTTAGTCGTCGCCCACGGTCTCCCGTGGGACACCGTTGACGGCCTTTTGCGCCTCATCGACGCATTGTTCGGCTTTAATGGCAACGTGCGGCCGAAGAGCAAGTATTTGCTCAGGAAACTATGCAGTTCGCAATTGAATTGTCATGTAAAGCACCACTACTACTGTGCAGACTTTGTCAGCGTGCTGGACCCAGTGCATGGCATGGACCAGGTCCACTGTGCACTCTGCAAGGAAAACTCAAGAGTTTCAGTGCTGAAAGACAATGGATGCTTCTTCAGCATTTTGAATGTGAAGGAGCAGCTTCATCAGCTTATTTATACATGCAAAGAGGCGTATACAATGAGTTGAAAAAAATTGAAATGCTCCAATGCACTGATCAGATAAGAGATATCACTAGTGGTCGCCTCTATAAGAACCTTGGGCGCACTGGTAGCATCACTGGTCAAGACTTAACGATCACTATCAACAGAGACGGGAGCCCAGTATACAAATCTTCAAGAACTTCTGTGTGGCCAATTCAGTTTGTTGTTAATGAGTTGCCGCCAAAGCTTCGACAACAGCATCCTGTATGAGGTGGAATCTGGTTTGGCCCTGCGCACCCCAATATGACAGTCTTCATGTACAAGTTTATTGAGGAACTGAATGCAGTTGGGACAGTTGTCTGGATGTTTTGCTCTGAGACTGTCAAATCCAATGTTCATGCTATATGTTGTACAGTAGATGCTCCAGCTCGGGCTGCCGTGGGAAACCACACCCAGTTAAATGGAAAGTTTGGCTGCCTGTGGTGCCTTACATCAGGAACACAAGTCGCAGGTATGATTGTTTTCATCTAATTCTGCAAGTGATTCTGCTTGCATATGTGTAACCAAACTAGGCCAAGCCCGCCAGAAAATGCTTCTACAGTATAAACTTAAATTGTTGATCCACATGATGTGCTGTTAGGCAGGTTGGTTCATATAGAATAAAGCAGTATGAGTTTCTTTTAAGGGACATTCACAAGACAGACCTGAGGCGATGAGCACTTGTGGAACCCATTGAAAAGGTCGAGTTTTGAGACATACCACCAAGCGGCTTCGTGGCAGGCACTCCTCTGAGTTCCTGTTACTAAATGTACTGCATGAAGCACAGCTGTCAATTAAAAGCGATGCTGAGAATGCAAGAAGCAAAGCTGTGTATCAGAAAAAGGAAACAAAGGTTGTATTTTTGCCCAGTGCTTGAAATGTATTTGATGTATAGTACTGTTCTTAGCAGGTTTTGTTAGCTTCATTGTAGTATTTTGAGGTAACTCATTTAACCATTCAAAATGAGCACGAGGAATTTCCCGCACTCTACTGGTTTTTCACCTTGTATTTAAACCTTGTAGTAAGTGTGTGATACCTTGCATCTAAGAATTAATGATTGCAGGTGCTCGCCGCTATCGTGAGACAACAGGAGTTGCAAGAACATCAGCGGGCATGCTTAAAGATATGGACCATGCCCTCGACTGGAATGTGACCGTGAATGGCCTCAAGGGTCCATCTCCTTTAGTGAACCTGAAGCACTTTGACCTGGTGTGTAGCCAAGCAGTGGAATATATGCACTGCGTCCTGATTGGAGTTGCATGGCCGCTCACGGAGTTCTGGTTGGACTCGTCAAACTCGCACGAACCCTTCTATATTGGTATGTGTCAATTCCTGCGTCACAGAAAGAAAGTTTGAAAGAAAATGCGAGATTATTTCTGATTGGGAAATCATGTGTGTGAGTGGAATGCTAAGATAAGTGAGGGTAAAACAACTTATGAAAAAAATGTGTTATTGACAAATGGACAGACTGATAAGGACATGAGACTGCGACAGCACAAAGTGCATGTGCTAACTTTCAACTTAATTTTCTTTGAAGCACGGCAGCATATATAGCACTATATAGCTAGGCGTATATACCATATATACCGGGACCACTAAAGAAAAAGAAGAAACAGTTCTTCTGCATACTATTGTGCTGAAGGGACATTATTTCTATGGTCAAAAGATTAACTGATTGTGCACTGATGCACCCCACTCGTTCTTTCTGCATCAGATGTGCCTCTATAATCTTGCAGACCTCATGATCCCTGCTTCTTTCTTCATCCATGCATTCTCAGAATAGCAGCTTTTACGATTTGCTGGGACAGTCATGGCAGTGCACACACGAAAGACTATTTCAGTGTTGTGCCTCGTTACTTTTGCATTCACAAAGCCTTCATGTGTGCATTTTCTGTTGTGACCAATGTATACCTTACCACATGTCAGTGCAATATGGTACACCACCCTTTCTATGCACTTAACAAGCTGTCTCTGATGCTTTTGCACTCCTGCAAGTGGTTGAAAAATGGTTGGTATGTGTAGGGTGGTATTATTATTTGGTATCATTCAAATCTATAGTAGGCTTTTGCATGTGTATGAGTGGCAAAACAGGAAATGTATTCTGAATTTTTGGTACATTACAGTTCACTGAAACTGCTATGCAGATTGCGTTCTAGTTAAGTACTCGACAATCGACCACATTCACAATATCAATCAAATGATAGAGAAATGAGCAGAATATTACGAACCCCAACATATTGCCTTCATTGACTATGAGAAACCACTTGACTCGGTGGAAATCTCAGCAGTCATGTAAGCATTGCGGAATCAGGGTGTAGAAGAGTCATGTGAAAATACTGGAAGTTATCTATAACAACTGCACAGGTACCAAAGCCCTCCATAAAGTCAATAAAGATTTCAATAGAGAAGGGTGTCAGGCAGGGAGACGTGAACAGGTGGTGAGCCTGTTTACAGCTGGTATTCTGAGGCCTCGTTTGGGAGCTGCTGAGATAAGAGTTATACCCCTGTCACACGGGCACTTTCGATCCTCTTTGAACTCGATCTGCATCGAGATTTTCGAGCACACCCGAAACATCCGGTGCTACACGGGTATTTTCAATGCTCATTGAGAAGTTTCCCTCATGTGTGTTAGGCGGCGCCAAATGTTCCACCGACAGCCATAACATAGCGATGTCCGGCAACACTGTGCAGTCGGGGGCAGCGCCAGCCAAATCCGTAGCCAAATCGGTACATCTGCTAAAGTGTACTAAAAAAAACTAGTACACTTTACATCTGCATCAAGTTTCTGCTGTGCGATGGAACCCGAGGGTCCGCAACGCCTCCGCGATTTCTGCACAGACGGCGGCGTTTCTCTTCTGGCGCCGCAAATCATCTAGGCGGTCTTGCCAGCAGCCGATGAGAGCTGCTGTTCTGCTGTCTCGCGCTCGCTCCACAGCTTGCGCGCCGACGAGCAGGAGGACGCCATCTTTGTTTACACTGACGCCGAAGCTTGGAGCGTGGTGTGGAGATTATATTCAAATATGTTTGCATATAAGCAGGCATAATACCTGAAAATGTTCTGTCTTGCATTTTAATCAATTAAAACAACAATTGTGGTTTTGTTTTGTTAACTAGTATTTATTTTTACAGCTTCATGAGAGCGAGTGTGCTTTCGATTGTGCTTGGAACCTCAAGCACTCTTGAGGAATCGGCATCGAGTCAAGCAGGATCGAGCTCGATTGCGCTTGAAATTGGCCGTGTGACAACAGTCGATCTGCATTGAGTTCGATGAGCATTGACTCAATGAGGATGGAAAGTGCCCGTGTGACAGGGGTATTAATGGATATTACCTGAGTAATCTGCGATTCGCTGATGACAATGCCCTGTTATGTCACTCAGGAGATGCAATGCACGATCAATGAGTTAGACAAACAAAGCAGAACAATGGGTATAAAAATTAACACTCAGAAAACCAAAGTAATGTTTAACAGATGCACAAGGCAACAGCAGTTCACAATTGGTAGCGAGTTGGTGGAAGTGGTAAGGGAATAAGTCTGCTTAGGGCAGATAGTGACCGCTGATCTCGATCAAGAGAGGGGAATAACTAGGAGAATAAGGATGGGATGGAGCACATATATCAAGTTCTCACAGATCATTAATGGCTAATTGCCAATATCACTCAATAGAACAGCAAACAGCTGTATTTTACCGGTACTGGCCTATGGGGCGGAAACGTGCAGACAAAAACAGTTTAACTTAAGTTAAGGACAACGCAGTAAGCTATGAAAAGAAAATTGATAGGTGTAACGTTAACAGACCAGAAGCATGCAGAGTGGGTGAGGGAACAAACACAGGTTAATCATATCCTAGTAGAATTCAAGAGGAAGAAATAGACTTGGGCAGGGCATGTAATGCGAAGGCAAAATAACAACTGGTTCCTAAGGGTAACGGAGTGGATTCCAAGAGAAGGCAGGCGAAGCAAGGGGCGGCAGAAAGTTAGGTGAGCAGACGAGATTAAGAAGTTTGCTGGGATACGATGGCCACAGCAAGCAAATGACAGGATTAATTGGAGAGACATGAGATAGGCCTTTGCCCTGCAGTGGGCATAGACAGGCTGACGATGATGATGAATCATTTTTCACTCTGACAGGTACTACAGTGCAAGTAATAGAGCTCAGAACAGATAGTGAGGTATCTCAAAGGCAGTGAATAGTGGTAGACTGTGCATGTTTATCAGAGTAATTTGAAGTGAGAGATGAACCAAATTCCTCCTCTTAATTTTGCAGGCACTCCATCTGCAGTAGCCATCCAGGACAGGCAGTTACTGAGCATATGCCCACCCCACCCACCCCACCCTTTCACACGGCTGCCAAGAACCCTGAACGACCGGTGCTTCTGGAAAGCCAGCGAGTGGAAAAACTGGCTGTTGTTTTACTGCCTTCCAACTGTGTATGGTGTCCTGTAGCCACGTTTTTGGAAGCACACAGTGTTATTGGTTGAAGGTGTCTTTGCCCTGCTTCTCGACAATATCTCGCCAAGAGACCTTCAGCAAGCAGGCAACTTTAGCTTGTTTTGGGTAGTGGGTACAATGATTATGCTGTCACAGTATTTGTAGGGTGGGAGACCAAAAGAATAGCATCACAATGCATGAAGCTAGGTCGCCAAAAATAGGTGCCCCGGATGATTTCACACTTTTTCGATTCATTCCAGGAAAACATTTATTCTGAGAACAGAATATTGCTTCCATCTGCAAATTAAACTGGAAAGTGCTGTGATGACTTGCTTTTAATGAGTTTCTTTTCAAGAAGATTATGTTGTTTCCAGAAATATTTTTTCGCTTGTCGTACCTGTGTGCTGAAAGAGAAATGTTCGAAAGGCAATCTTCCTAATCTGTCACGCAAGTGTCTATACCTTTGTATTTCCTCCCTTTATTTTCTGGTTTTGTTTTCAACCCCTTTCCTCTGTGAAATATTGGGAATTCAGTGACAAGGCCTCTAGCAGGCAAAGTGTTTCACAGATGTGTGAGAAAAGTAGTGTCTTTTCCACATGCACATGGTGGAATCTACAAAAAAGAAATATATAGGTCCTGAATTGGCTGCAGAAATGGCAGTATTTTGAATTAGCTCCAAAGGTACCCTATTCACAAAGGAACGCCATAAATGTGTTTTCACATTACCTACTCATGAATTCCTGCTAAGTAGGGCACTGCAAGAATGCAGTGCTTTGTAGCATGAGCCGTACCTGCCTTCGCAACGTCAGACAGCTATTGCAGCTCTCTGGGAACAGGAGAGAACTGGGTTTGGTTCCACATCTGCATTGCGCGATATATCTACGCTGTGACTTAAGCACATTTTATGAAATATGGAGCGCTTACATGGCGAATATAATCATATGGACTTAGATCCACATGGGTAAAAAATGACATATCTCCAGCCTGGCAAAAGATGACATATCTACAGCCTGGTAAATAAATGAGAGCAGTCTAATAGTAGCTGTGAGACATTCCTTTGCATTGAAGGCTGCCTTATATCAGAGCCTAGCGTAATTCAAATATCGAATTTTATAGCAAAGCCTTGCTACTTTTTTCAGCAAGCCGACTACATGACTTCGTGTCCAAGGCAGCAGGATATTATGGACAGCCTTTCATGAGATTCAACGTCCATCAGCTCCTGCACCTGGCCAAGAATGTCGAGATCCTTGGACAACTGTGGGCGAATTCTGCCTTTCCATTTGAGACTGGAAATGGAAAGGTAGTGAAGATGGTAAAGGCAGCAAAAGGGGCCCCCATGCAAATTTTGGAAAGAGTTGTTGATGAGCAAGCGCTGGATGTAGCCCTTCACTCACTTTCTTTGCCCAATAATGTCAAATCATTCTGTAGTCGAGTCTTTGGTAATTGTGGTACACAAAAGGCAATTCACACGGGAGACATCTGCTTGTTTGGGGCGCCAATCAAGCCATGCGTAACACTGCAAGAGGAGCAGGCAGTGAATGGATTTTTAAACAACCAGTGCACCTGTGTGAATGAATTTTTCAAAATGAGTTTTCAGGTTAGTATAATTCATAGCGAACAATACAAAACGCAAAAAAAAGCAACAGCTGCGCAATAGTCACACATAATAATGACTTTTTTTGTCCAGCGGATTCTGCAAGTCCATCAAGTTGATGATCTTTCTGGTACAGTGGTTCTACTGTGTCAGAAATTGGTACTCGATAGCGTTGAGGGCCTGCCTTCCCACATTAGAGCATGCTTTCGGTCCCCATTTACCACCTTTGCTCTTCTCACACCGTCAGATGTGGCAATGCCATGCCTTCTCATAGACTTTACAGCCGAGGCCACATGCTATGTGTGCACTTTGCCCAATTTAATTGGGCGTGACTGACTTCAGACACTCATCTGTGTTTTTGTGGCACTGGAAAGCAGGCTTATGTACAGTCTTTGCCCAAAAGCAACTGAGCAGCCATGCCAGCAGCCGAAGCAGGCTTGCAGCTGAATGGTGGTGTGGTTTCCAGCACTGGAAACCGCTCTCAGATGTGCAATAGCACTGCGCATATGCTACCCGCTTTCTCATCATCCAAGAAAGGAGAGCGAGGACGTGCATTTAGCTTACATCAGCAGGGGCTAGTATTGGGGACTGCAGCACCGCCCCTCTGCTGCTAGCCTATTCTGGCTGCTGGCATGGATTCTCAGTTACTTTTGGCAAAAAACAGTATGTGTTCATGCGGTTGTTATGAAATGCCTCTTCAGTATAACTTTGCAACTTTGGCTGTTTACATCTTGATGATGAGTATTTCTATGACGAAAGAGCAGCTACAAAAGAGTGCCTTAATTGGGCTTGTACGTTTTTGCAAGTGGGCGTCTCTGGGGACTGAACCATGCACTTCCTGCATATGATGTGGAGGCTCAAACTACTAGGTAACTGCTACGACATGTGCACATTATTTGAACAAAAACAGCGCAGGAACAGGGACAAGAAAGAAGAAGCGCTTGTCCCGTCTTCTTTCTTATCCATGCTGCAGCGCTGTTTCTGTTCAAGTATGTACCAACTCGCTCAACTTGACGTGTTACTGAAGTTAATTTCTTGTACATTAAGCCCTGTTCCATGTATAATCCCGCTCTATTTAACAACCAGGGCGCCTTAGCGTCCCTAATGGCACTACGTGCTTCTAAAGCAAGCACAGCTTCTTGGCATGCTAGATGGGCTCTACAGCGTTTGTCCATTCTTCTCCTTTCTTGATCCTGTTCCTGCACTGTTTTTGTTCAAGTGTGTACCAACTCGCACAACTCGCCGTGCTACTGATGTGCATGTTGGCCAACTTAATTGAGAATACACTGATGCTTGAAAGAAACTGCTCGTATTTTGCGACCATGAGATGATGGTGATGGGTTTTTTATAGCGCAAGGGCATCTGTGGCCAAAGAGCACCATGTCACAAGGCATTTTTCTTCTACTCAAGGTGGGGTCAAAGACCCATTTTTCAAGCATTTTCACCCTAAATAAGCCGAGCAGCAGACCAGGGGAAGCTTGTACCTGTTTTGTCACCGGTGGGTACCTGGTGACACTGGGGTGATCCTGGAATGAAGGCATATTTTGTACATACACTATATTGAAGTAGCTTCTATTCTGTGCCACTGAATATGCAGCTGTGACCACATGCCAGCTGCCCAGTTTGATTTAGTGTACTGATTTCCAATTTTTTGTGATGCAGAAATGAAATACTATTGTAAATATTGAAGTACCTTCTATTCCTACTGTTCATTTCTGGAAGAGTGCTTGCTGAATATGTTTGTTTTTCCAACTTCCTTTATTTCGACTGCTTTCAAACAATTAAATTTTAAAGATTCACTCGTTATTTGTGTTTCTGAAGTATTTGATAGTACATTAATGAGAGGCACGATGCCACCACATAGTGCTTATGCACTGTAAGGACAATTGTCATTGCCGGGCATTGCATCCATGATATGAAAGCCTCACCTTGTGAAAGTTGTTTTTGATTCAGCACACCAATCACTAGTGTGCTGAAAGCCGGCCAAGCTACGTGTTAGTTAAGATACTTTAGGCATCATGATGCAATAAACAATTTATTTCAGAGACAGTTACTGATTTTCTTACATAAATCTTATTTTAATTGACCTTCAAATGTGTCATAAGAATTGCAACAATATTCATGTCACCCACCCCACACTGACTTTGTAAATACTTGTCGTACAAGATGCAACATACATCATCAAACTCTGATATCGCTCTCAAGTGATATTGTGTTCGATTTTGTGACTGATCAACAAGATGAATCATACATCACAGAAGTTCTGTCATAAGTCGTAGATTCTTCAATGATATCGTGTCTGACTGTATGATATACCATGCAATATGAGTCGCACATCATAGAAGCTTCGTCATAAGCCGTAGATTCTGCAACGATATCATGTCTGACTGTATGATATACGATGAAACCTGAGTCGTACATCAGTAGTTTCTTCATAAGTCATAAATTCTGCAACAATATTGTGTCTGACTGTATGATATACGATGAAACCTGAGTAGTACATCGTAGTAGTTTCGTCATAAGTCGTAAATTCTGCAATGATATCGTGTCTGACTGTATGACATATGATGCAATCCGAGTCGAACATCATAAAAGCTTCATCATAAGTCATATATTTTGTATGTTATATCATCCATCTTCAATGAGTTGTCATACAATTTTATAATTTGTCAAAAAAATACTGCCAAGATCATAGCCATAGACTTTTTTCAGCAGGGATAAAGCACTACTTGGGAACATATAAGCAAAAAATTCCATGTATCTTTATTTTGTTTCAAATCCAGACACTGAACATTTGAAGTGCTTTAAGAGCTTTGTAACTGTGTAAATTAAGAGCTTCGCAATGCCAGAAATAGCTAATTTCATACTTAATACCAAAATCGTTGTACATCACTGCGGTAGTGTGGAATATAATAAATGCACTATTCGGAGCATCAAACACCAATAACCCAGTTACGAAAACGATGAAGTAAAGCTTGAAGAGAAATTGGCAGAAGCGTTTAGTGACCATATTTTCGATTTAAAGAAGTGCATCTTTGTGGAACGCTTTCAGGCAGCCTCTAGCTTTTTTCTGTGTTTTTGCGTGTATACTGCGGGGATGCCATCCCCCGTCATACGGTGATGGATCTGAAGCCTCCTGGGCATCCGAATGGCTTGCCGGCCTCCTCCTCGAGCTCGTCCAGAAAGCGGTGGAGCCGTCCGAGCAACCCCGAGAGCCATTACACCATCGAGTACTTCAGCAATGTCAGCAGTGAGGATGGCTTTGAGACTGCTTCAGCCGGAAGACCAAGAGAAGACTTCTAGGAGCCAGACCGTCATCCAGTGAGTCCACTGTAAAAGCAAGTGGCAACACACCGACACACACCATCCTCGTCCTGCCTCTGCAGCCAACCGACAACATAAGGCGGCTGAACAGGCAACTCGTCTCTGTAGAAATTGAGGCCCTCGTGCCTAACAAAATTAAATATGTTAGAGTGAATGCGGGGAAGAACATTTGAGCCTTTGATGTCCACCATGCGGCTGCGCTGGAACCGCTGCGGGCCATAACTCAGCTCGGCGGGTTAACAGTGCGTACTTTTATCCCGCTCAGCGGGGATGAGCCCTCTTCCGTCGTAATCTATGATGTCGACGGGGTTCTCACGCGAGATGATTCGCCCATACTCGTGAGGCCGGTAAATGAGGGCACCGTAATTCTACGGGTATCACGTCTGGGCAATCCCCGTTGTTTGAAGATTGTGTTCCAAGACGACAGCCTTCTATTACACGTGAAGGTGGGCCATTTCAGTCATGCCGTGCGGCCATTTATTCCAAAACCCCTGCAATGCCACAAATGTTTGAAACTTAGCCTTGTGAGCGAGGTCTGCAACAACACGAGAGCGTGCTTTCGTTGTGCCGGAGCTCACAGCGCTGAGTCCTGTAATGCACAAGTGCTTAAGTGTTCGAACTGCAATAGGCCTCATGACGCCTCATCTAAGAATGGTCCGCGCATAAAAAACGAGCGGGTCGTTCTAAAGCAAATAGTTCGGAGCAGTTCTACGCAACGTGAAGCTGCCGCGACTGTTCGGAAAAGGCTTTCTCGCCGCAACAAGAACTCAAGAAAGTCTATTGCAAAAAGCAACAACATCGACGTGCCCACGGCACCTTCTTCTCAACGTCCTCCCGTGCAGCCACGTCCAAGTGTGTCCAGTCAACCAAATATCGCCAATGATAATCAGACCTCTTCGTTTACGAATGCTTGGCCAGCGCTTCCGCCGTTTCGTCTTGCTGAGCCTCCTCAGCGCAAGCTGCCATCGCCAAGACCACCTGTCTTTAGAGAAGGTCTCCCAGAGCAAGATCGCCAAGCGCTCGTGATTCTCAAGATTGTGATCAACGCAATTCGCCCTCTGATACAGGCCCTGCAGGCCCTGCAATCGTCAACCGCCCGAAGCATCTTACTGGTGCTGGACTCTCTGGTTCCAGCACTACAAGATCTTTAAAACAGAATGGCTGGCCAGCTTTCCACGTTTCGTGAGGAATTCAGGGGCACCGCGGTCTTCCAGTGGAACGAAAGAGGCCTAAAAGCGCGAACCGCAAGTTTTCGGCAATATGTTTTCAACAACCACTTTCCGTTATTAGTCATCTGTGAACCTAACTTATCCCAAGCAATCAGGCTTTCCGGGTACGAGCCCTCCTTTGCTCCGCTATGCGGGGAGTGCAGCAAAGTTTTGGTCTACATCCACACCGGCATAACGTATGTTTGCTGCCCAGTTCAACCCCACAATGACAATCAGCATTTGTGTTTCATAGTCAGAAAAGGATCCATAGAGTTTACACTGATTGCGTCGTCCTCCTCCTCTCAATTGGACTGCAAGAGGTTGAAGACAATTATAGAGGCAACCCGGGCTCCTTGGATTATTAGCGGAGATTTCAACGCCCACAACCAACTGTGGGAGTGTCCTTATAGTCAACGCCAGAGGGAGGAATCTGGCCTTATTTGCTTCAAAAAATGAACTTTACGTAATGAATGACAGCAGCCCGACATGCTTGTGAAGCAGTTTATACAGTAGTTGTCTAGACCTGGCGCTATTTTTGCGGTTTCTGCGCCGGCGTGTGCAGTGGTTTTGCGATGTGGAGACCCACGGGAGTGACCACATACCCACCTACCTCAAGATTTCAGGTCTTGGGGCATCCGGCCCAGCTAAGCACGCGCACATCGACTGGACGGCATTTAAAACTCGAATGTCAGAGGCGTGCAAAGAAGCCCTCACTTCCAGTTCTGAGGGCATTATAGCAACAGCAATGAAGGCTGCTAGAGGCTTCCTCACGTCAACTAGAATGCGCACCGAATTTGATATCGACTTAGACCACCTACGTGCTATTCGTCGGCGTGCAGAGAGACGTTACAGATGGACAAATGCGTAAAGAACCTGAGAGAGCCGCGTTGTTTACACAGCAAACTCAAGCGACGAATGAAAACGCTGGCGGAAAAGCACTGGAAGTCTTTCTGACAATCTCTGGATTATCGATAGCCCTTGTACCTCATTTGGCGGACAGTGCGGGGGCGTCGAACGCTTCCACAGCAAAGACAACCTTTCTATGCATTGTCACTACATCAAAATCGCCACTAGATTGAAGTTCCAACTGACTTCTGCAGGACAATCGCGGGTGCAGTGACTGCCTCTGGTTCGCAGCGTGTTCATCCTGCATCAAGAAATTTAGCGATGGATGTTGTCTTTGCTCCTGAGGAACTTGATGCTGCCCTTGCAGAAAGTAAGCGTTCGTCTGCATCAGGTCCAGATGGCATTACATATGCTGCGCTGGGCCACCTTGGCCATGACGAGCGTAGAGACGTACACAGCCTTTACAACCACTCGTGGCAAGACGAAGTTGTTCCTCCCCAGTGGAAAACCAGTCGCATGATACCATTACTAAAACCAGGGATATTCCCGGTCGACCTGATTTCATACAGGCCAATAGTTTTGGCCAGTTGTGCGAGAAAAGTCACGGAAAGATTGCTTCTGGCGCATCTTGACAGTTGCCTTGAGCACAATAACGTGTATTTTGTTGCCATGGCGAGTTTCCGACGGCGTCGCTCATCTATAGACAATGTCATTGACCTTGTGTCCACAGTAGAGGAACAGAAACGCCAGGAGCGCATGTGCGCGGTACTTTTTCTTGATATCAAAGGTGTATGCGATAACGCGACATATGACGCCATTCTTGATGCGCTAGAGGCTGTTGGAATCGGTGGACGGATGTATAGTTGGATCCAAAGCAATCTTACCACAAGGACATTTTTTATTATGTGTGAAGATGGCTCCACACTCGTGCGCAACACCTACCGGGGCGTGCCTCAGGGCGGAGTGCTCAGTCCAACTTTGTTTAATCTAACACTTATAAGACTTCCGGCGTACCTACCTAATACCGTCCATATCTCTATGTATGCCGATGACATCTGCATCTGGGCCTCCTCTGTGACGCGTCTCCCGGTCCGAGCAAGACTTCAGAGTGGCGCGATCGAAACTTCCTCTTATCTCCGAGAGCAAGGTCTGAGCGCGTCAGCCGACAAGCGCGCTATACTGGCATTTGCGCCTAAAGGTATGACTCGTTATCCGCTAATTATTGACGGCCACGTCATTGCCTATCGTGCATCTCATCGTTTCTTTAGGATTTGTTATAGATCCTAATTTATCATGAAGTTAGCATTGCAGCAATGTAAAGAAAAGGCTAATCTATATCACACACACCTGCTCAGATTTCTTCGCCGCAAATCATAGGGCTTGTTGATTCTATCAATGCTGCAACTCTACAGAAAACTCTTTTTGGGATTTGTGCGGTATAGTGCACCAGTGCTTTCAATCACATGCAAGACGAATTGGCGTGCCCTCCAAACTATACAAGGTCTGGCATTTCGCACATGTCTGGGTCTCCCTCGCAGCGCATCAACAGTTGCTATCATTGCAATCGCCCAGGACTACCCACTCTCGACGTATATAACACTTGACACCCTGCGGATCTACATACGGCATATAACAAGGATTCCCCAGCACCACCTTGTGTCAGTGGCGGATCAAAGACCACACGCAGCGTTTCAAAGGTTCTAGCAGCCCACCAGACGTCCATCCGATCACAGTTCACCCGGCAGCAAGTCCTTCCTCTGCACTGTGGTGTCTGCGGGAGCCATGCGTGCGCCTTACAATTCCGGGCATAACGAAAAAATCGAACTTATCGACACCAACCATTAAACAGTTGACACTCTACCTACTCCACGCCGCATATAGTGACCGCACTCATGTGCATGCAGCTGGTTCGGTTTCAGGTACAAGTTCAACCTACGTCGTGATCATTCCTGCGAGACAGACCAGTATTATCCAGCAAACTTCGCATCGGACCACCTCCACCGGGTGAGAATTTTCCGCTCTTTGTGTGGCTGTGCAGTACATCGGTGCACAAACACCCTACAAATTGGCTGTGTTCTGTGACTAAAAAGCAGCCCTACCGAGTCTTAGTTCTTCTTTACGCCATGGCGATCAAGAGGAACTCGTAGCTGAATTAAGACATCTCCAACACCAGGCGCAGGAAGAGGGTCATGACATCGTCTTCCAGTGGATACCGGGACACTCTGGCATTGTCGGAAACGACGCAGCTGACGCTGCAGCACGACCTGCTCACGGCAGTGCCAACATTGTCGAGATAAAGTTGGCAAGAGCCGACGCAGCAAGTCATCTGCGAATGCTTGGCCGAAGAGAGCTTTTAGCGTCATGGTCTTCTACTGCCAACTCCACATGCCACCTGCACCGCCTAGACCCCTTACTTCCACTCAGTCCTCCGTCCGGCCTCTACCGCTGCAATGCTATTCTGTTGTGTCGCCTGTGGCTGGGAGTGGCGTTCACAAGTGCCTACTCCCACTTTATCGCAATGGCAGACTCCTGCGTGTGAGATCTGTGGGTGCGACGAAACTATAGAACACCTTTTTTGTAACTGCCCTCGGATTCAGCGTGAGCGTGCACTCCTGGCTGCAACACTGCGCCGTTTAGATCCTCGCCCCCTTACTGAAGCCAAGATTCTGGGTGCTTGTAGTAAGCCTACATCGCAGAGGACAGCTTTGAAGGCACTTCTCAAGTTCTTGAAGGACTCAGGACGGAGTGTAAGGTTGTGAACTATCAGTGTATGCCCTGTGTACCCTGCAAGTAATGGCCAACGGATATGTTTAAAAGCGATCATCTTCCTTTGTTCTCTCCCCTTTCTATCTCTCCCTCCGTTCCCCTTCCCACGTGTAGGGTAGCATACCGGGCGCCGCTTAGTTAACGTCTCTGTCTTTCCGTTTGTCTTTCTCTCTCTCTTCACAAGTTATTAGGAGGCCAGTATTCGGAGTACATTCCGCATACATGAGCAAGGAATTTGAGCATACGGTCTTATTACACCTAGTTATCGAAGCAAAAGTCGTTCCGATGGTTAAGCGATTAAAGAGCACTACATCCTTGGATTTTATGGCATTCAGGAGCGCCCTTCATTTTTGTAGCATATGACATCAAACAGCCGCTCACTTAACTTGCTAATTTTTGTCTTGTGAACGGTGGCTTTCCTCAGCTATTGCAAATAGCAAATTTGTGTGTCTTATAAAAGAAAGGAGATATAAATTACCTAAATAATTACACACCGATATCAGTCTTCTAAATTTTTTCTGAAATCGTGGAAAAAGTGTATCTTTCAGAACCAGTGGGGTTCACGGAGAAGAACTTGATGAATTTTGAGTGCGGATTCCAGAAAAAGTGCTCCACTGAACTTGCCCTGTTTGACCAGAAAGAAATGATCTTAAAATATATAACAAAATCATTATGTAGTAGAATTTTTTTTCAATTTCAGTAAGCCATTTTGATCTCTCTACCGAACTTCGCTTCCACAAAAGCTAAGTGTTTATGGCATACATGGCACAGCTTTTACTTTTATGCCGTCATTACTTAGACATATAACACAATATGTACCTTTAAAAACCTACTGGTCGTATATTAAACCTAATTTCTTGGAAATACCGCAAGGAAGCATTTAGAGAGCATATAATACATTCATAAATGATATTGTCAGCCTCGACAGCTCCTTAAAATTTATAATGTACGCAGACGATACGAGACTTTTTATTGCAGATAACCGCGACACGCTATTCCTGGGTAGAAACGACATATTAACAAATCGAGTCACTAGGCTTCTGGCAAAGCATTAGAGAAAAAAACACGCAAAGGTAAAAAAGTAAGGCCCTAGTTACTCTAGCGATAGGAAAGAAACTGGATTTCAGTTGCCCCTTATTAAGTACCAGGCCCATTGAAATAGTAAATACTATAAAAACTGTGGGTGTATATTATTCAGGTCATGCGGTAGCCAGATCCGCACGTTTAGTTGGCCTAATTTACCGCAACTGGCAATTACTGTCCATAAATGCTAGACTGAGTATCTATCAGCAACCTTTCTTTGTCATAAACAATAATTCTTTTTGGTGTAGATAAGAACGGCAAAAACCAATATCGAGAGGACATAGCAGTAGGTCTAAAAACACAGGTGCGATAGGATAGAAGTAGACAACACAGGCACTAGACGTCAGCTGACTTTATTCACGAAAATATCACGCATTTACAGATGACAATCAGGTGCCAAGAAAATCAACAAAGAAATCGTATGCGTGACGGCACTTCCCGATAGAGGAACGTCAATTTTTTATGGTTTATGGGAATTTAACGTCTCAAAGCGACTCAGGCTATGAGGGACACCGTAGTGAAGGGCTCCGGAAATTTCGACCATCTGCGGTTCTTTTACATGCACTGACATCGCACAGCACACGAACCTCAATTCTTTGGTTGAAAGATAGACATTCGGTTTGCTAATGCAGGATTGCCTTTCCACGAGTATAAAGACTTCCAATACATCCCGCTCATTCTGGTCTACATTTACAATATTCTCACGTGTCTGCTCAACAAATCGGGTACAAATCTTTTGCAGTATGCTGTGCGTCTATTTGCTGCCACCACAACTGCTACCCAGGAAGGCGGCGATGCAGTGTTCAGGACATGGAACAGGCAAGTCGTGCGTGTGACTGAATTCTTTTGGAATCCAGCCTACAGAAGCTGTGCACCTTGAAGAATTCAACGTGAGAGTGCAACATAGATCGCAGGACTGTTACTTGCCTTGGAGGGTATGATGTTCCTGAGGACGTTAAGAGTTTTCTGTGCGTTGGGCTTAGGTACTACACAGAGCCCAGAGAAACGGCAACCGGCCTGGTATCAATGGTTAAAAAGATCACCAACCTGGCTGATAAAGAGGAGAATGAACGTCGCATATCTAAAGGCGCTGATTCTATTCGGAGGCATGATTTGCAGTGTGGGAGGTCTATTATCAAAGTAAAAGTGACTGTTAATTACCTAAAATCTAAAGAACTAAGGTTAATAATATCGGACAAGCAAGGCAGGTTTGTGGTTATGCGAAAAAATTCTGCTTAGACAAGGCGAATTAGGCAATTTCTAAGAATTTTGTCCAAATGCGGTCAACAGGTCCGGGGATCAAGAAGCGTGCTCTAGCGCTTTGTGATCAGATGAACCTAACTAATCTAAAAAAATAAGAGGCCAGACAAGATGGACCGACAGTATTTTTTTCGAAAAAAAGGTGTAAGCTGGATGTTCACCTGCGCGCGATTGTCACGGAAAAAGGGTCTTGGCAAGGTGCCCTGTCCAGGTTCCTCCAAGAATGTTTGAAGCTCTTCCTGTTTTCGACTCATTTAGGGTGGCTAATTCGAAAGAAGTGCTTAAATTTTTCTCCCGAGAAGACATGTCTTTGGGGTCTAAGCTGGCGTTCTTGATTGACGTTGACAATATTTTCTACTCAATTCCCCCAAAAGATATCTTAATGGCAGTTAAGGACAGCATGTAAACTAAAAGCACTGCAAGGTTTCAAAATGATGTAGGCATTTATCTGATAAAATTTTTATTGCTTTTAGAATTTTATTTTTCTAATACTATTGTTAATTTTAAAAGCGGGAAACTTGTTCACCGTGGGGGCGCCTTCGTAGGTTCGTGACTCGCTCTGTTGCTTAGTGAACTGTTTTTAGTGAGTTTCGACAAACGCTTTGAAGCGCGCCTCAATGACAAAAACATTTTAAGGATTTTTAGATATTGTAACGGAAAACAGGGAGACAGGTCGCTAACCAGCAGAATACAGCAAGCAGCCAGCCAGCCAGCGCGAGACACTTCAACGTCTTCGAAGACACTTCAGCGCCACCTGAGAACACCAGGTGGCATTACTCCCCCTCCAAAAAAAAAAGAAAAACAAAAGCGGGGTTGCAGTATGGGCAGTGGAAAGAGAAAAAAAAACAGCACAAGCACACAAAAATGTACAAGGGAGGTGGGCGAAGGTGTTCCACGCGAAAACTAGCAGAACACTGAGCGTACTATCCATTACCGCGTGAAGTAGGGTTTCATGCGGACAACGTGCACAACCTCAGAGCGGGGTGGACGACGCTGAGGCTGCACAGTCCCGTCAGGAAGAACTTCGTAGGTCACTTCGGTGACGCGGCGCAAAACTCGGTACGGTCCAAAGTAACGGCACATCAGTTTTTCAGACAAGCCTGGGCGGCGTACCGGGGTCCACACCCAAACTTGGTCTCCCGGATGGTATTCGACGTGCCGATGACGGAGGTTGTAGCGGCGTGCATCCGTGCCCTGCTGCCGCTGAATGTGAAGACGGGCAAGTTGACGTGCTTCCTCGGCGCGCTGAGCGAACTGCTCGGCGTCTGGCGTGAGTGGGTGGTCATCAGTGCTGCATGGAAGCATTGCATCCAGCATCGTCTGAACGTCACGTCCGTAGACCAGACGAAATGGTGTAAATCGGGTCGTCTCCTGGGTGGCCGTGTTGTAAGCGTATGTGACGTACGGGAGAATCTCGTCCCAGGTTTTGTGCTGCGAGTCTATGTACATTGCGATCATGTCGGCGATCGTTCTGTTGAGTCTCTCTGTGAGCCCGTTCGTCTGTGGGTGATAGGCAGTAGTTTTGCGATGGTTCGTGTGACTGAGCTCGAACACGTCGCGCATGAGCTGTGCCGTAAACGCCGTACCTCGATCAGTGATTACGTGGGACGGTGCGCCATGACGCAGCACGATTTGTTGCATAAAAAACTGGGCGATCTCAGATGACGTACCGCGCTGCACCGCTTTAGTTTCCGCATACCTTGTTAAATAGTCGGTCGCGACTATGATCCATTTATGACCGGCCGATGACACAGGGAATGGGCCCAGAAGATCGATGCCGACTTGATCAAAAGGCGTCCGAGGGGGTTCAATAGGTTGGAGCAAGCCCGCTGGCTTGAGAGGAGGCGCCTTACGACGTTGGCAATCGCGGCAGCCTCTGACGTAACGCTGGACGGCGTGAGAAAGTTTGGGCCAATAATACGCCTGGCGCACGCGTGCAAGTGTGCGGGCAAAGCCCAAGTGGCCGGAGGTCGGCTCATCGTGACAAGCAAGAAGGATATCGGCGCGGAGATCTGCCGGAACGACGAGGAGGTGCGCTCGGTCAACAGTGCTGGAGTTTTTCTT
The DNA here is from genome assembly GCF_052857255.1 of Amblyomma americanum. Lineage (NCBI taxonomy): Eukaryota > Metazoa > Arthropoda > Arachnida > Ixodida > Ixodidae > Amblyomma > Amblyomma americanum. The sequence goes on from NC_135497.1 coordinate 530,830,182, forward strand.
AAACAAAATGCCGTTCCGGAGACAGAAGGCCGGCAGGTTTCTAGAAAATTGTCGGGGTACGACAGAAGCTCGGCCCTCCAGATAATCAATGATAGGTCGCAGGTCTGGGTCAGCTCGCTGGCGGGTCATTAGGTCTAAGGCGCTGACAACTCCAATAAAACCACTCTCGTCCTCTATGCTATCATCCGCTAACCCGACGGGCGCGCGAGAGAGTGCGTCAGCGTCTTCGTGCGTCTGGCCAGATTTGTGCACAATGGTGTAATCGAATTCTTGGAGGCGGAGGCTCCATCGGGCTAGGCGCCCCGATGGGTCGCGAAGATTTGCAAGCCAGCACAACGAATGGTGGTCGGTAACTACTTTGAACGGGCGGCCGTAGAGGTACGGACGAAATTTCATGGTTGCCCACATAACCGCAAGGCATTCTTTTTCTGTGGTCGAATAGTTTGTTTCAGCGCGAGAAAGCGTGCGGCTTGCATACGCGATGACCCTTTCCACGCCACCTTGGTGTTGGACGAGTACGGCGCCGAGGCCGACGTTGCTCGCGTCGGTGTGGACTTCGGTTTCAGCCTCTTCATCAAAGTGCGCAAGAACAGGGGATGTTAGCAGTCGTCTGCGCAGCTCGGCAAAAGCCTCCTGCTGCTCGGCAGCCCACACGAACTGTGTATCATTGCGCGTGAGGTGGTACAGGGGTGCGGCAATCTTTGAAAAGTCGGCGATGAAGCGGCGGTAATATGCGCACAGACCCAAAAAACGTTGCACACTTTTCTTTGTTGCAGGAACAGGAAAGTTGGCGACGGCAGCAGTTTTCTCGGGGTCGGGCTTAACGCCATCGGCACTCACGAGGTGACCGAGAAACTTCAACTCTTTGTACCCAAAGTGGCACTTCTCGGGCTTTAGCGTTAAGTCGGCCGATCGGAGGGCATCTAATACTGTCCTCAGGCGTTCAAGGTGTTCGGCAAAGGTTTCGGAAAATACGACGACATCATCGAGATAAACCAAACAAGTTTGCCATTTTAGTCCAGCGAGAACGGTATCCATCATCCGCTGGAAAGTTGCCGGCGCTGAACATAGCCCAAAAGGTAGCACTTTAAATTCGTACAGTCCGTCGGGTGTCACGAACGCCGTTTTTTCGCGGTCCCGCTCGTCGACCTCTATCTGCCAGTACCCACTCTTTAAATCAATGGAGGAGAAGTACTGGGCGCGACGAAGTCTGTCGAGCGAGTCGTCGATACGAGGCAGCGGGTAGACGTCTTTTTTGGTGATGTTGTTCAGTTTCCGATAATCCACGCAGAAGCGGAGTGTCATATCCTTTTTCTTCACCAGCACGACAGGTGAAGACCAGGGGCTGCTGGAAGGTTGAATGATTCCATCTGAAAGCATCTCCTTCACCTGCGTTTGGATCGCCTCACGCTCCTTCGGTGAGATACGGTACGGCTGCTGATGGATGGGGCGGGCATCGTCGGGCGTAATGATGCGGTGCTTGAGAAGAGCCGTTTGCCGGACTTTCGACGAAGAAGCGAAACAGGAGGAGTATTCAAGTAGGAGGGCACGTAGTTCTCGCTGTTGAGTCACCGAAAGGTCCGGGCTGATGTCAAGGGATGGGCGCACAGGTCTAACAGCTTCGAACGCGAAACATTCAGAAACCTCCGCTAAGGGGTCGGCGAATGCGATGGCAGTAGCACGAAAAAGGTGCCGGGGCTCGTTAGAGAAGTTAGTCACCAGAAGCTCAGAGCAGGCGTCGCGGAGATGGATGAGACCTCGCGCTGAGCAGATGCCGTGGGTGAGCAAAAGGGACAGGTTGCCCTCTGCGACCGCTGTCCCTTCACGTAGTCCGTCGCAGTGAACACTCACAAAAACGCTGGCGCGTGGCGGAATCCAAACGCTCTCGGCGGATATTCTAAGGGCGGCGCGGCGTGGACAGTCCTCGGAGTAAACATCAGCTTTCTCGGTAGAAAATGTGACAGTGCGCTTTCGGAGGTCAATAATAGCTCCATACTCTCGGAGAAAATCAACGCCAAGGATACAGTCACGGGAGCAGTTCGGTAGAACTAGGCAGCTGACAACAAATGTGGAGCTGCGAATTTGGACTCTTGCTGTGCATAGGCCAAGCGGAGTTACGACATGTCCGCCAGCCGTGCGAATCTGCGTGCCGGACCATGGTGTCATTACTTTTTTAAGAAGCGCCGCTAGCTTTCCGCTTAAAATCGAGAAATCAGCGCCAGTGTCCACCAAAGCACTAACCTTATAGCCATCGAGAAGCACGGGTATATCCAACGAGAATCGATCTCCGAGTTCAGGTACTGCAGTCGTTGCCTTTAAATCGCGGTCGGTCGCTGTTCGCGTTGTCGGGGGGTCTTGTTCGTATCGATTGCCAGCGGCCTCGCCCCCTGAGGTCGCTCTCTTTAGTTTTCCCGGCGGGGACTTGGCGACCGTCTCTGCGCCATCCAGGAGGAGCTTTGGGGCTGTGGCGAAGGTCGGCGTGGTGATGGAGACCGAGACTGCCGCTGGGGAATTGTCGCCATGCGCTGCTGGGCTACGTAGTCCTCGATCTCCCGGGGTCGTTGACCTCTTGGTGGACGGGGCATGTCGATAGGGAACCCCTGCAGCCCAAGCTGTCGATACGGGCACTGGCGATACAGATGACCGGGTTCCCCGCAGTGAAAGCAGAGACGCCGCCGATCCGGAGCACGCCACAGATCCGTCTTCCGCTGGGGTGATCGTCGATTGTCGATGTAGTACGTGTCGGGGTGTGCGGAAAACAGCGAGCCTTGATTGGACGGAGGAAACTGCGCCGAAGAGGGCGCAGGACGTTGCAAGGCTTCAGCGTACGTTGGACGACGGCACTCCGTTGGTAAAGGCGGCGGGTCAACGGACGGGAACGAAGGTCTCAAGGCTTGAACCTCTTCGCGGACCAGGCTAGCGAGAGAGCCGGCCGTCGGCAGGGGAGCACCGAAAAGCGCCTGGAGCTCTTCGCGCACAACAGAGCGGATCAGGTCGCGGAGAAGACCAGGGTTAGCCCCGAAGGGTTACCCAGCACCTCCACCAAAATATGTAACGGAAAACAGGGAGACAGGTCGCTAACCAGCAGAATACAGCAAGCAGCCAGCCAGCCAGCGCGAGACACTTCAACGTCTTCGAAGACACTTCAGCGCCACCTGAGAACACCAGGTGGCAATATGTAGACAATTTTCTTGTGGCATCAAGGCATGAAGGCCACAGAAATGAGGATCTAGTCCATCAAACTTTAAAATATTTTTATGTCCTGTGCCCGTTGCTGAATGTCGCCCATGGACTTGAGAATAACGGTAGCCTACAGTTTCTTGATGTTCTTTTTTCCCTTGGTGAATCCCACGGTTGCCACATGTACCAGCCAAGGCCCAAAAAAGAATTTTGAATTTTGATTCCGCCAACTCCTAATTGATTAAAAGAGGCATTGCTAAGACATGCCTTCATGCAGCTTTAGAAAATTGTTGCGTGAACAAAATGCTTGAAGGTATACAATTGCAGGCTGGTCGCATGACTAAGGCAGGTTTTCCTAAGGAATTGGTGGCATCGGTCGCTGAGAGCCTGACATACAAGGTAAAAGATCGGAACCATTTACAGAGGACTGAGCGACAAGCTCATGAACGGGCTACACTGTAAAAAAATTCCGTACCTATAACGTAGACTATGTACGTTTTAAAGACAGAACCACTTCTGCTTTCAATGAAACGTAGGGAATGACCGTATATTCAGTCCAGTATTGAAGGAAACGTCCGTGTTCCTCTGTAGTCGTTGCAGGGAAAAATACTAAACATTCAATTTAGGGGATTAAAACTTAACACGACAGGACGGTTGACCCCATCGACTATGTGTTGCACCAAATGCACTAATAACTTGCTTAAAGGCAGCAAAAACAGAAGATGCTTATGATGTGACGCCAATTTTACACGATGAACTGCTGGCCCGCGGACTATAGGCATCACATGACATCCGATTTTTTATTTGTCTGGTTTACTCTTAGCCAACAATGTCCGCAAACTAGCATGGCGAACGACCGTGAGCATGTCTAATATGATTAACACAATGAAGAGCCGAGGAAGGGTGATAACGCATTACGTTGCTTCAAGGTTGATTGATTGGTACAAATTGTGAGCAACGTTAAAAAACAAAGGCCTTAATTTGCTATAATGTTAAAAGCTGACTTGAGGAAAATATTTTTCGCTACATTGCTAGCCACATGATAGAGTAACATTTAATAAAAATGTTACTGCAACATTTGCTTCCTGTGAGAAATGCTGCGTAATGAGGTCAACTGTTAGAAAACATTTAGACACAGACAATGGTTGGACAACTTCTCCAAAGTGAAACTGAACACCAGCTGAAAGTACATTGCAAACATGATGAAAGTGCACAATTTGAAAGCCGAATTTCCATCTGCCATTTGGTAAGGAAATAAACAACTGAGTAAACCAAAAGCATGGGCAAACAAATCTGTGAATGCAGTGCAATGTAGCAGTTACATCTTTGCTACACAACCATTAATCAAAAACACCAACTCGTTCATGGATAACAAAAGCACCGACACAACAACATATTGCTCAATGCAATGTTTAATTTAGTAGGTACCTATTGCCGCCCATTCATGCCTGCTCTTCCTGCAGATAAATGAAACGCCACCAAAAAGCAGCGAGCAGCCATAATTGCTGCAGTGACAAGGAGGATGTGCACCATCGATGCTGTTCCCCCATCCTGAGTAGGAAATAATAGCAGTTTTTTCCGGAAATACTCTGAAAGCACGAATTTTCTATCCATCGTTTACTTAGCTTGCACTGACACGACCCATTGTGTACTCGGTACCTTTGACAAACAAGGGGCCAGCCGATAGGCACACAAGACTGCAGAACCTTGCTAACTTGCAAAAAATCAATGCACAGAAAGAAAAAGCTGACAAAAAAATGAGGAATTCCTTATTTGCACTTTTTATACAATACTAAGAATGTGGCTAAGATATGGCATGAACATTGTTTTTTTCTGTTCACTTAGAAACTTTCCAGCCTGTGCTAGCATATTACTGTGATGTAAATAATGAAGCATGCCAGCACTGTACAATATGCTGTAACACTTATGAAATACTCCCCTTCAAGGCTACCGCATGCCTCTTACATGCGGTAAAGTTTAAATCTGCCAAACTAGCTAGTCTGCAAGATGAGACGCCAAGCCTCTGACATCTGGCGATGTGTACCTCCCATGTAATTAGAGTGATTGGAGATGCTCCTTTTTGATGGCATTTCAGTTGCTGGGTGTGGAAGGATCAGATATGAAGGGCAACAACTAGACACCAACTTTTTAAGCAACATCACAATAAGCAATGTGCCTTAGCTTTCCTTCTGTCCAAAACGGAGTTTCATTTTCTATGTTCTGTGTACACACAACTGCTTGCATGTGGACATTTTGGCTTGCTGGGAGGTGCTTTCCTCTGTTAAACTACAGTTTTAACTCTGGCCTCAGTCTTCTGCGCCTTCTTAATTTTTTGCTAGCGTTCACCTTAAGTCGCGTACAAACTCACGCAGATCTCCACTTTTCTACGTTTCCAGCTGTCACATCTACTCTGCCTTCGTCATGTCCACCACTGCATCCAATGCCTTCAAGTCTACTGTGTATAATCATTTTAATTAATCTGCCTACACATGTATTTATGTTAGTTGCTCTCCTCTCTTCGATGCCAATTGGCCCTGAGAGTAAATAGGTGAAATGGTAGTCTAATCTAGGTCTGAGCAATCACGCATTATGTTGAGTTTATTTTACCACGTTGGCCAGTAGAGAGTGGAAGGAAAAAAAGCTGCTAAGTGGAGCTCGACATGCCTCTCGACCCCTACACTGGAAAGCAGCAGACACCAAGGCATACGTAATCACTAACGACAACATAACATGACAAGTGTGAAGTAATTCAGTAACGTTCGTCGCATTTACCACAGTGCATACTCGCTGCTCAGTAATTTATTACCTCATTAGACATTCTTCAAAGAGAGTGTACAATTATGTGTTTTGTTTGAACATGGCACCACAGTACAATGACAATCATTAACCTTGTGCCAACACAACATAAAATAAACTTCTGCCCAGTATATGCATTGCTTACAGTGCCACCACGGCACCTGTTTAGAAAATAAGCTCAAAATATTAGTGACATTAAATTTGAGCAGACGGTAATTCCCCTACCCCCTCCCTAAAAAAATGAAAAAGGGTGCTCTTCCGACGGTACGTTTGTACGCTGTAATATTTGCGAGTCCAACTACGTGTGAAATTCAGATATAGATAATTAACGCCAAAGCATTCGGTTGAATGCGAGGCGCCAGGGCGCGGGCAAACAGTAATCGTCTTCAGGTATCCACTGGTGCCACGCCCTGAGGGCCACTGCTCGGCGAATACCATTCATGGCCACGTTCACATCCAACAAGCTTGTCACAAACATCACACAGGTGATGATGCAGCAGCAGTTCATCATTGCTGTTGGCCAGTGCTGAATTTTTTGGCGTGGTAAACGGAATCAACCACCGAAACGCGCGTCGACTGTTACTCGCCAGATTCTTGTAGTCCCACGAGGGAGAGCAGCTTTTCCGTCGGCTTCAAGTCTCCTCTTTCGTGCAGGGCCACTGGCATTGTAACGCACATTCTGCATGATCGTTTTACTACGCACCGATGCCGCACGGGACAGCGAGCTGTTGTATGTAGGTACACTCCAATGCAGCGTTCCGGCCACACACATAGACACACACACATACTAAAGACACGCAACGCGCAGGACGCACGCAGCGAACACGGAAGAACAAAAACCCATTCCATAGCGCCTGTTCATTCAACTCCACATTGCGCTAACGGCGCACATGTTTCCGACTGCGGGCTCGGCTAGCGCTTCGACTTCGCCATGGCTAGCCATGGCCAATTTGCGCTGCCGCTGGTGGTAATAACGTTCATGCAACGAAAAGAAAAAACAATATATCAAACGATTCAGGTTGTCACCTAAAAAAGCTACCGTAAAATTAAATACATCTTATATGTTTTTGCCGTTGTGCGCCTTTGCGACATCAGCGACGTGAGCTTGAGCGCGAATACGCGAATGGCGCTATGAATTTCCCGTGTTGCTCTGTAAATTGCAAATGGCGCGGCTGCGCCGCTAACTTTTAGACATGCTTGCAGAGGTAGTCGGTGCGAACAGTTGGAAGTTCAGTCGACTGGAATTGCTCAAGGAAAGTCAGCGGCACTGCATTTTTATTGTTTCTCTGCATTGCGAGTGACTTTGGCGGCAGCCACTCGGCAACGTCTCCGGTTTGGCGAACTTGTGAGAAGGTGAGCCTTTTGTTCTCAAATTTTGAAAGCGGTTTTTTGTTTGTATTGTAACCCTGCGTCTCGTCGCATGTTATGTTCACGATAACATCAGTACAACGTGCATGCGCTTTCTGTCTCTATTTAGAGTAATATTGGTCGATCAGCGTAAACTTTTGGATTCAATTAAGCACGAACTGTCCATGTTGGTACTGCGTGTCGAATGTGTTTTGAGATGATTCTGAGCGGGAGATGGTGTTCGGATAATTTGTGTACTACCAGATATAGTCTAGACATTTGAAACCATTTATCACACTGTGACATTCCGTGTGTGCTGCGAGGGTCCACGTTCGACGGCGCGGCGTAGACGGAGACCCGTGACAGCGGCATCATCAATTGCCCAGCCATGCTCTTTGGGTGACGACCAGAAAAACCGGTCCCGCCGCCGCCCCGGGGAAACGGGCTTTGTCCTCCCCAATTTCCGGTTACATTCCAGGACAAGGGAGCTGTCAGCGGGCCAGAGCGCGCCGTACCACAGCCGACGCTATGCGAAACCGCGAAGACGACATTCTTTCCCTCCCCCCCCCCCCCCCCCCTTTGTCGTGGGCTATCGCCGGGAAGGCACCCACAGCTTCCCAGAAGGGCCGCGACGGACACCTGTCATGGCGGACAGGCAGTACTCGCCAAGAATGTGGAAAGACAGGCGCTAGTGAATTAGCTCCGAAGAGAGAGCCTGTGTATACTCTCACTTGAGAGAGAGTGGTGGCGTTTTTGTTGTTTATTTAGTTTGTATTGTTAACAGACTCTGGGGTCGAGGCTAAGCCCAGCCCAAGGGGTGGTCCCCATCTCGCATGTTATTTTGGATTGGAGAATTGATGCTTTGGGCGGGCCACTGGAAATGACCGCCCTTAGTCCTTTGTTAATCAAGTGCTTAAAAGCGCATGTAAACGGATGCAGTTCAGTCTGAGCTGGGGCTCCATGCTTAGCATGTAATGTGATGCTACTTAGGCACTAACCTGCCCGGCCGATGAGTAAAGAAGTGCAAAGTTTGTTCTGTTGTAAAATTATGCTCTGCTGTCATCATCTACAAGCTCGCCTCCTGTTCATCTTCCAAGCCGAACGACACTAGAGGAAGGGGTTTGTGAACCATCCTCGAAGAAACGGACGACTATTGAAATTCTACTGCAAGCACGCTCAGGACGACATCGTTAGCCAAGAGGGCCTTCAGCGCCGAAGAGAGAGCCCGTCGGCGTGCAGCTTCTGCCAGCAACCGCTCGAGCCCAACTCCGGAGCCACTCCATCGCCCCCATGAAGTCGTCGGCACGTAAGCTCGGACGCCCCAGCCTCTGATGTATAATCTTACTCATGTGTAATTATTGAATATACCTGTTTGTTTAAACTGAGCCATACGGTGTCTCTTTGCCTCTCCGTCCCGTGTGGACCTGCGCATTATGGGGGTCATCACACTGGTGCCAGAAGTGGGGTCTCAAAAGCAAATGTCCTCTGAATGCTGTGACATTCATGACTTCAAAATTGTAATCAAAAGGGAATCACGGGACTGATTGTGGGACTTTTACCCCCATTTGAGAGGCTTGAGGCACCGGAGGGCTTGAGAAAAAAAAAATGTCTTTATCTGAGGGAGCTCCCACTCCACAGCCGTCGCTCGGCGCAAGCATGCTGGCATTAGGAAGCGTCGTTCCGACGTTTACAGGAGATAAGACAGGGGTTCCAATCTGCGATTTCTTTTCCATGCTAGAAGAGATTGGGAAAATGGGGGGATGGTCCGATGCTCAAATGCTGGGAATGGCGAGGTGTAGGATGGCAGGAGCTGCTCATGATTTTGCATGGCGAGACGAAAAAGTAAAATCCACAAAATCATTTGCGGAATTTAAGAATCTCGCGTTTGAGCATTTCGACACGGAACCACGTCACGTGCGGGTACAGAGGTTCCGTGACGCCGGACAGATGGTAGGGGAGGACGTGCGAACATTTGCGTCGCGGCTTCAGCACCTAGCGCACGATACGTTAAGCAGGGAGGAGGATGGAGACCAGCTTAAGAAGAAATACGCGGAGGATATACTTAAAGAGGAAATGACCGCTTTGTTCGTGGCTGGTCTGCAAGACCCCGTGCGCCGGTTCGTGCTCTCGCGCAAGCCGAGCAATTTCGACCAAGCCGTGGAGGCCGCATTGGATGAGGAACAAAATGAGGCGTTAACGACAGCCGCAGCGAGAGTACGCGTCATAGAGAGAGCGGTGCTCAACCCTGAGGTTGCTCTCTTGACAGAGCGGTTAGATCGCTTAGAACAGCTGCTATCTCAGCAGGTAGAATGTCAGGTTGAAGCGCGCGCTCAACAGCGCCCATTCGCTGGAAACCGGAGACCGCCTCAAAGCTACAGGCGCGGTATGCGAGATTTCGAAGAAATCCTATGCTTCGCTTGCCAGGGTCGCGGACACATCGCCAGGTTCTGCCAAAACGTGCGCCGTGGGGAGCCACAAAGAGAAGCAGGCGAGACACGCCCTAAGCAAGCCTACAGCGGGGCTCCAGATACCGAGTCAAAAAACTAGTTAGTCCTCCCCAGCCTGAGGAGCGTGGGGAGGAAGCAGTAGATGATGAGGTGGTGGTAGTTTGTGTGGCCGACGAGGCATGCCCTGTTGTGCGTTGCAAGTTAAATGGTTGTTGCATGGAATTGTTGATAGATACGGGGTCAAAGGTGACATTGCTTAAGGAGAGCAGTTTTAACACGCTTCGAAGGAAGGGGGACCGCGAGGTTTTGGAAGCGTCTGGTGGTATGGCAACCAAATTTGTAGGCATAACGGGGGATCCTCTTGGCATAAGTGGACTCTACCGGTTACACTTCTCTCTCGGCGGAATTGCATTGGAGCACCCCTGCTACGTATGCCCGGACACGGTGTCTCTGCCAAACGGAGTGTCAGGTATATTAGGGCAGGATTTTTTGAGAAAAGGGAAGGTAGTAGTCTCATTCTCTGAGGAAGAGGTTAATGCAGGCGGCTCAAAAGTTCCGTTTTTGAACAGGAGAGGGGCTGAGATTTGCATTACCGATATTGACACCCGTCAAACAGTGGGATCATTGGAGAAGGTATATTCGCGGGTTGCCGTCCGGCTGGTCGAGGAGGCGGTCGTCCTTCCTTGGTCGGAGCACATTTTGTACGCGTTTGTGCCTTCAGATGTAGAGAGCGGCGCCGTGGGAGTGCTTGAGCCGGTCGACTCTCTCAGCAATGGCCTGAAGGCAGCCGCGTGCCTCGTGACAGTTAATGACGCCCACAGAGTGCCCCTACGGGTGGTTAACTGTAGCCAGCAGCCACTGAGCCTTCCCAAGAACAAAACATTGGCTTTCTTCACCTCTGCGATAGAGCAACGTGAGCCCACCGATACGGTACTCGCAACTGCAGAGCATGCTAGTCCTTCGGCTGCTCCAAAGGTGTCGTTCGATCTTTCTCACGTAAAATCCAGGGAGAGGGAGGCTCTGGCTGGTTTGCTGAACGACTACTCGGAGGTATTCGCCGCGTCCAACCTGGATTTGGGCTGCTGTGGCGTTATAAAGCACAGGATAGAAACCGGCACTTCATCGCCCGTTTACCAGCGTGCGTACAGGATTCCTTACTCCCAACGTGAGGAGATGGAGCGGCAGGTGCAGGACCTGATTGATCGCGGCATTGTCGAACACTCAAAGTCACCCTGGGGAGCACCAGCACTATTGGTGGAAAAGCCAGATGGCTCGTATCGATTGGTAGTGGACTACCGCAAACTAAATGCCGTAACTCGCATCGATCCATACCCCATCCCCAATATACAGGAGACGCTTTCTCAGCTGGGCTCTGCCAGGTACTTCACGGTAGTGGACATGGCGGCGGGATTCTGGCAGATAACAATGGATCCGGCAGATGCCGAGAAAACGGCATTCAACACGCCCTCAGGGCACTATGAATGGAAAAGAATGCCGATGGGTCTGGCCAACAGCCCTGCTGTCTGGCAGAGAACCGCTGATGTTATCCTGGCAGGTCTTCTGGGGAGGCTGTGCTTCGTGTATATGGATGACATTATCATATACAGTGGCAGTTTTGATAACCATTTGCGCGATATTGAGCAGGTTTTGGTGCGACTAAGAGCAGCGGGTCTCAAACTGAAGCCCTCTAAGTGCCAATTCCTCAAAAACGAGGTGAAATACCTCGGGCACGTTGTTTCAGCTGACGGCGTGCGACCGGACCCTGAGAAACTAAGGTGTGTCTCGGATTTTCCATCCCCGACTAGCGTCCGCCAGGTCCGGCAGTTTCTCGGCCTGATCGGTTACTACCGAAGGCACATAGAGGAGTTCGCCAAGCTCGCTAAGCCGCTCACCGCCTTAACAGCCAAAAATGTCGCCTTTCGTTGGGACGAAAACGCGGAGAATGCTTTTGGGGCCCTGAAAAGGAAGCTAATGAGTGCACCGCTGTTACGCCACCCGGATTTTAGTTTGCCCTTCGTTATGGCCACAGATGCGTCAAAGTTCGCAGTTGGTGCCGTGCTATCTCAGGTTATCGAGGGCAAAGAACATCCCGTTGCTTTTGCTAGCCGACAGTTGAGCCCCACAGAGCAAAAGTACGGAGCTACGGAAAGGGAGTGCCTCGCCGTTGTCTGGGCAGTAAAGCACTTCAGATGCTACCTTTACGGCCGCAAATTCAAGCTAGTCACAGACTGCCATCCTCTGAAATGGGTGATGAGTGTCAGGGACCCTAGCTCGCGACTCGCTAGATGGAATCTACACCTGCAGGAATACTGCTTTGAAGTTGAGCACAAGTCAGGAAAGACACATCTGAATGCTGATGCACTCAGCCGCACAGCTGCCGTGGCAGCTATAGAAGAGTTTGTCCCCGTAGTCGACCCCGCCGAATTACGCACAGAGCAGTGCAAAGATCCTGACCTGAAGCGAATAATCGAAAGCTTAGAGGGCGCACCGTCTCATCCCGAACAGCTAGGTTATTTCATTGACAAAGACGGCACCCTGTGTCGGCGCACGAGGCCAACCAGGAAAGGGAGACCAGAGAAAACCGCTTGGGAGAGAGTCGTCATACCTCGGTCGTGGACAGAAAGGGTTCTTCGCGCGTTTCACGATGCGCCATGCGCCGGTCATTTTGGCGTAGCGAAGACACGCAGGCGTGTGGAGCGTTTGTACTTTTGGAGTGGCATGCGACAGGATGTTAGAGACTACTGTGCGAAGTGTCATTCCTGTCTCGAAAGAAAAACACCCAAGGGACGAAGACCAGCTCCAATTCAGCCGTTCCCTGAGGTTTCGGCTCCCTTCGAGCGGACAGGTATGGACATAATGGGCCCATTGCCCACGACCACTTCCGGAAACAAGTACATTTTAGTATTTGTCGACCACCTTTCAAAATACGCGGAAGCGGTAGCACTCCCAGATCAGAAGGCAGACACGGTTGCAAGAGCATTTGTCGAACAGATCGTGCTCCGACATGGACCCCCGAGGCAACTCTTGACAGATCGGGGAACGAACTTCGTGTCGCAGCTAATGAGGAGAGTTTGCGAGCTGCTTAAGATCGCTAAAAAGCAGACAACACCGTACCATCCGGCTTGCAACGGCGCGGTGGAGCGACTGAACCAAACCGTGGCCGGGTTCCTGTCGCATTTTGTTTCGCGCGACCAGCGGGACTGGGATTTGTGGCTCCCGTATGCAATGTTTGCCTACAATTCCGCAGCACACGAGAGCACGGGCGAATCGCCATTCTTTCTTCTCTACGGCCGAGACCCGGACCAGCCTAGTGAAGTGCCAGAGGGCCCCCGTCGTGTCCCATACGCTTCACTGGACGACTATAAGGTTGAGCTAGAATCGCGCTTGCAAGTGGCGAGGGACATCGCAAAGGAGTCCTTAAAGAAAGCGGCGAAGCGCAGGAAGGAGGTGCACGATCGCAGTGCTAGAGACGCGCCGTTTGATGTGGGGGACAGCGTGTACATTGAAAACTGCCAAAGGCAGATTGGGCTAGCTCGTAAGATCCAGACGAAGTGGAGAGGACCGTGCGAGGTTGTCGAGAAGCTTTCTCCGGTAAACTTCAGAGTCCGAGACGTGAACCGGCGTTTGATAAGGATACACGCAAATCGCCTCAAGTCGGCACCGGTTCAGTATTCGCGAAATGAGGAAAGGGAAAGCGCGGATTTTGATGGGGACAGAAGTGAAGCGGAGCGCGCAGATAGTTCGCAAGAAACGCCCTCTCCTGCATTTGTTCGGCAGGCGCCCGAGGTGACGGCCGGAATGCCACCGGATTTACTTCATGCATTGCTAGAAGAAGAAGCGCGCGAGGTTGCCGCGCAGATAACGCCAGGAGAGGCTCCTGCCACGAGACCTCGCGAGTCCCAAAGCAGACAAAGGGGCACAGACTTACTTAGTATGACTCATGAAGGCCGATATCCGCTGCGAAATCGGAAAGCTAAGTCGGACTAATGGCGTAAACAGAGCGGAGTTGTGAACTGGTTAGAATTGTGTAATGCCGCAGCTCATAACATTGCTATGTGCTTATGTGTTAAGTTATCGGAGTTGGTAGTTGAACCTTTCTGTCATTAAGTAACACCTGCACAGGAGAGCATGCGGAGCGCATGCAGAACCTGCCCTACTTCCTTTCGTTATCTATATTTTTGTCTGTGCCGTGATCGTGCTAGAAGTGGGAGCTCCTTTGTAACTGTGGTAAATTTATTTCGTCCAGTTTGGACTAGAAAGGAGAGGCTTGGGTGCTGAGTTTCATGTTTATCTGTAAAAGAAGATCAGTGCTGCCCCTGGAGACGCCAGTATTGACAGCGGAGGCATATGGTGTTGTGCAGTGGTGTTGAGTGCAGCGAAAAGTGTTTTGTCGGACGCACTGTGCGAGGCGATTCAGAAAGACAAGGGGAGCTGCGTGGACTCAAATGTTCGGAGAACATTCTTCTGGAGGGTGAGCGAGTGTGACATTCCGTGTGTGCTGCGAGGGTCCACGTTCGACGGCGCGGCGTAGACGGAGACCCGTGACAGCGGCATCATCAATTGCCCAGCCATGCTCTTTGGGTGACGACCAGAAAAACCGGTCCCGCCGCCGCCCCGGGGAAACGGGCTTTGTCCTCCCCAATTTCCGGTTACATTCCAGGACAAGGGAGCTGTCAGCGGGCCAGAGCGCGCCGTGCCACAGCCGACGCTATGCGAAACCGCGAAGACGACATTCTTTCCCTCCCCCCCCCCTTTGTCGTGGGCTATCGCCGGGAAGGCACCCACAGCTTCCCAGAAGGGCCGCGACGGACACCTGTCATGGCGGACAGGCAGTACTCGCCAAGAATGTGGAAAGACAGGCGCTAGTGAATTAGCTCCGAAGAGAGAGCCTGTGTATACTCTCACTTGAGAGAGAGTGGTGGCGTTTTTGTTGTTTATTTAGTTTGTATTGTTAACAGACTCTGGGGTCGAGGCTAAGCCCAGCCCAAGGGGTGGTCCCCATCTCGCATGTTATTTTGGATTGGAGAATTGATGCTTTGGGCGGGCCACTGGAAATGACCGCCCTTAGTCCTTTGTTAATCAAGTGCTTAAAAGCGCATGTAAACGGATGCAGTTCAGTCTGAGCTGGGGCTCCATGCTTAGCATGTAATGTGATGCTACTTAGGCACTAACCTGCCCGGCCGATGAGTAAAGAAGTGCAAAGTTTGTTCTGTTGTAAAATTATGCTCTGCTGTCATCATCTACAAGCTCGCCTCCTGTTCATCTTCCAAGCCGAACGACACTAGAGGAAGGGGTTTGTGAACCATCCTCGAAGAAACGGACGACTATTGAAATTCTACTGCAAGCACGCTCAGGACGACATCGTTAGCCAAGAGGGCCTTCAGCGCCGAAGAGAGAGCCCGTCGGCGTGCAGCTTCTGCCAGCAACCGCTCGAGCCCAACTCCGGAGCCACTCCATCGCCCCCCTGAAGTCGTCGGCACGTAAGCTCGGACGCCCCAGCCTCTGATGTATAATCTTACTCATGTGTAATTATTGAATATACCTGTTTGTTTAAACTGAGCCATACGGTGTCTCTTTGCCTCTCCGTCCCGTGTGGACCTGCGCATTATGGGGGTCATCACAACACTGAAACAAAGTTGGAAAACTGTTTTGTGTTCATGCATCTGCTGTCCTTAAACTTGACTTTTCGGCAATCATTCGCATGGCTCCTTTGGATCTGGAAAATTGACTACTGTTGCCAGGGGTGCCTGGTAGCAGAGCTGCTGGGGACGCCCAGTGGGTCATTTGTTTGTCCAAGTGCCCAGTACCAAAGGTACCATTCCTGACATTTTTTCCCAGTCCGTTAACCTCATATTCCTTGCAAAGATTACAGTATGTAATCAGGTAGTAAAAAAATTGGTAACTTCTGCATATTTCAGAACAGTTCAGAGAAATGCACATGCAGCATCAGTATTCTCTCGGTAGAATTTCTGAGACCTGGATTCATTTCTTCTAGGACTGTGGCAAGCAGTAGGTCAACTGTACATAAATTTATTTTCCTCTGGTGCAAAGTAAAGAGTGCAAACGTCATAAGACAAGTCTCTAGTCTGTTTCATTCTCACTGCATTTGGCCAAAGCATAATATGAAATGCTGTATGTTTTATGCCCTAGTTTCCTTTACATTGACCAGTAGATATTGACAGTGAATAGCAAGGCAACTCCACTCGCTGACGGTTTTGCCTTCGGCAGCAAAACAGGGAATACCTTACCCCATGTGTTATCTCGACAGACTGAAAACTGCAATGGACAGCTGCGTCCACAGCTGCTATCACCTCCCAAGTGCATGCGCTCGTAAGACACATAATAACTCTGGATTGCCATTAACATAGCCTTGCTCATTGCAGTTGCCGATAAACACCTCATAAGTGGTACTATTATGCACTCTTTTCTTTGGCACTATGTATGAGCTTCTGTTTTCGCGCTTTCTAGAAATAATGCATGCAGTTTTGAACTGCGAAAAGAGAATTTACGTTTAACTAGATTGTCATATCAGTATGTTACAGCCAAATTGTACATTGATGTCAGTGCTGGTGGTTTCTTTTCATTATTTTAGGAGAATGTTACAATTTTACCTATAGCAAATAATAGCCCTCACTAATTAGCTGATTTTGTCATGTCCAGTATTCTGATATGCTAAGCCACCAAAGCATGATTCAGAATGTTGTCAGAACTAAAGGCGCTGAGTCTTTCCTGTCAGTAAAAAATGTGCTTTATACCCCTGTCACATGGCATTCCTCGAAGGCCTTTCCAGCAAAGGCACCATTTTTCACCAAAGGAGCGAAAGCTTAAAGGAGCAGCGATGCAGCTACACGGTGCAGCCCAAAGGTGAAAGTCGTTCAGGCTTAGCACCCGCTGCTATACTCGAGGTGGCTGAAGTGAGTGTTCTAAAATTAAAGTGGTGTATTCTGTTCATTCGTTGAGCTTTGACAATTTTTTATTCTGATTGCTTCCTTAAAAGTACTGCAACAGCTACTCTCATCAGCAGGAGCAGGTTTTGTACGTGTATTGCCTTGGCCTCCATGGGCGCTCGGTGTTGCCGCAACACTTTCACTGTCTTGAAATTTGAACATAAAACATAAACACCCGTACAAAAACCAAAGCCAGACACACCTTTCGTATTTGAAAAAAATGTTTTCAAACATTATTAGCTTATGTATTTTTTTATTGCTTTTACTTTTTGACTTTGGATGGTACTGCGATCACAGCTTCTCGAATGCCGCGTCTTCGGGCTCCGAAGGTCTCGGTTGAGCGCCTTCGCCTCCAAGGCCCTTAGCGACAAAGGCGCAACATTTGTACCGGGTAGCTGCACTCCTTACGCCTTTGGATATGATTCTCAAAGGCCTTTGCGGTGCCCGTGTGACAGGGGTATTAGTGTGGTATGGCTGCTTGAACACCTGTCCCTGGTATCTCACAAACTGAATAAGGAAGGGAAAAGCCTCAGGGTGCTTGCCGACGTTTCGACAAGAGGACTTGTCTTTGTCTGGCAAAGTGTTCATCATTGGTGGGGTTTAAATAAGGTTTTCACGAAGTAAGGAAGGGAAAAGCCTCAGGGTGCTTGCCGACGTTTCGACAAGAGGACTTGTCTTTGTCTGGCAAAGTGTTCATCATTGGTGGGGTTTAAATAAGGTTTTCACTTCGAGGCGAAAGGCCTGTTGTGTGGGACGAGGGTGCGATATGGGGAGGGCGTTACGATGGGGAGCATGAACCTTGACCAGGCATAATAGCTGCTAAAGAAGATTAACCGGTTGACCTGCAAAACTGTGAAAACAAAAAAGCCCAATTCAGTAGAAACGAATCTCGGGGTATGGAGTGTGGATAGTGGGCTTGAATGGCTTTATGTCCAGCCACAACAGGTGGCTTGGTATGGCTGGCTGCCTTTTCCTGAAAAACTAGGATAAAGGAATTAAGGAGCATGGCAGAATAAAATACCAGGGGGGGTGGGGGGGCAAAATAATTTGAAGTAAAAAGAGAAAATGAGGGCAGGTTCGGGGAAAAGGCAAAAAGAAGGGGGAGGGGGAGGAGTATGGCAGCCAAGGTTCCGAGAAGTGATGTCAGGAGGTGCAGGGCGTAAGGTTAAAGTATAACGATAAATTAAAGAAAGCAGGAAAGGAGGGGGAAAATGGGTGTTGGGAAACCTCTGACCATGTGCAAGGCCTTTTCAAATAATTATGCCAATTTCGGAATGTACAGAGCTGGCCACATTTAGTGCAAACATGTGAGCGCATGGCCGCACTCTTTAGAGGTCCACTGTGTGCGGCGCAGCCACTCATCGCTGCAAAATGGCGCAAGAGGAGATGCACCTGGATGTGGTGCTTCGTGTCATGTTACACTTCGATGTGTGGCAATGTCAGACACAGTGGCCCAAAGAGCACAGCCATGTGCTCGCGTGTTCGCACTAATGTAATGTCCCTGACGGGACCCTTAAGGGTTAATAAATGATGAATAAATGATAAGAGTGGACAACCCTGTACTTGATTCTAAGTTTCCTCTGTATATGTTGACCCCAGACGAAAACAAGTTGTCTTGTCGAAACGGCAAGCACCCTGAGATTTTTCCTTCCCTTGTTCACTTTTTGAGTGTCAAGAAACCATCTGCCTACTCTCTCTGTACCAAGCACTCCACATCTTGTACGGTTATCTTTGTATGTATACACCAGTGATAAATCATGAAGGAAATCAAGGGATTTGTATTTGTATTGCTTAACACTTACTTTAAAGCTATATCATGAGGGTATAGTTGAAAATGTGCTACGGGGGCCTGGTTGTGTGTCGTGACTGGTTTCTCTTTATCAGGGCTACTTGACAGCCACCATGAAACGCAGGCTTTTGAAAAGTCGTTCCTCATATAAAAGAGCGTTTCCACTGTTACAGTGGAAATGTTATTTGCTAAAAACTTCAATCATTGCAGTTCAGGGATTGATATTTTTCAAATAACTAACCTGAAGTTCAAAACCTGCAGAAGGAACTATGTAACTTTTTTCCTGCCTTAAAAACCCAGTACTTATTTGCCAGTATCAGCAAGCAGAGGTCTGTTTCATGGCACATACTTTGCACTACCTTGCATGAAAATTGTGCAGTACAGGCCCACCATAAAACTAGGGGCATAGTATACTGCTTGTATGCAACTACTTTGGCGTTACACCATGCATAGCATGGTCTTAAAGTTATTCTTTTCATTTGCAACTGGTTCATAAAAGGCCTATTCTGGCAAAAGGCATTTAGCAAAATTATCTTCCTGTGAATGCTTCTAAGGATAACTTTAGTTCATTCAGGAAAATAAATATTGACAATATCTCTTAAAGGCATGATTGTCCATATTAGCTCTTGTTACCTCACAGTATTTAGTTTTGTGCCTCCAGCATCACTGACTTGCATCATATGTTAAATAGAGTGGTAAAAAGCTCGCTGTTAGTTTAAACCATAACTCATGATGGGGCTGTGCACTTTTTGTTGTGTTACATGAAATATACTTATGTATGAAACAATTTCTTTCAGCTGCACCTCACATGATTCAAATTCCATCAGAAGAAAGGCTGCAACACAACATTGCTCTCTACCTGTTGCTTTCCCAGCACATAACATGCCATAACAGCACATAGCAGGTAAGATGTGAACAAAAACAGTGCATGTATATGTTCCACACATGCATTTTGTGTACTACCAACACTATGATATGATTAACTATGTCATGTAAGAGAGAGCACACAAATCATTTTTTGTATATATTGCAGCATGGTTATTTCAAGTTTTAAACTGGCCATTGAAACGACCCATTGTATCACCGCTGGTTACCCGATGGCACTGGGGATCGAACTCCACACCTACCGCTTGCGAGGCAGATGCTCGGACCACTAGGCCACTCCTGCGGTCCCCCCACTGATGTTGCTTACACCAGGCGCTGTTAAAGCCCCGGTATGTATGTTAAATGCATTTTAGAAAACCATTCACTTCCAAAGTACCATTTCATCTTTATAGCAAAACCACATTTCGCCTAGCTAGACAAACCTGCTGCATACAAGCCAGCAGAAGGGTTGCACATACATGCTTCGTTAGGAAAACATAAAAATCAAGCAGAGCCTGCCCTTCATGGTGCATTATACCCTGATTTTGAGCAATGATCAAGATAGGCTGGTGGTCATTTCATTGAACACTTGCATGATACATTCGTAGAATCGAAAAGACAAGTACTATTGCAAAATCTTCAAACAGTGTTTATTCTCAGAGAAAACATATCATGAAAAAAGTGTTGGATTAGTTATGGTGCACCTTGTATGAGGAAAGGGGCTCCCACTTTGTGAAAGGCTTAATTTTGGAATAACGACAGCGTTTAAACTAGTTGGGTTACCATGTTTAGATAGTGGATGTGCTCAAAAAGACACTGGAAGTAAGCGCACTGTGTGGAAATCTTTCTGTATCCTTGTCTTTTCGAGCGCTTTCACGATCTAAACTTAATTTTGCAAGAGAGCAAGGAAAACAAATATTTAAATTCTGATAATTAAGGATAAAAGATCATGTTTCATTGTGTTGCTTAAAGTGTAAATTGTATCACTATTGCTGTATTGCAGCACTTCTGTCGTGGCCTTGCATTGCAGCCTCTTGACTTTTGTTTATATAATAGGCAGTCCTTTTTTTCATTCGATTGCAACACTTTAGGAGTTACTACAGAGTTGCGTGGTAGCGAACTCTCAGATTAACGGTTTGCATTATTACGCCCGCATAACTTGCTAAGTGTTTCACTGCAGTCTTGTTACTAGAACAGCCTCTTGAAAGTATTCAGCCTGGTGGTCATTGAGGGTTACTGTTCACATATCAAAATGCTGGATCAGCTGTATACTCTTTACAGCTACCAGAACTATGGTACATTTCATGACATGCTGGCTGAAGAGTGCTGGAGCACCAGACTGGGGATTTGGATGAAACAATTTTCAAATGTGTGCTCGGTATCACGCTGTTTTGTTCCAGTTGTGGAGAGGTTTTCTTTTCAAATTTGTTCTGTCAAACATTTAAATTTTGGGCAATATGTTGTTGCCTTTATCTTGTGTTCTCTTTGTTGTTGAGGTTTAATATTTTTGGCACAAGCACTCCACTCTATTACTTTTCAGTATAATTTAAAATTTGTAGGGCACGTCATGAAGAATAATACTTCTACTTGAATAATCTGTATGTGTTTATGTTCTCATTGTTGATATAAAAACTTAGTTGAGACAGCTTGTATTTTAGCTCTGGCTAGAATTTTTAGGAGAGCCTCAGTAACATAATCACATGACCAACACAAACTTGGTATTATTGTTTGTGCAATGAAAAACAGTTTTAAAATAGTTATTAACAGCTGTCAGTGTAGGACTGGCCTAAAATGTTTTGTGCTCTATGTAGCTCTTCTCTGAGGCAGGATTAATTCATCTGCACCTGCAGCCTGATACCGCCAAGATACCAATTCTTGGGTGAACTTATGATTTTTTTTCACTGAGCAAACTTGCATCATCTTGAAGCATGGAACTTGAGCTGATTCTTAACAGCTCTAGTGTAGCGAATTTCATTATCCTCATTGCTTAGTTTACATTCACCTCAGGACAATGGCCTTTTCCAGTTTATTTATCTGTGTCTTGCACCAGCTACATGCCACACTATCAGAAATCACCTAATCTTATCTAGTGAGCTTATAATCAGCTATCTCCTGCTATATTTTCCTTAGGGTGAAATTCATTTTGTTGCGATACAATGCACAAGCTGTTTCCTGGCGTGGTGCTCAGCTTATCTGGAATGAAATGCTTGGGAAATGGGTCTCTGATTTCACCTTGAGTAGACGAAATTAACTTGTGCTAAGGCACTCTTTGGCCACAGATGCCCTTGTGCCATTAAAATCCATCAAATTCATTATGTTGCCCTAAGATACCATTGGTGATTCATTCTCTGCATTGTATGCCCTGGCCAGATCCATTTTCTTCTTTTAATTTCTGCCAGAATATTAACAACTTCCTTGTTCATCCCTGTTATGGTTTCACTCGGTCAGTTGTTCTATTAATAATTATAATCACTTTATTGAAAACATATTTTGGGCTAAATGGCATCAAGTTTGTTACTCTGCATAATGATATATATGTTTGGTCTTGTATGTCTTTACTTGTGTGGTAATGTTTATTTTGTGCTCACTATCTAAACAACCTTATTTGCCTATGATATCCTAAGCCCTTCTATACCTATTTTCCTTCCCCCTGGCTCTTTTTCTTTTCAGTCATTCCTCCTATTTCCTTTACACCGGCCATTGGTCACAAGGCTGCTGTGGGAACGACAGTCAGCACTGGGCCCTTTTTTGTTCATGGAACCTGCACTGCTACTATTAGCACATAGTACGTTATCAGTATTTTTGTGATACTGCATTTATTGTTATTTATGAAGTAGTTGGCTAAGGCAATGGTAGCAGTGTTGGATATTGCAATATATTAAGCATATATCTCACTTGCAATATATGAGTGTGTTCACTATTACACTACCCTCTATTTCTTTCAGTTCAGTTATTTGGCTATAGATATATTGTGCTGTTTTCCTAGTTTAGTCCACTCAAACTAAAACTTTGCTCTTTGTGTCACAGGTAGAATCTACAATGATTGCTGCTCTGTGTCTTGTAAGCAGGAGGCAGTGTTCAATGGAGCCATGAACTTTCCTTGGAATTGAAAAGCCTTTGCCGTATTATGCGCTGAACCATGAGTGTGAAGAGGAAAATGTCATGTCTTGATTTCTGCAGAGGTGAGCCATTGCGGTGAATCCACCAGCGCGAAAGACAGGGATGAGAAAGGAGACAAGACAGGTGCTGACTCGCGACTATAGCTTATTGGTGTGAACAGGGAATATATAAAAAGCCAAGCAATACCATAAACCATGTAGTTACAGATAAGCATACAGGACAACATGAGTCAAAAATCGCCCTCAACATTATTTCCCTGATCGAGGTAGTCCAACTCATTGTGTGCTAACACGATAGACAAAACACACATTCTTCACGGAGTCATAAGATGTGTCTAGCCTCAATAATCTCCCATTTAATCTCTCTGAATTTACTGCCAAAATGCGTGTTGCCAAAAGGAAAGGGTAGCAGACTTCACATCCCGTGCAGTGTACAGCAGAGTTACCCCAACCACCTAGCCAAGCCCCTACCCTCTTGTGTTCCTGTAGTCTTACATTCATACACCTTCCAGTTGCACCTACGTAAACCAGACTACAAGATAATAATATTTGATACCACATTCATTTTACAAGGTACATATACATTTCACTCTACACGTGTACTTTTCTCGAGCCACATTCACAGAATTATTCTTAAAATTTTACATGCTTTAGACAACGTATTAGGGGCCGAGAAAGCCATTTTTACATCATACCTTCTGGCCACATTTTTCAAATTTTGCGACAATTTATGTACATACGGTAACACAACTGGTCTTTTGGCATCTCGCTGGCTGGCCCCAGCCAGATTGTGCCGGTCGCCGCAAAACTGTCTCAGCTTCTTTAACAATTTATCATATGCTCTTGCAGTAACAAGGTTTGGAAATCCTGCGTTCGTTAACCTTAAAATCTGCTCTTGGAAACTAGTCGTCATGCTGTGAAAGCATAATTTCATCAATTCTGAGCCCGCGCTAGAAAGCGCAATGCTATCTTTCACTAGCTTGGAATGGTATTCATGTAGCCAGGTAGCAGCTTAACACTCGCCAGCACACATGAAGTGTGCTGAACATCAAGCTAAGGTCCAGAAACCACAGCTCTTTTTCTTGGGACATTTGCTCTAAGGTAAACCTGAGATAAAGGCCTTGCTCCTTAAACAACTTGAGGAGATGTATAGGTCCCGAACTATCACAACCTTTATAAAAGACCAGAAAATCATCGACATAGCAAAAGATTTTTCCCCCAGCCCATGCACATTCTAGACAATTATTCTATCCACCCTACTCAAGAAAATATTTCTTAGCACAAGGTCAACCTTTGAACCACTACATATTCGAGACTTTAGAACACATACCGCACTGCACTACTCTACAAACATGCTCTTCAAATAAATGCTATTCAATAACATGCTCTTCAGATAAATTTCAGAAAAGGATTCATGCAAAATTATCTCTGGTTATTTGCAAAAGCATCTGTCTACTTCGCATCTTGAAGATCCATTTCTTGTACTCAATTCGCAGTGTGGTTGAGTATCTTAAGAATGACAATCCAGCGGATTGTCTTGTGATTAGTGTCGATGTAGAACTATTTTATTCTATCCCGTATGAAGATCTTGTGAAAAGCTTATGAATGTGTATATCGGAACACAACGATGAGCTCGTGTTTAGGAATGGGTGTGTAACATAAGTCTTTTTTGGCACTTGACTCCTTTTATTTGAAGTGAAGAGCATGTTTGTGGAGTATGGCAGTGCGGCATATGTTCAAAAGTCTGCTAAATGTATCGATTCGAAGGTTGCCCCTGTGCTAAGCAATATTCTCTTAAGCAGGGTGGAAGGAATGATTGCCAAGAAATTGCATGGGCTGGGGGAAATCTCTCGCTACGTCTATGATTTTCTGGTCTTTTACAAAGGTTGTGATAGTGTGGGACCTGTACATATTGTGAACTTGTTTAAGGAGCAAGGCCTTTGTCTTAAGTTTACCTTGGAGAAAATGTCCCAACAAAAAGAGCTGCGGTTTCTGAACCTTACCTTGATGTTCTGCACACGCCATGTGTCCTAGCGATATTCACCCAGGAGTGTTAAGCAGCTACTTGACTGTTGGTCGAACGATTCTAAGCTAGTGAAAGATAGCATTGCGTCGTCAAGTCTAGGCTCGGTATTGGTGAAGCCATGCATTTACAGCGTGACAACTGGTTTCCAAGAGAAGATTTTAAGGCTAATGAAAGCATGATTTCCCAACCATGCTATTGCAGAAGCGTGCGATAAATTGTTAAAGCTGAGCATATAAGATTGGGCAAGTTGGTCTGACATGCTAAAGATAAGAATGGCGCAGCATCAAGTAACGAGGACAACAGGAGAGCACACCCACGCACAAGTGCCATCCTTGGAGCGGATGCAGAATCTAAGAGCGTGTACTTGACATTCAGCGTTGGCAGCCAAGGATCGGGCTCGTTCAATCTTTAGCGTTCAAATCCGTGTTTCCTCGTTTCCTTGACTGTCAACGCTGAATGTCAAGCACGCGCTCTTGGATTTTGTATCTGCTCCAGGGTTGGCACTTGTGTGTGGGTGTGCTGTCCTGCTTTCCTCGTTACTTGATGCTGTGCCATTCTTCCCTTTAGCATGTTAAAAGCTGAAACCCCTTCGCAGGGACTGGCATGATCAGGCTGGGGCCAGCCAGTGAGATGCCAAAAGACTGACTGTGTTGTTGCAGATTGTTGCAAAATTTGAAAACTGTGGCCAGAAGGTATGACGTAAAAATGGTGTGTTCGGCCCCTAATAAGTTGTCTACAATCTGTAACATTGTTAATAAGTTTGTGAATTTCGTTAGGGAAAAGCACATGTGTCGAGTGAAACGTGGCAACATATATGTGCCTTGCAACCATTGCATGCATTGCATACCATTATCATGTGGTTGGGTTTATGTTGGTGAAACTGGAATGTGTATCAATGTAAGACTACAGGAGCATGAGAGGTATTTGGATATTGGTAGGGGTTGTAACTTATCTGCATATTACAAGGGATGTGAAGGCTGCTAGCCATTCCTTTCGGCAACACGCATTTTGGCACTACGTTAACAGCAGATTAACCAGAAAATTATCGAGGCTAGACACATCTTATGACTCGGTGACGAATGTGTGAGTGTGCTGCCCATAGCGTTAACATGCAGCGGGTTGGACTGTCTAGATGAGAGGAATGTTAAGGGCAATCTTTTACTTATGTTGTGATGTGGCTTATGTGTAATTGTGTAGTTTGTGGCGTGTGGCTTTTCTGTATATACTCTGTTCACTTCAATAAACTTCAGTTGCGAGTCAGTGCCTGTTTTGTTTCTTTTCTCGTCCCTGTCTCGTGCTGATAGATTCAAGTACTTGTAGAGTAGATTCACTGAATTGTGTACTTGCAGAGGCTTGTGAAAAAATGAGAGGAATTTCCTTTCCTTTATGCGGAATGGAAGGTTGAAATTTTTTTACCTAAATGTTTGCAGCATTAAATTCTATTCGGAAAGGTAAAACCCACTTTATTGTACATTTTGTGTGCAATGGTGCCGGTGGCTGCATGCAACTGAACACATTCGTCCAGGTTATCTAGCTAGCGTCCTTCTTCCTTGTGCCACATTTTCTGAAATAATATTTTGTCAGATTTATTTCAATCAGAATTTCTAAGAACATATTGGTGATCACATAATTTGGTGATCACATATGACATAATTCAAAGCGTGATCATTGGTATTTTTTAGTCTGGGGCAGTACAATGAGAAGTACATAGTATATAGTAAAATTAAATATGACCAGTCTAACATAAACAAAACTACTTTTTTTTAAAGGAAAATTTTGCTACCAAAGTGCTGGAGTGACATGGCATTATGAAGACGTGGACAGTGTGCTGTATTCATGATGGCACGAGAACTTGCCTACAGTGCTTCAGGTAACTGGTGAGTACCTTGGTGCTGTGCTTCTGCTAATGTAGCCAAATTATGTTTTTAATCTAAGAGCATATCTGAAAGCTTAAGCAAAAATTTAGTAGTATTTAGATATTCTTGCGCCAGATACCACTGTGAGAATTAGTTATTAATGATGTGTCTCACATGTACCCTTGTCTGCTGAATATAGTAAGCATGGCTTTCGAGCTGAGTGCCTCCGACGTATGAAAAAAAAATGGCCACTGGGCTGCTCCACAACGCATGGAGCAGACCAGTGTAGCACATTCAGGCTTCATGGAGTGGAGAATGAAGGCAGTAAATAATTTAAGAGTAGAAAACACAGCACAAACCACAGGACCAGGAAACTGACAGGACACACCGACCCTGATGACACTCTTTGCATGAAGGGTGTTATAAAGTTGCCTGTCATGTAGAGCAAGATGGAGGTCGCACAGGACGGGTGTTAAATATGAGTTGATGCAGACACCTGTCATTACGTAGTACTCACTGTAGAACTCGAGCAAGAAGCAAAGGTAACAGCTGAGCATGGCCACTCTTGTGCTTTCCTCCGCAAGCAATCTAGAATTGCACTTAGAAATCTTTTATGCTTTCTCTTGACATATACATCTTTGCTGCATGTGGCGAGGAAAAGTACATACCCTTGATGTCAAGTGACAGTGAACTCAGAGGGCTGGTAACAGCTCACTGAGGTGTTGTGGTATATCTACAGGGCACCTCATGAGAACAAAGAGCCCTTGAAGGAATTCACTCAAAGTTTGTTGCCACATGGACCTCTTCGTAATCAATGACTCTAAAAGGCAAGCCTTCCTTTAGTGTCACAAAAAAAGGCCTAGGACATGGGTCTTTTTGCTTCTCCATTAGTGCCAAAATGTTTGCTAGCGAGATCTTTCGCAGATATATAATTATTTCACAAAATGTCAAGAAGAAGACTGAAGCTGATCCAAGCAGTACCAGTAAAAAACTTATCACAGCTGTTCAAAAAGCAGAAAGACTCATGCCTTCATCCTTATTTTGCATCAGACACATGAGGACACTTCGTCTTTCTGGGTCATCATTTTAAAAAGGTTCACATGGCAACGGCCTTTGGTTAAATTTCTGCCAAGAGCCCTTTTTTTGAAACTTGAGCATCCGTTCCTTGTGAGGCACACTGCAGAGATATTGGAATGCCATAATAAAAAGCGTCATAATCTGCCGCAACGGGCATGCCCGGGGACTTTCACTTCGTCTTGTCTTGCCTATAACAAATTGGATGGACGATAAATTCGGCAAGCGTCTCCCACCTTTTTGAGATGTTACCAATGTTCCTTGCTCGCTAAGTTGTGCATTTAGTACTATGTACAGAAAGGCACCTGCATTGAATTGCATCTGGCCCCCATCCTGAGCTACTTTCTATTTGCACAAAATTACAAACAACTGTAAAGACTTTCATGCGCACAGTGCCGCCCGGGAAAGCGCATTTTGTCTGCTTCTTTCTGGACCTGTGGTTTTTACTGTTTACTGTTATGAGAAATGAATTTTGGGCAATAAATTATAACGGGTTGGTTCTCGGTGAATGGCTTTTGAAAGCTTCTACGAAAGCCGATTGTTCACTAGCGGATGGTTGAAATGTATTTGTGAAATTTATATTTGGTGTTGTGTGACCACTAAATGAGGATTTTTTTTATGCTTTTCAGATGGATCCGACAGCAATGTGCAGATGTACAATGTGTGTAGTTTGCCATGAAAATAAAACGTATGTACTTGTACTCACCCAAACACTTACCACTCTTTCATTCTAAGCTGCATTCTTTGTACGTATGCACTACATAATATGCGTAAAGGAAAGCCTTGTACATAATACTTATTTCTTCGGCACCTGGACGGCTATATCTGCAGTGAACATTGCGGGCAGAAGCTATACGAAGATGCATGTTCATGTACTACAGAAAGTACATAATTACAATACAGATAATTTCCACTCTAGATGAAATGACTTCCGAGTAAACGGAGGACGTATGCATACACATTGCGGAAACTTCAATAGGAACAAAACATAAGCATTCGTTGTGAAAAAACGATTTCGGTCTCGTGCATAGCATGGCGTAACTTTCCGTTACCAAGAATGTGACAGTCGTCATACGGAGTCTCTGTTTCTGACATTTAGTCCGTACCTCATGTTGCGGAAAACCCTCCGGCAACGCATTACCAGCGGGTTTCTCTGTACTGCGGAGCATTTTTTTTTACAGTGTAGATACGTGACACTGCTCTGTGTTCACCAGCTTACGCACCCCATTAAAAAGGTACCCATGAAAGGCAATATCAGGGTAGTGCTTACTGCACCCAGCAGACTCGGCAAACAATGCCGGGTTGCTAATGATATCGCCAACAAAAAACTTCCATGCCTCATCAAGCATGGGAAGCCGTTTTTGTCCTGCAGGATCAATGTGGTCTATCGAATTCCGCTAGCTTACGGAAAATGCTACATCGGCCAAACTCGCCGTTGTATCAACGTTCGCCTCATGGAGCACAAGAATCTAGCAGATGCGATATCAGGCCCTGGGCACTTGGCGGCACACTGCAAACAATGTAAGCATGATGAAAAGACTTGTACGTCATTTTTTGAGGAGACACCTGTGATACCTA
Source organism: Amblyomma americanum (assembly GCF_052857255.1). Lineage (NCBI taxonomy): Eukaryota > Metazoa > Arthropoda > Arachnida > Ixodida > Ixodidae > Amblyomma > Amblyomma americanum. The sequence goes on from NC_135497.1 coordinate 530,859,205, forward strand.
TATGTAAATGCAGAGCAGAAGAAACGGGAGGTATGGAAAGCCTTCGTTATGCACGTGGAAAGGCAGTCCTGCGCTAGCAAACCGAATGTTTAACTTTATATCAAGGAATTGAGGTTCCTGCATCGGGAAGTGCCGTCACGCATGCGATTTCATTGTTGATTTTCTTGCCACCTAATTGTCACCTGTAAATGCGTGGTATTTTCGTGAACAATGTCAGTTCATGTCTAGCGCCTGTGTTGTCTACTTCTATCCTATCGTCCTGTGTTTTTTATCGCTAGTACTATGTCCTCTCAATCTAATCACCAACTAGCCCAGCTTTCTGCCTTAAGTATAAAACAAATATGTCAAAAATAACAAAACTTTAAAGCAGGATGAATAAAATCATTTCAGGAAGCCTTCAAGATAAAACTAGCCTTTCAATGAAAAAGTTTATTTTGGTAGTGTTTCAATCTATACAAATATATCCCGTATGGAACGTTCAGGGGGCAACAAAAATAAAAAAACTTACTATCACACTTTGTATTTTATGATCCAATAGCCATTATTATCAAACATAGTAATCTGAATTCTATTTGTGCCTTACTTACGGACTAATTATGGTGCGGAAATGTGCACAACAGTCTCTAAAACACTGAATACTTTTTCAGGAAAGGTAGAATCAACTTTGAAAATTTATGACGTAAACCGAAGGAGCTGCTTTTGTAACGCTATTTTTTCGCTCATTTGTAGAAATACTCACATGCCGAATGGCGACTGCACTTTTATTCATTTAGTTTATGGCTTTGTTTATGAGGGTTTAAAGTTCCAATGGGACTAAAGCTATGAGAGACGCTGTAGTGGAAGGCTTCAGAAATTCCGACCATCGGCGGTTTGTTAGTGTGCACCGACATCGCACAATACACGGGTCTCTAGAATTTCGTCTCCATTGAAATTCAAACGCCGCGGCCGGGATCGAACCCGCGTCTTTCGCGCCAGCAGCCGAGCGCCATCACCACAGAGCCACGGTGGTCCTTTGATGCATTTATTTGTACGTTGTCGATAATGCCCTGATGTGTGTGTTACTTAGTGCTTGTCTCAATGATTGTCAACTTCTCATTTCTCTTCAATTACTGTAGAAGAGGTGCTTATCGCTTTTCTTCATAAAAGATGTGCCAATGCTTTGCTCTTGTCAACGGGATGGGATCTAGTCAAGCTGTATAAAAACTGCGTTTTCATTTCATATTCTTATGTACTATCATCGAAATAAACCGAAATTAAAATTCAAATATGCTTAATTCAGGATTCCATCACCTTATTTTAACTGGGCAGAATCACGAGTTGATCCTTTAACAACAAAAAGCGATGGCACTCGACGGAGATAAGATGTAGGCATGAAAGTACAAGAGCAATTTGCTTTTGTTTGGAGAGCTAAAATGAACGCTCTCAAATATTGATTACATTGTCACCAGAGAAAAAAAATGTAAAGATAAAAACGTTCAGCAAAACGCTGGTTGCTGCCCTGCCCTAGTCAGAGCGCTCTAAAACATGTACCTTGCTTCACAGTTTTTGGAACTGAAGTGGAAGGTGGTGCTAGAAAACAAAGGCCCAATAATCAAAGAAACACGCACAAAATAACAGCTCCTGACTTAGTCATGCGTGGTGTTGCGGCTGCCAGGCGGACGACGGTGACAGTGCCGTTCAACCCCGCACCATTTAGACGCGCCAACTCCTTATACTCGTAGAATTCGGCCCCTGAAATTTTGAACCAAACTTCAAGTTAATCTTCCATTGACGACAAATATTTAAAATATGAAGTTCTGATACGACGACCAAGGCACAGTAACCATCATCAGCCTAACTACACCCATTGCCGGACAAAGACATCTGCCATGTCTCTACAATTACCCTGTCCTTTGCAAGCTGCACCCACCCTATGCCTGCAAACTTCTTAATCTCATCCGCTCACCTAACCTTCTGCCGCACCCTGCTACGCTTACCTTTTTTGGAATCCACTCTGTTACCGTCAAGGACCAGCGGTTATTTTGCCTTCGCATTACATGCTATTAGGAATGGCCGCCAGCTGGTAATAGGATTTGCGCCAGCATGTCTCGAGGATTGCCACCAAGACAGAATCTCTCGCCAGGTGTCTGTGGGGTGCATTTGCCGCGCTCGCCCGGTCGTTGCTGCGTGGGACAAGCGGGGAGCAGTGTTCTGCAAAAATCCCTTAATGGAGTCGCTGTCGCCGGCCGCGAAGTGGTTCCGGCTGGCTTCCGATTTTCCCCGATGTCTCCACCGACCCGACTACCCCTGGCCTCACGGGCACAACACCACTGTGGGAACGGATCGCCACAGTGGCTTGTTTGCAGGCTTCGCCGACCATCGCTAATGGCAGAACCACTGGGGCTTATCTCCCGACGGGGCTGCGCCTCGGTTGCTTCGAAGTTCACCGACCTGCGGAGAGCGGGCCGACCACCTGACGTCTCCTGCCAGCCTGACGGGGTCTTCGCCTCATACCCCTTTCCCTTGGGCTCAACTTATGCCATCAGCGTGTCCATGTGTGCGGAGGTGTCTGTTTGTGTGTGATAGTGAATGTTTTGGCCACGCGGCCAGTTAAGACTTAGAGGGAGATGTTCGAGGTGCGATTGAGAAACTAGAGGAAGCTAGTTGTTATCAGGAAACGCACAAGGAACAGCTGAGTCGAAAAAAAAAGGAAAAAGGCTAGGACCAAGAAGAAAAAACGGGTTGAAATGTCAGTACCTAAATTCAGGGGCGCAGACAGGTGCTAACCTTAGCACAGGAAATGTTGCAGAAGGGAAAGCGAAGCCTTCCAGCATTGAATGTTGTAAATCTGCGGCTAATGTTACTGGTCAGCCGAAATGCGCGGATGATTGTAAACCTGACCGCTGTAACAGAGAGCGAAGACCTCTTCTTGCAAGAAGAACAAGAGCGGAGTTTTTCAAGGGGCATCGGCCTGCGGGAAGATCGAGACCACCTCGAGCTGACAGAAAGGCACTAAGAAAAAAAGCCAAGCTGCCCGAAAGATCACAAGACGCTAAGTTGCGTGACATTCTGGGGAGGCGAGCTCCGGCCTCCAGAAACAGATACAACGTAAGTAGGCGGGTTCCGCGCGTGCACTTGAGAAGGATGGGTCCTTCAGTTCCGCACGGGATTGTGGGAAGCGCGCAGGGCTAAAGCGTAGCCGAGTTTACTTGCGACGAGAACGAAGGGTAGTTTCTATTGCTGGAAGCGGTTCGTCGCCAGGAGTCGGTTCCCGACTTAGCATGCTTTTCCACGGCCTTCTGAGCGCGTCGAGGGGGCGCGGAGATGACAGGGGCGGTCAAGAATGGCGGTTTTAAGCTGCCATTTGTCACGAGTTGACAGCAGTTCAATCCCTCAGAGCGCGACCCCGGCGGGCGCGTCTTAAAGACAAATCCTTTCAAACGGGTGGAGGTGAATCAGCCGTCACTCCCCTGTAGCCATTCGAAGTAGCGGTTTCTCTTTTTTTATTCCTCTTTTTTTTTGGTTGCGTGAGATCGGGGAGGGAAAGGCTACTTTGTTGGGGCTAAAGATTAGGAGTTGATCAGATAGGGTTGTACTTTCTTAAAACTTCGACAGAGCTTATTGCTTAATTGAGTTAGAAATGCGTGTCGAAATTGCCGTGCTGCCAAATGATAAGGACACTCACAAGAATGCAGAGAATACAGTTCTCAAGTAGACGCTTAGCTGTTTGCTAGGTGGAACAGCTGAGAGCTAGCAACTTTCTTTGTGTTTGAAATTTTGGAACTGGTTTCTTTTGGTATCCTTGACAGATATCGGAGGAAAAGTTTGGTTGAGGCGGCCAAAGTGTAGGTACGCTTCGCTTGACTCATTCGGTACATTGTAGCTAGAGTCGCGTAGAGCAGACGTTGATTCCGTAATGGGAACCGTTCTCGACGGACGGTTTTTGTCTCTGAATTTTCGCACGGGTTTGTTTTTGTATCCTTAGTTTATTCAGACGTGTTTAACTTGGTCGCGATACTAGGGGTTTGTTATTATATTAAGGGAAATGTAGCTAGTGCATTCCGGAGTCAAATGAAAATACGTATATTTGGGTACATTTGAGTAATTGTGTTAAGCGGCGCGTGGTTAATTAGCCATTGGTGTTATTCGGAAGCTAACCGACTGAACTAAGGCCCACAATTTTGTAGAGACCAGCTGCAGCAGCTTTGTGTATAGATGATGGTGACGAGGTGTCACATTGACACAATGAGATTAAGAAAAGCATCTCGCCAGTACGAGTGGGTAATGTTTGTGATGCGCAGTCGCATCTTTGAGAGTTCAACCGGAGCCGTTGATTCTCAGTCTAGGGCGAGCAAGGTACGTTGAGAAGAATTTGTAGATAAAACTGAGCGTGGGCCAAACTTTAAGCAGACTTTCGATATTCGGGTGGTTTAGGAGAATCAGAGCTTTGATTAATAAGAGATGAAGGTTCTATTAGAAATTTGTAGGCTTTGACACACCGCTTATCGTACAACGTGGTAGTCTGCCCTTGGCGACCTCAGATGTGACGTGGGCGCTCGCTTTGACCCTAAATTCGGGAAGAATTGAGGAATCATTAATTGCGAGCAGGATTTGGTTTGGCATTAGAAGGAAGCCTGGTGGGTCTGAAGTGAATTCCGGAAGCTTGCGCGTGGGGCAGTGCTTTGTTGTTCGGAACGTCCCATCTATGCTTTCCTTTGTTGGTGGTTTGGTGCCTTCGGTTTGTCTTTGGAGTTGATTCTGCAAGCAAGGAAATCAACATGGATGCAGGCCCATCTCTTAATGCCCAGCGGTTGGGAGCGCTGGCCAGTCGAGATCTTCCTGGCCGCGGAGAAGTTATTAGGAATGGCCGCCAGCTGGTATTAGGATTGGCGCCAGCATGTCTCGAGGATGGCCACCAAGACAGAATCTCTCGCCAGTTGTCTGCGGGGTGCATTTGCCACGCTCGCCTGGTCGTTGCTGCGTGGGACAAGCAGGGAGCAGGGTTCTGCGAAAATCCCTTTAAGGAATCGCTGTCGCCGGCCGAAAAGTGGTTCCGGCTGTCTTCCGATTTTCCCCAACGTCTCCACCGACCCGACAACCCCTGGCCTCTCGGGCACAGCACCAGCGTGGGAACGGATCGCCACAGTGGCTTCTCTGCAGGCTTCGCCGGCCATGGCTAATGGCAGAACCACTGGGGATTTATTCCCGACGGGGTTGCGCCTCGGTTGCTTCGACGTTCACCGACCGGCGGAGAGCGGGCCGACCACCTGACGTCTCCTGCCAGCCTGACGGGGTCCTGACCTCATACCCTTTTCTCTCGGGCTCAACTTATGCCATCGGCGTGTCCATGTGTGCGGAGGTGTCTGTTTGTATGTGATAGTGAAAGTTTTGGCCACACCCACCACGGCGAGGGCGTCCCTACCTGGGGAATCTCGGGAAGACGCAGTGTATAAAACCGGACTGCAGATTCAGTAGAAGGAGCACCCGTCTTAACTTGAAAGCTTGAAAATAGTGTAAAAAACCCCACTATTAACCTGCCTCCTATCATCCAACTCTTTAACTCGTCGTCAGTCCTGTCCTGGTGGTGGTGGCGGTGTTCGGAGCAAGCGTCGTTCTTGACCCGCGGTCCTGGCAAAGCGACTCCGAGCCCCATCCAACAATGCCCTGCCCCAGCTCATTTATTTCTCTTGATTTCGACTAGGATGTCATTAACCCGGGTTTGTTTCCTCACCCACTCTGCCCGCTTCCGGTCTATTAACGTTACACCTATCGTTTTTCTTCTCATGGCTCGCTGCGTTGCCCTTAACTTAAGCTGAACCCTTTTCGTTAGCCTACACTTTTCTGCCCCGCAGGAGAGTACCGGTAGTATCTGCTGTGTACACTTCTATAAATGACATTGGCAAACTGCCATTCATGAACTGAGAGAACCTGCCATATGCGCTCCACCCCATTCTTATCATTCTAGTTATTCCCCTCCCATAATCCAGATCAGGTGTCACTATCTACCCTAAGTAGACGCATGCATTTACAACTTCCAGCACCTTGCTGCCAATTGTGAACTATTGTTCGCAATATTAATGTTATTGTTCAACCGCCTAGCAAGAGATCAGCAGTTCACAGAAACAGTTCTGAACCATGACGATATTGTTTCCTGGTTGAAGCTCATAAGCTTCAATGAAAACCAATGATAACTCAACATTTTCACTCCTCTTCAATTCCACTCAGTTTTTTTTCGCCGTCGTGCAGATTGAGGGCCGGTATAAAATCGTGATTTCATATGTATTCTATTGTTTTGTGGCTTCATTCAGTGGCTTGCAGCTTGAAGTTCGGTGGTCAGTTCTGATTGGCATCGAGTGTCTTCATCGCATCTAGTTTAACGTTGCTGCTTGTAATGCTGCTAAGTGTTGCTCAGCATGCATACTGTCGTACGTCATAGCCAGGAAAAACGAAAAAACGGTTGCCGCAGCTGCAAAAGCGGTAGTTTGGAGTATATCCTAGCAAGGCTGCTGGTTTGGAACTTCGCATGTGTAACACAGAACTTTAGAGCTCTCAGTACACACCAAACGTCATTCACAGCTGTTTCAGACGTTGTAAGACCACGCCTCCATCTCCCCTCTCACAAAAGAACAAGAAATCCGATGGACAGAAAACTCCCCATCTGATGCCAACAGCCATACAAATACAGCGACATACCAGAAGCCATCCTATTCAACCTACTTATCTGGTTCAAGGACGCTTTTTGATGATAATTATGGATTTTTATGGCGCAAGGGCATCTATGGCCAAAGAGCCATGGCACAAGGTATTTTCGACTGCTCAAGGTGGGGTCGGAGACCCATTTCCCAAGCATTTCAATCTAAATAAGGCGAGCAGCAGACCAGGGAAAGCTCATAACCATTGTGTCACCGGTAAGCAGCCGGTGGTACCCGGGGTACCCGGCGGTACCCGGTGACTAAGAACGCTTGTCATGTGGACTATGCTGTTTAAAGAGAAAGAACGTAGAGTTTCAAAGAAAACGCGCTATTTTTTCGGCGCTACGGTAAGCTTGCTGTATAAGGTACTCGATTCCGTAAATGATATATTGGAACCGCTCTAGACGGTTTTTACTGAAAATTATTTGATTATTGGGTGCGCCGTTTCTGTTTAGGCCGATGCCGGAAACAATGATCGGCAAAAACAATAGCAATTGTACCTTGGCAGAAATGATGTACCAAAGAGTAATACTAATCTCACCCCCGGACAGTAATTAGACATTTTAATATAGAGTAGCATTCATTTCAGTTTCCACACCCAAAGTTGTTACGGCACAGTGATGCACACGTTGCGGCCGAGAGTTTAAGCGGAACATGGTTGCACCTTTATTCAAGAATTGGAAAACACAGTTACACCATCTAGTGACAAAAGTTAAAAGGACATAATGGGCGATGTGACGGGTTCGTTGTTTTTTATCGAAGGCCCATGATAGAGAGCGTAAACTTCACTAAATCGTGAGAAAAATCCTCGAAAGGAAGAAGCACTGTGCATTTGAAACAAATCACTGACAATTTTTCTAGATGTGGCCACGTGGTGCAGTAAAGTAATAACGGCAGGGTTTTACCACAAGACAGCACTTCAGTTTGTGTTACATGATTTTAAATGGCAGTTTAAATTTATAAATCCAAATTTATTCGCCATTGCAGTGCTCAATTCTCACATGAGGTACAATCTCTCAATGTGCATCATAAACTAGTGACATGTTTTTCTAGGTCTTGGGTACCTTTAACCGTTTTGATAACCCAGTTTTTATTTTTTGATGGTATTAGAAAGACTGGAAAGGGTTTTGCAGCAGTAGGTATTTCTGAAGTGAGCGAGCCAAGGCGATCTTGTTCATCCACACTCTTTCCGCAAATGGCGGAATGCAAAGAATCTCTACTATTGCCCCAAGCGCCTACTTCTCAGGAAAATAGTAAATCGTAGAAACTTCAGCACATAATGAAGTTACGCCATTCATTGGTAATTTGTGGGATGATGGCAGTCTGGCCAACCAGCAGGACTAGTGACAGAATGACGAACGCTAAAGCATGTTAGTTGCAATAAATACAATCTGGCAAAACATTACAGCTCCTGAGCTCAGATATTACCAACGCGGACAACGGTGACGGAACTGAAATTCCGTTTGTGTCGGAAAATAACACTCACCTGAGACGTTAGCCTTTACTCCAAGTTTGCGTAACAAGTCGCCAAGAGAATTGGGTAGGCTTGTCACACTGGACCAATTTTTAGTAATATTTCCTTTCAAGCGATCAAGCGCTTCTTCAATGTCGTCGACAATAGATGCCTTTACGACCATCATGCCTAAAATCAAACACCACAGATAAATAATCCTCTCTTCTTCTGCTCAATGGTCTCAGCCCAGATTTAGAACTTTTGCGCGGCATGTCGCGAGCACGGTAGCAGTGTTTTAAATATTCGAATTTGATAGGCTTCAAGTCTAAAGTATGACGGAAACCCGTCTGGTCGGGATGGTACATGACGATAGTAGAAGGCGCCGACCAAACGAAAGGATGGGATGACGTTTCGGCTCCCCCACGAGGGCCTTGTTCACAATGATTCACAATGATTCACAAGGTCCCCGTGGGGAGCCGAAACGTCATCCCATCCTTTCGTTTGGTCGGTGCCTTCGACTTCCGTCTTGATAGGCTTCCCGTATTGCACTTATACTCTTTGCATTCATCGCCTCTTTCCTCCTAGTTGGAGTGAGAATATTCGCTGGCAGCTCTGTTTCCATGCCTAACGATATATTCAGTTTATTAGGCGACTTTGTCACCTACTCTCAGAGCAATGAGGTGGAAAAAAAACAACTGCGCGAAAGCAAGAACCAGACTACGGATCACATGACGACGACCTGCAGCGGCAATAGAAAAGTTTATTCTGTCTCAGCGTTTTGTTGCATCGCAGCCACATTTATTTTTAAAGCAGCAGTGAGCACCGTCGATGCCTTGATCGAGGATGTTATTTACTAATGCACGATGCACTATGGAAGTTCTCCTTCGTAGAGCATCTAATCCACAGCGGCATGTGTGCCATCGCAAATGTCGCTTGCGCCTTCACCGAGTATATCATCCTCATTTTATGTTGTTACTCATTTGTTGTTATTACTCAATGTTACTCATTTAAGAAAAGTTTAAAGGGAGAGAGGTGTGAGAGTATCGTGCAAGCCTGATTGAAACTGCTCCACGCAGGCGAGCCATTCAGTAGACTTTAGATTACAGTTATTCAGTTGATGTTCGGAGAAAAAAATACTGTGTAAACTAGGCCGATCCTTCCGTGAAACCTTCGACAAGAGCCGTCATGCCCATTTTTCCCCACAACTGTGTTAGCTGTGATCTTCCCCCTCTCCTGCTGTTGTTCTGGTAATCTGATTCATGTCTACAGCCTTCCCGACGCGGACACGTGGTTCTTTCCGCAGCTCGGCTTGGACCCGGCATGACCTGTCGGTCGCTTGGCTCCTTCAGCTCCTTGCTGGTTCGAGCCTTCTGCGTCCCGTCGCTGTTGACCGGGAGCCTTCTCTCGTTCCTGTGCTGCTTCATGTTCTCTCCTTGAGGATGTACCGATCAATTGCTTCTATACAGACTGGTTTCGCCGCTCAGCGTCGCAAACCTCGAGTGGAAAGACGTTGCAGTCCTGTCAACTACGCCAGTTGCCATATTCTCCCCCTTCTCTCTTGCTGTTATGGAGAGGGAAAGAAATGTTGATGATGGTAATATAATGCAGAACGTCATCCAGGTTTGACTTGCTCGAACATATTACTTGAAGTAACTTAGGAAGGGTTACTTATTTATTTATACTTGAAAAGGAATCATTAAAACAGAACGGAAGAAGAAGAATAGTAATGCTTCTAACCGATGACTGCCTTGCAGACATAGATGACGAAACCAGCCTTATGGTACCCCAGAAACAGCCTCTTTTAATCGTTCTGTGCCCGTGCTCAGTGGGGACACCAACCACTTCGGTACTTCTCCAAAATTTCGTTCAGTCCAAGCTTGGCGACAGGATGATACAGCAGATCAAAGGCATGTGAAAAGTTTTCTTCCATATACGATTCTCCACAAATAATTTAAGTTTCAACAAGCTTAGCAAACACAATCGTTTTCCACGCTTCGGCATATTTACAAACTCATAGAACTAAAACAAGGTAAATACACTAGTTCGTCACAAACCTGTCCCTGCAGCAGCCTGCATCAAAACTTTGTCAACACTGAAAAACCTCAGCGACCCTTGCATGCACACTCAGCGGGCGAACACAGCCTGTCCGTAAAAGCCCGTCTCCCGTGCCTCCAGTGCTTGTGCGCCTCACTTGAGAATGGCGCGCAGCAACGAGCGGTCATCGTCACCTGCGAAGCTATAGTAGGAACTCACTCGGTAACAATACGTCGTTCCGGAACACCGAAAAATACAACATCCACAATCAGCGCCGGTGCCTGCGAGTTGGGACAAAAGGCTGCAATACGGATGGCTCGTTGCCTTCCGCGCCAGGTGTCGTTTACGGTGCGATGGAGGAGATGAATGGAAGGTCGAAGCGTCCGCTTTGAAACTGGGTGGTGGCAGTTGCCATCACACTCGGCTTTTTCTTTAGATTTTGTTACATGCGTTGTAAATTGCTATTAACAATCGCCATTTTCTTTAAATGTCTTTTAATACACCTTTAAATTTATGTCACCTCTCTGCTTTTGAGCCACGAATCTTCCAATTTCTTTTTGATAGCTTCCACCGCGGATTTAATTACATGACTGTGCCTATATAGATGCCCAGAGAGATACCATCCCAATCGAGTTTGGGGCGTTCAATTGCTTCTACAGATCTACCACACACAGAATATGTGTCACCTTCATTAAATTTATTTTTGTAGCTACGCGTTCTAAGACATGCTGACCTAACTTCAAAGAGTAGGACGCTGGCTCTTGAATTATCGTAGAACGCTTCCTTCCTGATCCGCCTATTCTAGTATCGATATAGTTCTATACTATGCTTATTTTTCATTTAATTAATCAAATTTTTACCTTCTGCGTTTTTAACCTGTCGCTTAACCTTTAATGCCCAACGTTGCTCTGGGGCAACAAGTCACAAACGTTTTTGTTTTTTCTGTGGCACATCACGGAATGGATGGATGGATGGATGGATGGATGGATGGACGGACGGACGGACGGACGGACGGACGGATGGACGGACGGATGGATGGATGGATGGATGGATGGACGGACGGACGGAAGGACGGACGGACGGCGGACGGACGGACGGATGGATGGATGGATGGATGGATGGATGGATGGATGGATGGATGGATGGATGGATGGATGGATGGATGGATGGATAAGGCTGAGCGCTGTAAATCGGGCGGTGGTTCAAGCAACCTAGCCACGTCTTGTGAAATCTTAATCTTGTCTTTATTTCAGCCACAAAACTGATAACCTTCGCTTGGTTACTTCCACCTGCTAAAAATCTGCTTTCTCTTCACTGTCCTTAAATCTCAATGCCTAGGAGAAATCAGCTTCTGTGCTGTGACATTCCTTGTGTGCTGCGAGGTTCCGCGTTCCAAGGCGCGGCGTAGACGGAGACCCAGATGACAGCGGCATCATCAATTACCCAGCCATGCTCTTTGAGTGACGACCAGAACAACCGGACCCGCCGCCGCCGCCGCGGGGTAACAGGCTTTATCCTCCCCAATTTCCGGGCACATTCCAGGACAAGGGAGCTGTCAGCGGGCCAGAGCGCGCCGTACCACAGCCGACGCTATGCGCTACCGCGAAGACAACATTCTTTCCCTCCTTCCCCTTTCGACGTGGGCTATCGCCGGGAAGGCACCCACAGCTTCCCGCCGTGCCTCGTGAACAAAAGCGCATTCCCAGAAGGGCCGTGACGGACACCTGTCATGGCGGACAGGCAGTACTCAGCCAAGAATGTGGAAAGACAGGCGCTAGTGAATTAGCTCCGAAGAGAGAGCCTGTATATACTCTCACTTGAGAGAGAGTGGTGGCGTTTTTGTTGTTTATTTAGTTTGTATTGTTAACAGACTCTGGGTTCGAGGCTAAGCCCAACCCAAGGGGTGGTCCCCATCTCGCATGTTATTTTGGATTGGAGAATTGATGCTTTGGGCGGGCCACTGGAAATGACCGCCCTTAGTCCTTTGTTAATCAAGTGCTTAAAAGCACATGTAAACGGATGCAGTCCAGTCGGAGCTGGGGCTCCATGCTTAGCATGTAATGTGATGCTACTTAGGCGCTAACCTGCCCGGTCGATGAGTAAAGTAGTGCAAAGTTTGTTCTTTTGTAAATTCAGTTCTGCTTTTTCCAGTTTAACTCTCTGTATATGTATGTTGTAAAATTATGCTCTGCTGTCATCATCTACAAGCTCGCCTCCTGTTCATCTTCCAAGCCGAACGACACTAGAGGAAGGGTTTGTGAACCATCCTCGAAGAAACGGACGACTATTGAAATTCTACTGCAAGCACGCTCAGGACGACATCGTTCGCCAAGAGGGCCTTCAGCGCCGAAGCCCGTCGGCGTGCAGCTTCTGCCAGCAACCGCTCGAGCCCAACTCCGGAGCCACTCCATCGCCCCCATGAAGTCGTCGGCACGTAAGCTCGGACGCCCCAGCCTCTGATGTATAATCTTAATCATGTGTAATTATTGAATATACCTGTTTGTTTAAACTGAGCCATACGGTGTCTCTTTGCCTCTCCGTCCCGTGTGGACCTGCGCATTATGGGGGTCATCACACTGGTGTCAGAAGTGGGGTCTCAAAAGCAAATGTCCTCTGAATGCTGTGACATTCATGACTTCAAAATTGTAATCAAAAGGGAATCACGGGACTGATTGTGGGACTTTTACCCCCATTTGAGAGGCTTGAGGCACTGGAGGGCTTGAAAAAAAAAATGACTGTATCTGAGGGAGCTCCCACTCCACAGCCGTCGCTCGGAGCAAGCATGCTGGCATTAGGAAGCGTCATTCCGACGTTTACGGGAGATAAGACAGGGGTTCCAATCTGCGATTTCTTTTCCATGCTAGAAGAGATTGGGAAAATGGGGGGATGGTCCGATGCTCAAATGCTGGGAATGGCGAGGTGTAAGATGGCAGGAGCTGCTCATGATTTTGCATGGCGAGACGAAAAAGTAAAATCCACAAAATCATTTGCGGAATTTAAGAAGCTCGCGTTTGAGCATTTTGACACTGAACCACGTCACGTGCGAGTACAGAGGTTCCGTGACGCCGGACAGATGGTAGGGGAGGACGTGCGAACGTTTGCGTCGCGGCTTCAGCGCTTAGCGCGCGATACGTTAAGCAGGCAGGAGGAAGGAGACCAGCTTAAGAAGAAATACGCGGAGGATATACTTAAAGAGGAAATGACCGCTTTGTTCGTGGCTGGTCTGCAAGACCCCGTGCGCCGGTTCGTGCTCTCGCGCAAGCCGAGCAATTTCGACCAAGCCGTGGAGGCCGCATTGGATGAGGAACAAAATGAGGCGTTAACGACAGCCGCAGCGAGAGTACGCGTCATAGAGAGAGCGGTGCTCAACCCTGAGGTTGCTCTCTTGACAGAGCGGTTAGATCGCTTGGAACAGCTGCTATCTCAGCAGGTAGAATGCCAGGTTGAAGCGCGCGCTCAACAGCGCCCATTCGCTGGAAACCGGAGACCGCCACAAAGCTACAGGCGCGGTATGCGAGATTTTGAAGAAATCGTATGCTTCGCTTGCCAGGGTCGCGGACACATCGCCAGGTTCTGCCAAAACGTGCGCCGTGGGGAGCCACAAAGAGAAGCAGGCGAGACACGCCCTAAGCAAGCCTACAGCGGGGCTCCAGATACCGAGTCAAAAAACTAGTTAGTCCTCCCCAGCCTAAGGAGCGTGGGGAGGGAGCAGTAGATGATGAGGTGGTGGTAGTTTGTGTGGCCGACGAGGCATGCCCTGTTGTGCGTTGCAAGTTAAATGGTTGTTGTATGGAATTGTTGATAGATACGGGGTCAAAGGTGACATTGCTTAAGGAGAGCAGTTTTAACACGCTTCGAAGGAAGGGGGACCGCGAGGTGTTGGAAGCGTCTGGTGGTATGGCAACCAAATTTGTAGGCATAAAGGGGGATCCTCTTGGCATAAGTGGACTCTACCGGTTACACTTTTCTCTCGGAGGAATTGCATTGGAGCACCCCTGCTACGTATGCCCGGACACGGTGTCTCTGCCAAACGGAGTGTCAGGTATATTAGGGCAGGATTTTTTGAGAAAAGGGAAGGTAGTAGTCTCATTCTCTGAGGAAGAGGTTAATGCGGGCGGCTCAAAAGTTCCGTTTTTGAACAGGAGAGGGGCTGAGATTCGCATTACCGATATTGACACCCGTCAAACAGTGGGATCATTGGAGAAGGTATATTCGCGGGTTGCCGTCCGGCTGGTCGAGGAGGCGGTCGTCCTTCCTTGGTCGGAGCACATTTTGTACGCGTTTGTGCCTTCAGATGTAGAGAGCGGCGCCGTGGGAGTGCTTGAGCCGGTCGACTCTCTCAGCAATGGCCTGAAGGCAGCCGCGTGCCTCGTGACAGTTAATGACGCCCACAGAGTGCCCCTACGGGTGGTTAACTGTAGCCAGCAGCCACTGAGCCTTCCCAAGAACAAAACATTGGCTTTCTTCACCTCTGCGATAGAGCAACGTGAGCCCACCGATACGGTACTCGCAACTGTAGAGCATGCTAGTCCTTCGGCTGCTCCAAAGGTGTCGTTCGATCTTTCTCACGTAAAATCCAGGGAGAGGGAGGCTCTGGCTGGTTTGCTGAACGACTACTCGGAGGTATTCGCCGCGTCCAACCTGGATTTGGGCTGCTGTGGCGTTATAAAGCACAGGATGGAAACCGGCACTTCATCGCCCGTTTACCAGCGTGCGTACAGGATTCCTTACTCCCAACGTGAGGAGATGGAGCGGCAGGTGCAGGACCTGATTGATCGCGGCATTGTCGAACACTCAAAGTCACCCTGGGGAGCACCAGCACTATTGGTGGAAAAGCCAGATGGCTCGTATCGATTGGTAGTGGACTACCGCAAACTAAATGCTGTAACTCGCATCGATCCATACCCCATCCCCAATATACAGGAGACGCTTTCTCAGCTGGGCTCTGCCAGGTACTTCACGGTAGTGGACATGGCGGCGGGATTCTGGCAGATAGCAATGGATCCGGCAGATGCCGAGAAAACGGCATTCAACACGCCCTCAGGGCACTATGAATGGAAAAGAATGCCGATGGGTCTCGCCAACAGCCCTGCTGTCTGGCAGAGAACCGCTGATGTTATCCTGGCAGGTCTTCTGGGGAGGCTGTGCTTCGTGTATATGGATGACATTATCATATACAGTGACAGTTTTGATAACCATTTGCGCGATATTGAGCAGGTTTTGGTGCGACTAAGAGCAGCGGGTCTCAAGCTGAAGCCCTCTAAGTGCCAATTCCTCAAAAACGAGGTGAAATACCTCGGGCACGTTGTTTCAGCTGACGGCGTGCGACCGGACCCTGAGAAACTAAGGTGTGTCTCGGATTTTCCATCCCCGACTAGCGTCCGCCAGGTCCGGCAGTTTCTCGGCCTGATCGGTTACTACCGAAGGCACATAGAGGAGTTCGCCAAGCTCGCTAAGCCGCTCACCGCCTTAACAGCCAAAAATGTCGCCTTTCGCTGGGACGAAAACGCGGAGAATGCTTTTGGGGCCCTGAAAAGGAAGCTAATGAGTGCACCGCTGTTGCGCCACCCGGATTTTAGTTTGCCCTTCGTTATGGCCACAGATGCGTCAAAGTTCGCAGTTGGTGCCGTGCTATCTCAGGTTATCGAGGGCAAAGAACATCCCGTTGCTTTTGCTAGCCGACAGCTGAGCCCCACAGAGCAAAAGTACGGAGCTACGAAAAGGGAGTGCCTCGCCGTTGTCTGGGCAGTAAAGCACTTCAGATGCTACCTTTACGGCCGCAAATTCAAGCTAGTAACAGACTGCCATCCTCTGAAATGGGTGATGAGTGTCAGGGACCCTAGCTCGCGACTCGCTAGATGGAATCTACACCTGCAGGAATACTGCTTTGAAGTTGAGCACAAGTCAGGAAAGACACATCTGAATGCTGATGCACTCAGCCGCACAGCTGCCGTGGCAGCTATAGATGAGTTTGTCCCCGTAGTCGACCCCGCCGAATTACGCACAGAGCAGTGCAAAGATCCTGACCTGAAGCGAATAATCGAAAGCTTAGAGGGCGCACCGTCTCACCCCGAACAGCTAGGTTATTTCATTCACAAAGACGGCACCCTGTGTCGGCGCACGAGGCCAACCAGGAAAGGGAGACCAGAGAAAACCGCTTGGGAGAGAGTCGTCATACCTCGGTCGTGGACAGAAAGGGTTCTTCGCGCGTTTCACGATGCGCCATGCGCCGGTCATTTTGGCGTAGCGAAGACACGCAGGCGTGTGGAGCGTTTGTACTTTTGGAGTGGCATGCGACGGGATGTTAGAGACTACTGTGCGAAGTGTCATTCCTGTCTCGAAAGAAAAACACCCAAGGGACGAAGACCAGCTCCAATTGAGCCGTTCCCTGAGGTTTCGGCTCCCTTCGAGCGGACAGGTATGGACATAATGGGCCCATTGCCCACGACCACTTCCGGAAACAAGTACATTTTAGTATTTGTCGATCACCTTTCAAAATACGCGGAAGCGGTAGCACTCCCAGATCAGAAGGCAGACACGGTTGCAAGAGCATTTGTCGAACAGATCGTGCTCCGACATGGACCCCCGAGGCAACTCTTGACAGATCGGGGAACGAACTTCGTGTCGCAGCTAATGAGGAGAGTTTGCGAGCTGCTTAAGATCGCTAAGAAGCAGACAACACCGTACCATCCGGCTTGCAACGGCGCGGTGGAGCGACTGAACCAAACAGTGGCCGGGTTCCTGTCGCATTTTGTTTCGCGCGACCAGCGGGACTGGGACTTGTGGCTCCCGTATGCAATGTTTGCCTACAATTCCGCAGCACACGAGAGCACGGGCGAATCGCCATTCTTTCTTCTCTACGGCCGAGACCCGGACCAGCCTAGTGAAGTGCCAGAGGGCCCCCGTCGTGTCCCATACGCTTCACTGGACGACTATAAGGTGGAGCTAGAATCGCGCTTGCAAGTGGCGAGGGACATCGCAAAGGAGTCCTTAAAGAAAGCGGCGAAGCGCAGGAAGGAGGTGCACGATCGCAGTGCTAGAGACGCGTCGTTTGATGTGGGGGACAGCGTGTACATTGAAAACTGCCAAAGGCAGATTGGGCTAGCTCGTAAGTTCCAGACGAAGTGGAGAGGACCGTGCGAGGTTGTCGAGAAGCTTTCTCCGGTAAACTTCAGAGTCCGAGACGTGAACCGGCGTTTGATAAGGATACACGCAAATCGCCTCAAGTCGGCACCGGTTCAGTATTCACGAAATGAGGAAAGGGAAAGCGCGGATTTTGATGGGGACAGAAGTGAAGCGGAGCGCGCAGAGAGTTCGCAAGAAACGCCCTCTCCTTCATTTGTTCGGCAGGCGCCCGAGGTGACGGCCGGAATGCCACCGGATTTACTTCATGCATTGCTAGAAGAAGAAGCGCGCGAGGTTGCCGCGCAGATAACGCCAGGAGAGGCTCCTGCCACGAGCCCTCGCGAGTCCCAAAGCAGACAAAGGGGCACAGACTTACTTAGTATGACTCATGAAGGCCGATATCCGCTGCGAAATCGGAAAGCTAAGTCGGACTAATGGCGTAAACAGAGCGGAGTTGTGAACTGGTTAGAATTGTGTAATGCCACAGCTCATAACATTGCTATATGCGTATGTGTTAAGTTATCGGAGTTAATAGTTAAACCTTTCTGTCATTAAGTAACACCTTCACAGGAGAGCATGCGGAGCGCATGCAGAACCTGCCCTACTTCCTTTCGTTATCTATATTTTTGTCTGTGCCCTGATCGTGCTAGAAGTGGGAGCTCCTTTGTAACTGTGGTAAATTTATTTTGTCCAGTTTGGACTAGAAAGGAGAGGCTTGGGTGCTGAGTTTCATGTTTATCTGTAAAAGATCAGTGCTGCCCCTGGAGACGCCAGTTATGACAGCGGAGGCATTGGTGTTGTGCAGTGGTGTTGAGTGCAGCGAAAAGTGTTTTGTCGGACGCACTGTGCGAGGCGATTCAGAAAGACAAGGGGAGCTGCAGGGACTCAAATGTTCGGAGAACATTCTTCTGGAGGGTGAGCGAGTGTGACATTCCTTGTGTGCTGCGAGGTTCCGCGTTCCACGGCGCGGCGTAGACGGAGACCCAGATGACAGCGGCATCATCAATTACCCAGCCATGCTCTTTGAGTGACGACCAGAACAACCGGACCCGCCGCCGCCGCCGCGGGGAAACAGGCTTTATCCTCCCCAATTTCCGGGCACATTCCAGGACAAGGGAGCTGTCAGCGGGCCAGAGCGCGCCGTACCACAGCCGACACTATGCGCTACCGCGAAGACAACATTCTTTCCCTCCTTCCCCTTTCGACGTGGGCTATCGCCGGGAAGGCACCCACAGCTTCCCGCCGTGCCTCGTGAACAAAAGCGCATTCCCAGAAGGGCCGTGACGGACACCTGTCATGGCGGACAGGCAGTACTCGCCAAGAATGTGGAAAGACAGGCGCTAGTGAATTAGCTCCGAAGAGAGAGCCTGTATATACTCTCACTTGAGAGAGAGTGGTGGCGTTTTTGTTGTTTATTTAGTTTGTATTGTTAACAGACTCTGGGTTCGAGGCTAAGCCCAACCCAAGGGGTGGTCCCCATCTCGCATGTTATTTTGGATTGGAGAATTGATGCTTTGGGCGGGCCACTGGAAATGACCGCCCTTAGTCCTTTGTTAATCAAGTGCTTAAAAGCACATGTAAACGGATGCAGTCCAGTCGGAGCTGGGGCTCCATGCTTAGCATGTAATGTGATGCTACTTAGGCGCTAACCTGCCCGGTCGATGAGTAAAGTAGTGCAAAGTTTGTTCTTTTGTAAATTCAGTTCTGCTTTTTCCAGTTTAACTCTCTGTATATGTATGTTGTAAAATTATGCTCTGCTGTCATCATCTACAAGCTCGCCTCCTGTTCATCTTCCAAGCCGAACGACACTAGAGGAAGGGTTTGTGAACCATCCTCGAAGAAACGGACGACTATTGAAATTCTACTGCAAGCACGCTCAGGACGACATCGTTCGCCAAGAGGGCCTTCAGCGCCGAAGCCCGTCGGCGTGCAGCTTCTGCCAGCAACCGCTCGAGCCCAACTCCGGAGCCACTCCATCGCCCCCATGAAGTCGTCGGCACGTAAGCTCGGACGCCCCAGCCTCTGATGTATAATCTTAATCATGTGTAATTATTGAATATACCTGTTTGTTTAAACTGAGCCATACGGTCTCTCTTTGCCTCTCCGTCCCGTGTGGACCTGCGCATTATGGGGGTCATCACAGTGCTTTCCACTGTAAGGTGAAGCCCTTTACGGAAACGTATCAAGTGTTCAGCAGTTTCCTCCTCCTCTCTGCACGCAGCGCACAACGTGTCTATCTCGTGGTACCAGACTCTATATGTCTTAGTCCGCAAAACTTCCGTCCTGGCCTCAAGAAACATAGAGATTCCTGTACACTTATCCTAGATAATTTATTTGGCAATTTCCTGCTTAAAGATCCTGTATGTTCCCAGTGCCGATTTCTTCAGCATCCCTGTTACCACAGAGCTCTCTCGGTTTCTTTAACCTTATTCTTAAGCAATAATTGCTGATTTTCCTCCGTACTGCTGCCCAGATATTTTTTGTCAATTTTCTATTTCGCTATCTAAATTTCGTGTCAACATTCGTTATGTACAGGTATCTGAAGGCGTTCCTAACCCACTGCTTTTCCCCAATTTTTCTCAATCGCTCATCAAATGCTATCTAACTGCTAGCTTCTCTGCTCTCGAAGGAAGCCCATCCCACATCACCCTGTACCCCCTGATTTGCTGTATTGCCATGCGCAGCCAAAGCTAGCCTCCCTGCCTCGCGTTGTTTGATTTCTGACCTGGCTTGATCATCTGGTCTCATGCACAGGACCGCATTGCCGAAAGTCAGGCTAGGAACCATCAACCCTTTCGAGATCGCCCTTACCATTTCACACCTATTGTAAATCTACCGTGCCCTATTTTTCATGGCAGCTGCATTCCTACTAGCATCATTCAGCACGTATTTTTCATGATCTTTCAGATGCGCGCTTTTGGTATAGCATTGCCATCTGGTGTAACTATGAAGAAGCCTTTGCTTCTACAGCTAAAAACCAGAGCGCAGCAATCAACCAGTCTCGCACAACAGCAGCCAACGTTTTGGACTCCGAGGAGCAACGTGCACTATGCTACACGAGGTGAGATATTTTGTTTCTTATCAACAACTAGCCGCTATTTAACGCTTAATCGTATGTGAAGCGCATCAATTATGAGACAGGAAACATTTGTGCGCAATTCAATCGGCAAAATTTTACAGCGTCATGGCGCAAGGCGTGAAAACGATTATGTTGCTCAGGAGCAACATCGGGCACTTGTGGGTGGCATGTAATAATGAGCAAGCTTAGGGCGCCGAGCTCTCGCATCTGACAAACTGCTCACATAGTGCAGAATTTCATTCTATTTGTCTTTTTGTACTTGCATGAAGTGTGAGAAAACAACGCATTTATATTCAGATGGAGCAGTCGAGACCACGGAGGGCCCTCGCAGACCAGGAGATCCAGCTAATAAGTTTTTAGCGTGATGGGGAAGTGTTGGATAAAGACGTTGACAGCGACCCCGACCATCCAGACTATGAACCAAGTAAACAAGATTCTTTTCTTCATAATTGCCCTTTGAAATTTGTCGCTAACCCTTCTAATGAGAATGTACCAGAACGCGTGAATGAAGCGCCAAGCGCGTCCCCTGCAGTTCTGTCAAGCAGCTCTCAGAAACCAAAGGGCGCTAAGAAACCAAAAAAAAAGAGAAGCCAACGCGGAATTGGCAACGCGAATGCTTGCCACTCGTGGATATTTCATGAAAAGTGAGCTGCCACCCCCACCTCCAGATGTGCTCACTCCTTACGAGTACTTTTCTGCATCCTCTTACGCCGGAATAGTGGATAATTTGCGCTTCCAGACGAATCTGTTCTCTACGTAAAGAGATGGTACTTCCATTGACATCACACCTGAGGAGATGCGGTAGTATTTATCAATCCTTGTGACATCGGGAACAATACGCATGCCCCACTTCCGTACGCATTGGCAGAACGGAATACGTTTTGCTACGGTGGCTGTCTTGATGTCAAGAAATTGGCTCGAGGCCATCCACCAATGTCTGCACATGAACGACAACTTTGAAACGAAGCCGAGGGATGCAGAGGGACGGCTACGACCGTCTTTACAACGTGCGTCCCATTGTAGACCTCTTAAAACAAAATAAGAAAAAAGTGGAACAGGATGAGCGCCAAAGCATTGATGAATAAATTGTCCCGTTCAAAGGGAGATCACTTTGAACAATGCATGAAATCAAAACCCCGTAAATGGGGATAAAAAGTCCACACGCGCGCAAGTTCCTCTGGAATAATTCACGACTTACGAATTTAGGAAGGCAAACCCACAACAAATGAACATGGATTTGGCATATCTAGAGATGTCGTAATTGACATAGTGCAGGACCGAGAACCGCATATCAAGTACAAACTATATTTCGATAATTGGTTCAGCAGACTGCGGCTTGTGTCTGGAGTAATTCACAGCGTTGCAACAATGCGATCTGACCGGATAGAGAAGTGCCATCTTGCCGCCGAAGCAAGGCTGAAGAGCCAAGGCAGATGATCTGTTGATTTCCGGACAGACGCTAAATCAGAGACTGAAGTCGCAAAATGATATGACAACAGTTCTGTTGTCCTCGCGTTGAGCTACGCAAGAGTCCAGGTGACCGACACATGCAAACGATGTAGAACCAAGGAGAAACGCACCATTGACGTTTCTCGCCCTTTTGCAGTCAAAGAATCCAACGCCTTCATGAGTGGTGTGGACCCTGCGGACATGCATATCGAATTTTACCACACCGACCATAAATAAAAATGGTACTTGCGGATGATTTTTTTTTGGTTTATCGACATCCTCTTTGTGAATGAATGACTTCTGTAGCAGAGGGACTGCATGCAATTGGGCATCAAAAGGAAACTGACTCTGCCTCTTGTCACCTTCCGCAGACACATAGGGCAAGCCCTGGCTCAAGTAAATACAAAGTCGCTTAAAACAAATTCTAGCACGGCAGTAGGAACTCAACATGCGTCTGCGAAGAAAATCACGCGACCTTTGGTACTGCGACCAGTAACGGATGTCCGCTACGACGGCACTCACCACTGGCCTCAGTACCGCAAAATGAAGAACAGGTGCAAGTTTTGCAAGACAGGCTACACCTAACTCTTCTGTAAGAAATGCAAGATGCATTTGTGTCTACTACCGGTAAGGAATCGCTTCGATTTCTTCCACTCCAAGGAGCACCTGAAATGCCCGATGTTGCCCAGTAGCAAGAATTCATTACGTAGTAATGAATAAAGCAATCTTTTTGCTTTCACCTATTTCGAGCTGTTGGGTGCTATTTTAAATTGTATTAGAATAACCACCTGCCGGAATTGCAAATTGCAGGATTGGGCATCTTTGTTTCTTCGTCCTCGTGTCCGCCATACTTATCAGTTAATTTCCTAGTTTTTTCCCGAAGTTTCGAGTCAACGCTCTTTCTGTATAAGTGTTTAAGTACCTTAGCTGCCCACCTGTTATCGTCCAATTACCAAGCCATTAACAAGGACGCCCTCTTATGGCTTCGTATGAAACTGCGCTCCTCGTAGGTGTCGCCATTGCTGGCAAGC
Organism: Amblyomma americanum; assembly: GCF_052857255.1. Lineage (NCBI taxonomy): Eukaryota > Metazoa > Arthropoda > Arachnida > Ixodida > Ixodidae > Amblyomma > Amblyomma americanum. The sequence goes on from NC_135497.1 coordinate 530,882,047, forward strand.
TCACTGACCATTAGTAGACATTTAGAATAGGGTGACCCTACCAGTGAGGTGCATAGGGGAATAGCCGGGGGCCATTGCACGGCCGACTGGAGACGGGCGGACAAGGCAGAACGAAACCAAGGGACGGTCGTTTTCGCACCTGCGCCTGCAAGCTTGCGGCGTTTTTCTTAACCCACAGGCGCCGTTTTTTTTTTTTGCGTCTGTCTTGGTCTTCAACGCGGAACTCGCGCGGTTTCTCACGGCGGCAAGGTGAGAAATGTTTTTTGCACAATTAATCTGCATTTCTTCATCTTCCCGATATACCGCGCAAGGATTCTTCCTTATGTCACCTATAACTGTTGATGCACCTGTCATTGATAAACAAATAGTCTTAAAAGTGTGATTCTCCTGGATGTCATACAGTTAGCCACAACTTCTTAACTTAAGGAGTACTTGCGCTTCTAGTTCAGTTGTTATAAGAAAACTTTTCAGCAATCTCTCGGCTCAAAAAGCCTTCTTATGAATTGAAAAATCGGGAAAGCGTTTACTCTTTACAAGTCTGGCGGTAAGCACTTGCCTCAAAATTTTCGTCCCACTTCACTGACTAGCACATGCTGCAAAATAGTAGAACATATAACTTTTAACAACATCGTTGCCTTTCTTGATGACAATTGCTTTTCTACACCTGTCAACGTGGTTTTTGTCAAAGATACTCGTGTGACACAGTTATTCACATTCACTGATAAGATACACCGCATACTGCATTTTTTATACTTTCCGAAAGGCTTTGTAAAGTGTATTATAAATTGTTAGTTTATAAGTTAAGTCATCCTAATCTCGATTCTAACGTCTTCAGATGGATTGAATCCTTCTTATATAACCGCTGGCACTTTTTATTTGCTAATGGATCTACCTCACCGCTTACTAACGTGATTTTTGGTGTACCACAAGGATCCGTTCGTGGACCGCTTTTATTTTTAATTTATGTTTATAATTATAATTTATAAAGCGTAAGATGCCATCAATGAAAACTTCTTTCCATGAAGAAAGTTTCAACCAAACAAGGTAAAAAAGAAGGTCTAAAAGAGCGTGATAGGCTCGGCCTGGACAAGCTTGCGGCTGCTGTGAGCAACACCTCGGCCTTAACCCTGCTATATTTCTTCTCGGTAAAAAAACCACAAGAATGAATGCCCGTTTCGGGTCATTGTCAGCGAAAAGGGCACATGGCAACTTGCCCTCCGCTCCTATCTTTAAAAGTGTCTCTCCAAGCTAAAAATCGAGCACCCTTTCCTAGTGCGTAGCCCAGCAGCTGTGTCCGATTTTTTTAAGGAGCACCGGCTAAAATATGTGTCAACGCCTTGTCCGTCGACATTAAGGGCATGTACTATTCCCTTCCTTAGAACGCCTTCCACAGTGCTGTGGTTCGAACGACTGACGAGTAAGGCATCACGAAATTTCAAAATCAATGTGGCATCGACCTGGATAGCCTTCTCGAACTCCCGGACCTGTACCGGCGCTCTACGGCCGTTTCCTTCAACAACAGACATTTCATTCACGAGGAGGGCGTTTGCATATGCTCACGGCTGGCTCCTTTCTTCTGCGACTGCCTACTAGCGTGCTTGGACCAAAGACTGCAAGAGTCCTTACCCGGGTCTTCAGTGGTACGTAGTTTTCGTTACATCAGCGATTTTCTGGTGATTTCTAATAATAACTACATCAATGCAAATCAAGCCAACGATATTTTTCCCTGTTCATGTCAGGTCTGCAATCGTTCCAACTAACGATGGAAGTTCGTGGATCTAAAGATACTAACGAGCAACGAAGAGCTGTGCGGGCATTACGCACCTCGAACGCATAAGTGGTTTTTACCCTACTCATCCTGGCACTCCAAACTAGTTATACGAATCATCGTGACAGCCGCCTTGAAAAATGCCATATCTAGATGATGCTGCCATGGGATGCAAGCTAGCTTCAGCAGCCAGATAATGAGGCTGGGAATGTCGGTTTTCTGAAACACATCATGGGCGCAGTGGCAGAAAAGATGCTTGCCGACTTCAAACACCAAAACAAAAAGTGCCTCCAGCAAAGATGTGTTGAGCCGTATTTTTCAGGTAATACCTTATGTACAAAAGGTATCGCACAATTTGAAAAGAAGAGCCAGCAAAACCGGTGTGCTATTTGTCTTCTCTGCTTCTAACTGCAGCGTCTTTGCAAGAGAGTCAACTGTGAAAGACCGCCACCACCTGCCGAATGTAGGAAGAACAATGAGATCCCTTATGTGCCATGCCGAAAAAAATGTAGTGTACAAAATTGAGCTATCCTGTAGACTATGCTACATCGGACAAACAGATAGATGCGTGAATGACCGCTTAAGAGAACACGAACGCTCTTTGGAACTCCCCCCCCCCCCTTACAAATACTAACCTTGATTTACACTGGCTTGAGTGAAAATGCGCCCCGGCTTTCAGCAGGAGAACCATTTTGTACAAGCATAGAGGCACGCGGGAAATAGTCGACGCGTTCCTGATTCATCAAGAGCAAGACAAGTGCTTGAGCAAACCATCTCTTGCGCTCACTCAAAAAGAAATTATCGCAGCGGCTGAGTGACCAGTGCTGGTTTATCTCTTTATTTCTTTCCTTTTGTTGACGTGATCAATCAGCGATGCAATGCCACGTGTTGATTGTTCTTAGGTTCTCCTATTTATTGCGCCATCATAGCAATAAAATTATCATTCATAAGTCAGCGCCTGTGTTTTTCCGCTCCTTTAGTCCTGCCTTTTTTGCACTGTACCTTCTCCTGCGAAATGTATACCGACTACTCCAGAAAGATAATATTTGCAGATAATATTGCAAAAGTGCCCTTTTGCAATATTCTTTAGCGGTAGTAAGGGAATTCCAGGTGGTTATGTATTCAACGCAATATCTTGCGCATTACTACAAAGAACGTTGAAAGGTTGGTGTGCGTACTCATTTAATGGGCAGTGTGTGTCGGTTTAACTTAAAAGCAGTTGTCGCCGGTTTGCAGTTGTCACTTTGTTTCGCATTCCACAAGAGAAGACTGCTCACACTGCTTCTCGGGAAATACAAGCGGATCATCTGCGACGAATTTTGTGTGATATACTGATACCCACTGACGGTTATGCTTTCACAATATAATTTATGTTCTTTAACTTATTTACATCAGTGTCAGGACACTTCCAGCTGCCGTACTTGTTGCATAGGAGTGAGCCGTAGTTAACTGATAGATGCAAGGTGCTACATGCAAGATTGTTAAAGAAGTATAGACACCTAATTTTGGTGACATGTTTTCTTCCGTACAATGATGCGGAAGACAGTACTACGCATAAATCCCCATGTGATATTCACCGATGACCGGTAAAAACATTTACATTCGAATTTTTCTGTCATGGTGTTACAGTTTCGGCTTCAGGAGCCGAACGATGTCTGTGACATCAAAGATTGGTTATATCGCGCGTGAGGCATGAAAAACTGCAGTAAAATCGCTGCTTTATCGTATTAATTCACTTCAATGATGAAGTCAGACATTCTGAAGAGCTGGAATGATAACGATTGTATAAGCACTGAATATATCGCAGTTTTTTATGCCTGACGTGACCTATAACCACACTTTGACGCAGTCATCGTTCGGCTGTTCAAACCGAGACAGCACGAGAAAGAAATTTAATTATAAATTTTTATCGGTCACGGGAGAACACCACGTGGTAATCCATATATAACTAGAACAGAAAACTGGGCGAGTTGGAATGGAATTATCTTTAAGCAGCGCGAAACACAGGACGCAGAGGAAAAAACACGAGGCGACACGAGCACTTAACAAAAGCGCTGGTGTCGTCTCCTTTGTCTTCTACGTCCTGTGTTTCGCGCTGCATAAAGATGAATCCATATAAAATAGTGCCTTACGCATCGTTACAAAGAAGAAAACACGCACCCGAATGTTAGGTGCCTATACTCTTTTGATAAAATAATGCACTAAGTCTCTCTTCTTGTCAATAGAAGCGCAGTTTGGTTTTGTTTATGGGGGTTTAATGTCCCAAAGCGACTCAGGCTTGCGATACGCCGTAGTGAAGGGCTCCGGAGATTTCGGTCACATGGGGTTCTTTAACGTGCAATGACATCGCACAGTACATGGGCCTCTTGAATTTCGCCTTTATCGAAATTTGACCGCCGCGGCCGGGATTGAACCCACGTCTTTTGGGCCAGCAGCCGAGCGCCGTAACCACTCTGCCACCGCAGCGGCTGAAGCGCAGTTTGTAGAGTTCTCTATAAGTACTAGAAGGACTAGGGGTTGTAATTTTCCTCTGTGACTCACGTTCTTTCAATGCGGCATATTTTGCTGCACGCTTTTTTAGGAAGCACGGGTCAAAGATCGCAAATTTGTGGCTAGAAAAGAAAAACGAATCATCGGATTTTCCCAATCTTTCGCTCGTGTAGAAGTATTGCGAGATATAATTAGTGATCCGGACAAGGTCAAGCGATGTTGCTGGATTTATGTTCAGTATGTCTTGTTCACACTTGGGGATCAAAATGAAGCAATCAAATTTTAGTACTTCTTACGCTTATTGGAACTCTGGTTCAACAGTCGCCACTCACTGAGAAGGATGAGCGTACAAAGTGACTTTCCAAGTCTCAACATGATTTTCCTGGATCAGAGGTAAGAAGACGGCGGTGTATAAAGTGCTCGCAAGTCAAGGCAGAATACTGAAAACAGGAACACGAAAACATGGTTAGTTTGCAGCTCAGTCATCGACGTACTGGGCGAAATTAAGCGAAAGAGAACGCAAGCAAGATGTTCCACGTAACGTCAAGCCAAGGTGAAAAAGGCAAGAAGAAAAACTTTCGTTAATCTAGCTTAAACACTTTCTGTGCGTTATCAAGAGTATCTCCACGACAATAATAACCTAATTTATCCATAAAAAAATGACCTCATTAGGGGATGAGAAAATTCCAAAATTAGAGTATATCAAGCATCAAAGGAAAGCCCCAAAACATGCTTCCTGCAGAAGCATAATTATTTTCCACGCTTTTACAGGCTTAGACAGGAGAGCAGAAAAAAACGTTCCTCAAAGAAGAAAGCGAAACTCATATACTTGGAACCATTTTTGAGGGTACAACTAACATATTGTGATTCAGCAATGGTGAAGTGGTACTTTGAGAGTCAAACGAAGATAAGAATCTCGATAACTTGTAGCAATGATGACTAGGGCTTGTATTTGGTTAAGAGTTTTATGCGTGCAACTAGAATCAATTACGATACTGAGAGAGCCGATAATATGAGATGAAGGGCGGTACTCCAGGTGCAGCGTCTGTCTTTTCTTTATACAGCGAAAGCTTTACTAGCTTTTAACAGGCCATTAAATAGGAGCAATGAAGGGATTACAGAGGCAGCGGTGTAACGCGCTGTACGTAACGCGCTTTTTTAGTAGACACCACCGCCACGTAGCTCAAAGTCAAAGACCAAGGGAGCCAGTGCAACGTCTTTCTTTTCATCAAAACCAGCGGAGGGCTTAGGCTGCGAATAAAGCAACACTGAGAGCAAGGCTATTTGCTTCGTGCCAGCGGGCCCTGGTGTCCGTAAAGTGTGCCGGGAACGCGATTGAACCAAAGACCGCTAGCGGGAGAAGGAAGGACGATTATGCATGCGAGCTCATTGGCACCCAACCGAACCTGGGAAACGTCAAATGCGCTAGCCACTCCAGAATCCTCAGCCTGTAATGTCCATAAGCTTTACCTGAGCAATGGGCTGAGCCGGTGAGCTCAGCTCTAATAGTTATTCTTTTCAATGTCAGGACATCAAAAATTTAACCAAAAAAAGAAAACGCACACACACCCAAGACAGAATGTCTTGTGTGTGCGTTTTTATTTTCGCATAACGTTAGCATGCCTGAAGAACGTCACCAACAATCCCGACAACGTGTCCTACTCAAATATTTGTCAATGCGGTCCTTCTTTGCTCGCTGTGTATAGTGTAATCAAAATGAAGAAAATAATTTTCAATTCCGTACCTTCTGTATTACCTCTGCGCCGCTTCGATATAATGGGGAACTGAATCTGTTTGCTGGATATTCTTTCTGTAAATGATCCTTCACAGCTGGCAACTAAGAACAATGGGCAATAGCGTTCTTTTGTTCGTCATATGTTCTTTATGTTGAAAGAAAGAAAGGTGATCTGACGGCGGCGCGTGCGCGGCCAGTTTGTGTGAACTTAACATGCAGCGCGGCCGCAAGGAGCACCACCAGTACTGGGGGCCTTCCTCATCCCTCAGTTTCCTGGCCCTTCAATGGCGCGCCCGGCACGTGCATTGATTTCGAAGTATATATGACGCTCGCCTGCTTCAAACGACCCTGAGTGGTTGCGGGGACGTCGCCTTATATTTTTTCGTACATTCAGGGCGATAATTCGACTGGGAGCCGCATGAATAATCACCTCATTGATGGCTCTAGTAGCTACGTTGAAACGCATAACTGATTTTGACTATAAGTTCGAAGTTTAGGGGAAACACTGTTGCAATAATGGCATTTTTTGAAAACACTAAGTTGCGTACTTTGTAACATGGATTCATTGCACCAGCTAGCTGTAACGTGAAACGTGTTACAGCACGAGTTGAAGAGTGTATTAACTGATTTCTCAATTGAATGAGAGGAAAATCCGTAGTCGCTGTTTCATATTTTTTATCTTAAGAAAAGAAATATCACACATTATAGCAGGTCGGTGCACTCTTTCAAGGAAACCAATGTCTTTCTACATGAATGCTTAAAATACAACTTCAGATATAGGAAAGATACAAGCGAAATACAGAAACACAATCAGCATCGCACATGTTCGGTTTCTTCGCACACACACGTATAGACTGGGGCAAGCTTTGGTCCTATCAGCTACCAGCGAGCTCACGCTCTCTGAGCTCTTTTGCCAAAACTGCTCCGCAGCTGAGCAGTTTTGAATTACCGTGCGCTGCTGGAAATTTGAAGTCTCGTAAACTCCGCGGGAGATGGGCCCTCCTTCAATAACTCCAAGGTTGGCTTCTTCGACCTAGGCTATCTTTCGCTCTTCATTCTTTTTTATTTCCGACTCTATTTGAGACAATTGCATAAAAAGTGACTTTAAAAAACACAGACACAAGACAAGTTACACGACGAGCAAAACACGGTTGTCAGTGTGCCTTTCTTGTGTATGTTTTTTTTAAATGTGTTGCCAAGGGTAAAGGGAAATTTAATTACAGAAACAGTGCGAATCTTCTTCTGAAATACTTCTCAGAGGAAAAAAAGGATCAAAGAGGGGCGACGAGTTATCCTCAGAACACATGTATTCGCATTCCTCCACATAAGCAGACGTAAGTGCCCTCCAAATTTTTGGCAGATGGCTACACATCATATCTCGACCAAAATACATCAAGGCAAATACAGTATATAGTTACGTTTCCTTGGATACAGATTTATTGTTCCTGTGGAAGGTCAAGTAAAAAACTTCATAGAGCTCTATTATTACTTAACCAGTTTCATAACAAAAAAAATGTTTCTCCGGAACGTCATTCATGACAATTCAACATAAAGCACAATTCACACACATAATGCAAAGCAATAAACGTAATGTATGATGAGAATGTAGTACAAAACAAAAGACTTACACCAAGAGTTGGTTAAGGGGATTAACTCTTATACCTTTTACTCTGATATAGTGTTTTTACTTGCTTCTTGAATTGTGATGATGATTATGATTATGAATTTTTATGGCGCAAGGGCATCTATACCAAAGAGCGCCAAAGACATCTATACCAAAGACACAAGGCATTTTCGATTTCTCAAGGTGCGGTCAAAGACCCATTTCCCAAGCATTTATCCCCATTGCATCACCCTTGTATCACCGGTGGGTACCCGGCGCCACTGGGGATCAAACCCCACACCTCCCGCATGCGAGGCGGATTCTCAGCCACTCGGGCACTGCTCCGGTGGGCTTCTTTAATTATGTTGGAGAGATAATATCGTTTCGTAAGCTTGATATGTCAGGGTACTCATTGCGGATTATTGGTATTAGTAACGACCTCTGCAATTAATAATTTGCGCGTGATGTGGTCTTAGCTATCAAGCCCTGTCGTAGTTAATGTGGGGACTGTTTGAGTTGATAGTTTTCCTGAAACTCTGTTGTGTTTGTTTCGTACTGACGCACTGCATCCAGAGGTAGTTTTTGCTTAACAATTGGTTTATCTCAAGTGTGCTATAGCTGGTAAAATACAAAGCTGTGCTTTCAGTGTAAGGCACGCTTCTAATTGCTCGTTTAGTTCGCTTTCGCAACGATAAAAGAAAATTAAGGTTTGTCTCGGCTGCGGCCGACCACTACGGAGAGCAGGAGACACAGATTATACGTTTAGCAACAGACGGGAGGTGTGAACTATGTTTATTTAACACACCAATCGCTCTAGACACGTCGGTTCTTAACGGCATTGACATAGGGTGACCATGATAATTTCTCTTTGAACACGACACCTAAAAATCGAGTTGTAGCTGAGTGCTGGATAGTTACGCCTTGAAATTTCAAGGCAAGGCAGGTAGATTGGTTCATTATTTTGTTTTTTCCTTTATGTATTCAATTCAATTTTATTGGCTTTCAGCCACGTTTTCAGACCTTCTAGGCATTTATATGCTTCTGGCTATATTTAACGAGTATTACTGCTGAGAAAAATACATTTGTATCATAAGAGTACGGCACCATTTTTTACGTCCTTGAACATTAAAAATTTCATTTATGTATAGGTAGTCGTTCCAGAGCAGAACGCTATCTCTTTGCCTCTGAAGTTTTCCCGTTTTTTCGCACAATCATGGAGGCACCGCTCCCTCTTCGTGACGGCGATGGAAGTGGAGGACGTGAGGCCTACTCTGGAACCCGGTGGGTCGGCGGCAGCCGCCCAGAGGAAGCCATTCTACCAATCGAGCGAGGCAAGAATCCAGCACACCGTGCTTTACTTAGCTACAAGCGAGGACTCCTCGGCGCCCTACAAGTTCGTCCCAGTGGTGGGCAAGAAAGCCAAGAGGAAACTGCGTAAAAGTGAGGACTCATCCTCATCCACTACATCTACCATCATCACGAAGCGTGGTGCATCGGCTCATACAATCTTGTTTGTGCCTGAAACGCCCACCGACAACCTCTAACCTAATGGACAAGCAACGTCGGTAATTCTCGAGGCTCGCGTTCCTGGAGTGATCACGGACGTCAGGATCAACAGCCGAAGACACCTCCTTGCCATTGATGTAAGGGAGCGGAGTGCCTTTGAATGTCTAGCCACCATCAAGAAAATCGAAGGCAACCCCGTCCGCTCTCTTGTTCTAGAAAGAAATCGCACAACCGCTGTCATCATTTACGAGGTCGACGCGACCATCTCTGACTCCGACCGGCCGATACTCTTTAAACCAGCGACGAACAGCATCGAAATAGCCAAGGTTCAGCGCCTCGGCGAGTCAAAGTGCGTGGAGCTCAATTTTAAGGCCGACTGTATCCCATCGCATGTGATGGTTGGCCACTTTCGACATACAGTTTGCCCATTCGTCCCGAAGCCGCTTCACTGTCAGAAGTTCATGAAATTTGGGCATGCCAGTGTTGTTTCTAATACGACCTTAGCGTGCCCGCGCTGCTCTGAACCACATAGCGGTGACATTTGCCGCGATACTCTCCTGAAGTGCGCCAACTGCCGTGGCCCTCATGGCGCTTCTTCGAAAGTCCGACCCTGCATGAAGAATGAACGGGCGGTGTTGAAGCAACTGGTGCGAGACCATACAACGCACAGAGAGGCCGCAGCTACGGTCCGTAGCCTTCATTCCCGTCTCCGACGATCTACTAGACAAGCTGTTGATAGCGGCAGGGAAGCCCCATCGCTCCTGCTACTTGTCCTCTCCCTCCACGGAGTAACGTAATTCCGGTGACTGGCGAAGCAGGAACGAGTGCTTCAGAGGTGACATGGCCACCACTGCCGCAGCCACGCTCGACCTCGGTGTCTGAGCAGGCGCCACGCACCCACTGTCCAAGGCCTAGAGCTGAGCGAGCTCAAGGCCCAGATCCAACCCTAGGTGAGGGGGCGCAGATGATCGCCATCTTGAGGTCCTTTATGGATGCCATGCGTGTGATGCTGTCTAGCCTTCACTCATCAGCAGCGCGGAATTTATTTCACGTACTGAACGAGCTAAATGCAGTCATTGCAGCTTTTCAGTAGCAGACACAGTGGCTCTCCTAGCATTATCATTTGAAAGCCAAGTCAGAGAAGCATTCATTTTCCAGTGGAATGCTCGTGGACTCAATTCAAGCATTTTGGACGTTAGCGAATACGTCTATAAATAGAGATTCTGAATCTTTAAGATTTGTGAGCCCAATTTGAAAAGCCCATCCAAATATCTGGCTATGAAGCGTTTGCATCCTCCACGCACAGGGGAAATAGCAAGGCCATCAAATACATTCGAAGGGAGCTTACTTATGTGCACCATACGGTTCCCCTTCAACCATAACCTGTACGTCTGACAGTGAAAAGGCGCATCCTGACGTTTACGCTTTGGCCGCGTAATAATCTCCAACACGGTTCGACGCCGACAGACTGAGTGACTTGCTGGCTGTAACGCCTGGTCCTTGGATCTACACTGGTGCCTTTAATGCGCATCACATCATGCGGGGAGGCATCGGGATGAATTCGAACGGAATCAGTCTTGACTGTTGCGCCTCTGACCACTATCTACAATGCCTTAACGACGGTTCTGCAGCGTACATTCGCGGACTGTCTTACATCAGTTTCTGGACTGGGCGTTTCTGTCTCGGTGCCTTGCGAGACGCGTTCGGTGGTTTGCCGATGTAGAAACGCATGAAAGTGACCACATCCCCACATATATTATCTATTATCGTTTCTGGTCTCGCTGCATGCAGGCCTGCCAAACGATTGCAACGCATAGGCTGGTCTATGTTTAAAACCCATATGGAATATAATGTCTTCTCTGCAGGCATTAAAATAATAGCTGTTTTATGCGGAAAAGGAATGGCGCAGTATCTGTCTCATATATCGGCGGACACCTGAACCGCGCCGTAAGGGAAGGAATAAAGGAGGGAGTAAAAGAAGAACGGTAGAAAGAGGTGCCATAGTGGAGAGCAAAACACTAAAGCGCCCGTTTGTGTTCGATGTCAGTGCACGTTAAAGATTCACAGGTGGTCGAAATTATTCCGGAGCCCTCCACTACGGCACCTCTTTCTTCCGTTCTTCTTTCGCGCCCTCCGTTATTCATTCCCTTACGGCGCAGTGCAGGTGTCCGCCAATATATGAGACTGATACTGCGCCTTTTCTTTTCCCCCGAAATTCAATTATTATTATTATTATTATTATTAATATTATTAATATTATTATTATAATAATATTTTGCCTGCAGAGAAAACATTACAACAGACATTGAATAGCGCATCAAGGAGGCTATGGAAAACGTGGGATCATTCTTCACTTCAATGCCGAAGTTCCAATACTTCCATGTAAAGCTGCTGCGCCTCCGGTCATTTCGACGAAGAGCAGAGAATAGATACAGGCGCACAAAGTTGCTGCTCAACTTAAGGAATGGAAGGCGCGTGCAAAAGAAAATCCAGCGTAGAATTCACATCTTGCAGGCTGACCGTTGGAAGGCATTCTCCGAATCGCTGGATCCTCGAAAGCCCTCTCACGCATTTGGAGTGTGGTAAGCGGTCCACGAACGTCTCATCAACAGCTGCAACCATTCAAGAGTTGAGTTGAGTTGAGTTGAGGTGTTGAATGCTACAGGTGGGGTTAGCCTTGCTTTATCTGCCGGCAATTGCTCCACCGCAGCGTCCCTTCGATATTAACAATGCCACATCAACCCCGCTAAGCGCACAGTCTCTTATAATAGCACACATTCTCTCCCGCAGTTACCATCTATGCACACAATCAATCCACACAGTTCACATCACAAGTCCACTCCAGAAGTCACTATCTATGCACATATTCAGTCACAGTAGAACATAGGCCATTGTAGTGCCACACTCCATACACACATTCACTCACAGTATAAAGTAGTCCACTCCGGAAGACACCATCTACGCACACATTCAATCACAGTAGGCCATAGTTCGTTTCTGCTGTCACCATTTAAAAACAAGATCCGTGTCTGCAGAAATGTTAAAAGGAGGCGTGCAGCCTCCCTTCTGCATGTCTGGTTTCCACTCGGGGAGACAATGTCTGGCACTGTGCTGTGACGGGTCCCTGTCTTCTTGAAGGAAGCGTACATCACATGCCTTTCCGCGTTGTACTCTGGGCAGTACATAATATAATGTTCGATATCCCCGCACACACCACATGAAGAGCAGAGCGGAGACGTTGCTATGCCGGTCTTATGCACCCATGCAGGAGTGCGAGCAGAGGCCGTGTGAATTCGATGTAGAAGGGTCGCCTGAGATCTTCTCTGTCCCTTGGTCGCACATGGCTTGTGGGACGGACTCCACACGGTACTGAAGTGATCGAGCACCGTTTTCCTGCAGAGACTTTTCCAATCTTGAGGTACTTTTTTGATGGAATCCTTGAGAGAGCTTTATGAGCAAGACTGTCTGCCACCTCATTACCGTTGACTCCTATGTGAGAGGGCACCCACTGGAAATGTAGAGTAAAACCTCTGCTGTGCAGATTCTGCACCAAGCGCAGAGAGCTTAGAGACAAGGCGTCAGTAGGGAATCCGCGTTCTAACCTCTGAAGGGCAGATTTTGAGTCAGTTAGGATGACAACAGGAAGGTGACAATGACAACTTCCGTAAAGCCGCCTCAATAGCAACACTTTCAGCCGTTGTGGAGAATACGACAGCAGTACAGCGTACGGACCACTTACAGTCCAGAAAAGGAATGTAAAAAGCCGCTGCGCTAGTTTGTTTGACCTTGTCCACAGAACCATCCGTTAAAATTTGAAGATGGCAGGCATACTCTGTTTCCAAGTATTCCAGTACAAGCGAACGCGTTGCTGCCAAAGGAGAGCTGCGCTTTGCGCTCACATGGGGAATTGTGACCTTACAGTTGAGGGTCGGAAAAGACCAGGGGGGTTTCAACCGTTTCTTTGCCTTCGGACATTAATGACTAAAGAACTAAGAGTATTGAGTGCCAAGTAAGCCTTCGACTCATATCTCTTGCAGAGCCGCTGGAAAAGGGATTGCCCAGCTACCGTCTCTCCTAAGCGGTCAAGATGCATTAATAGTCTCTGAGAAGCGATCGGGCTAAGAGGTTTCGATAGGGACTCATGAAGTACTGCCTTATTCGCAGCCGCCTGGGGAACTCCAATGGCTCTTCTTAGGCCCTTTCTGTGGACAACTTCGAGGCGTTCAAGTTGTGATGCCTAGGGGGAAATTAAATGTAATTGATACATTATCCGGCTGACCACCAGCGCTTCATGAAGTTTGACCATTGAAGAGGGATGGTTTCCCCATTGCTCACGTGCAATTCTACAGATCACATTGAGACGAGAAGATATAGATGAAACAATCGCGTCTACAGCTTTTCGCCACCGTAGACGGGAGTCACTTCTGACACCCAGGAAACGCGCGTGGTTGAATTGACGGATGCAAGAGAGACCGAGGTCTATCTTCAGCCGCACTTGACGTTTTCCTACACCGGGAAACAGAATAAAGCCGGATTTGTCCACTGACAGAGACAACCCCACACCTTGAAGGTAAGCTTGTGCCGAAAGTAGAACCTGTCGAGCTATCAGGGCTAATCGCATGTGTTGGTAGCCAGTAATCCAAATACAGATGTCGTCAGCATAAAGCGACATACGCACTTGCCTGCAACTTTTTTTCAACGAATCGGGTAGGCCAGCCATTACGGCGTTAAAGAGCGTGGGGGAAAGAACACTTCCTTGAGGCACACCTTGTGATAGAACCTTTTCTGTGCTTAACGTACTCCCTAACCGTACACGAACCGCGCGATAACTTATAAACTTGTAAATGAATCTTAACATATGGCCCTGTATGCCCATGCCTTGCAAACTGTTTAGAATTGAGCTCTGAAGCACGCTGTGGTAAGCTTTCGCCACATCAAGAAAAATGGCTAAGGTGGAAAGGCCGAAAGCTCTCTGGTATTCAATGTGACTGATCAAGTCTAAGACGCTATCTTGCGCACTAAGACCTCGGCGGAATCCTATCAAACATGATGGCAGTGCCTTGCTGTCCTCAAGCCACCATGATAAGCGTTCATTTACCAGCTTCTCCATCAACTTAGCTACACAGAAGGTGAATGACACAGGGCGATACGAGGGAAGGTCTGTCATGTCTTTGCCAGGCTTCAGTACTGGAACTACATGTGCCACCTTCCATGACGGAGGAACATCGCCAGTCTCCCAAAATCGATTGATGAAGTTGAGGAGCTCCTTTCTGAGTTGCAAGGGCAGATTATTCAGCATTTGATTGGTAATGCCGTCGGGACCTGGTGAACACCGGCGCCGCAGGCCACTGAGCGCAGTCTGAAGCTCACGAAGCGTGAACGGGACGTCCATGATTGACCTGGAGGAAGCAGGTGGTGTATATATATATATTCCAGAATCAGCGCGTACGAGTGCGTCTGCAAATTTCTCTGCCAAGCACGCAATAGGTTTTTCCTTGCGTATTGCAAGAGCTTCAAAAGGCTTCGAAGGGCGAGATTCTCCAGCAAGGCTGCCAATAACTCGCCATATTCTCGTTATCGGTGAGAACACAGTCAAACTAGCACAAAATGAGGCCCACTGAGACCTGTACAGCTTGTTCGTGTGCCGTCTAATAGCAGAATTCAGCCTATTGAAGGTCGTCTTCAGTTGCCTGTCGTCCTTCTTCCGCACGATTTGGCGCTCCGCCTTTCTTCTCGCTGAGCAAAGGTTCCTGAGTTTTAAATCCGGGACCAGCAATAAAGGACATCCGACGGTGCAGAGCGCTCACAAAGAAGGGGCAGCCTCCGAAACTCGCTGGATGGTGGCCACCGCAACTGGCGCAAGCAAAATCTGCCCTGCAGGTTTTAAAGTCGTGGTCGCCTCCGCACCACTTACAGCATCGATCCTAGTTGCAAACTTTGGCCACGTGCCCAAACCGTTGGCATCTAAAACACGTGGAGGAGCTTCAGCGAAATCTGCGACTGCGTGTTTTGTGAATCCCACATCAATTTTTTCGGGGCGCTCTTAGTTGGGAGCGAATGTCAACACTATAGAGTTGGTAGGTTTCGCAGCCCATTCTTTTCCTGGAGACTCCGCACGACGCACAAGTCTTTCACGTGCAGCACACCTTGTGGTTTCAGATAATCAAGTAGGTCGCGTTCTAAATACCACTTTGGTACACCCTTAATAACACAGGTGTTCTTCATGTAGGAATGGGGCAACGGCACGTTAACTATGATGCCAAAAATCTGAAAGCACTGCAGGAGCTTGTCAACCTGGTCTTCCGTCGAGGCATCTAGCTGAAGAGCCCCGTGCATGGTGAACCGACTTCGAATCGGAGCTGATCCCAGCAGTGTTTGAATGGCCGCGAAACGCAAGATGGTATTCTTCTCTCTTAAATCAACCCCCTTTTCTGTGGGCTCAACCACTATCGGGATCCCTACCGTTCGTTGCTTGCGATGACTCACCAACTTGAAGCTCTCGTTGTCCACGTCAGCCATATCGGCCACTGACTCGTCACCGTGCACGATAGATGACTCAGCCCCACTAAGCGATGAGGTCTCGCTGGACGGGTGGTCGAGTCATTGTCTGGCCTCTCTACAACCTGGGAAGCCATGGCCGCCTTTTCCGAGCCAGCCTACCTTTGAATGGCGTGGTCCCTTTAGGCTTGCCGGCGCCGGAGAAGCCGTACTCTTCCCGCAGGGATAGTACCGCCTTGAAGATGCTGCCGTCCTCGAATATTCAAATAAAACTAGGTAAATTAGGAAAAATTAGCTAAATAAACAGAGCTGAGGCGACAGGCGATCGAACAACGTCTTTGTCTTCCTCTTCCTCAACCATTCAAGACTCTCGCACTTCACCAAGGGCGTAGTGAAGCAGAGATTGGTGAAGACTTTTGCGCAAGAATAGCAAGCCTCAGGAATCGATTCACGACCCGGAATTGCTAAGAAGTGCTTAGATCTAGGGATTCGCGACTGGACTTTCTTTTCTCCATGGAAGAACTAGACGTCACCATGGCTGTTTGCAGACGGTCTTCATCACCGGGCCTGATGTAGTAACAACCTCTGCACTTGCAAACCTTGGTCAGGAGGCTGGACGTGCTCTCTGAGAACACTTCAACTCATGATGTGCGGGTGCAGTTCCGGACGCGTGGAAATCATGTCATCTGGTCCCAGTCCTTAAACCCAAGAAATCGCCGCTTGGCCAGCATCGTACCGTCCAAGTGCATTGGCTACTTGCGTGGGCAAACTCATGGAATGGATGGCACACTTACGCGAATTGAGTGGCATCTGGAAGGCTACCAAATATACCCAGATGTAATGTCCGGATTTCGGTGTGGACGTTCTTCTTCTATTGATAGTTGGATTGACCTGGTGTCATCAGTTCAACATCAGAAGCATCTAAAGCACTTGACCACTGCGTTCTTTCTCTAGGTTAAAGGGGCGTATGATATCTTCACTCATACAGCTATTTTCGACTCTCTGGAATCTGCAGAACGTGTTCGGCACATATTCTGCCGAATACGCAGTTGTGTTTCTAACAGGTCACGATTTATGCAGACTGAGGACAGGCCAACACCTTCATATTTCGCTTCCCTTGGGCTCCCACAGGTTGGAGTACTTAGCACAACGATTTTAAATCTTGCGCTTGTCGGCCTTTTCGACGTACTACCACAGTCGACGCGAGTCTCAGTCTGTGTGGACGATATTTATATCTGGACATCAGGAGTTACGCGACCACAAGTTCGAGTAAAGCCTCAAGAGACGTCAAGCATACTTGCAGCCTACCTCGCCTCTGTAAATTGTGCCCTTGTTGCCTTTACACGCAAGAGCATGTCCCAATGCCCCATGCGCATAAACGGCTGAGCAATACACTACAATTGAAGCCATAGCTTCTTTAGAGTAATCATCGATATTAATCTAACATGGAACCCACATGTCCCGTACATGAAAAGGCGACTGACATCGATCATTCACGCTCTCTCCTTTCTCGGAGAGGAGTTGTGGGCAGCATAAGTGCTGTCGATGCTCCAGCTGTACTACGCATTATTCATGGGATTCCTTCGGCACAGTATCCTTGCACTAGGAAACTTGAGGAAAACGAACATACGGTGTCTACAAAGTATTCAAGCTCAAGCTCTCCGGATGTGCCTGGGACTGCCAAAATGCGCGTCCACTGCCGCAACAGTACTCATTGCCCAGTATAATCCAGTGACTGCCTATGTAAGAACCGAGGGCTTGAGAGTGCATATTAGTCACCTCATTCGAATTCCCGCACACCGACTTGCCAGTGTTCCTGCTAACCGGCGGACTACATCGTTTGCGAAAATTATTGATGCCCATCGCGACTTTATACCAGCCCAATCTACACCAGCCTCTAGACCGTCTTCCCCATTATGGAGTCTGCACCAACCTTGCCTGTTTCTTTCCATACCGGGAATCAAGAAGAAGGCTGATTTGTTGTCGACAGAATTAAAATAGACCACTCTAGAATATTTGCATGAGAAGCACAGACTCCGACGGCACCTATACACCGATGGATCAATGACCCCTTCCAGTTCCTCGGGCTCTATTGTCATCCCCGTAAGGGCCATATTTAGGAAAGTGAAAAAATCCTACCGGACTTCATCGACGGGTGCACGACACACTGCTATTCGTGTCGCCGTTGAGCATTTCAGCGAAGAAGCACCCCAGCAAAAGTCTGCTTTCAATGATTTAACGGGAGTCCTCCAAGCCTTTCAATATGCTCTTCGTCATGGGTCCTATGAACAACTGGTCGCGGAAATCCGAGAACTCCACCACACCGCATCAATAAAGGACAGGATATTTTTTTTTACCAGGGGCTGCCAGGACACAGCGGCATCGCAGGCAACCACCGCGCGGACGAGGCCGCGCGAGCTACTCACCATGAGGGCGATTGTGTGTCCACTCTCATCTCTAGAGCCGACGCAGCGGGTAGGCTTAGACCACTTTCATTTCATTTCAGTTCATTTATTTTCCCTCAAGGCCGTTAGGCGTTACAGAGGATAGTGGGAAGAACACACAAGTAAAAAACAAAACAGCAGATAAAAAATTTGAATATAGTTACAGCACACACTGGTTTAATATCAATAACCGCACTAGCAAAAGGCAGCATTTCACAAAACAAACCACAAAAGAAAACAGCAGCTAATAAAATAAAACATACATATAGACACAGACTTATATAAAATTAGTAACAGCGTTACGAAAGGCAACAGTATCAGTAATTTCAGCAATATCGTGGGGAAGGTGATTCCAGCTGACACAAGTTCTGGGTATGAATGAATCGTGAAAACATCTCATGCGACAAGGAGGGATCCAAACTTTGCGGCGGTGATCAATGCGTGCTGAAATATACCATGGTCTTTTTAACAACTTCTCTTTAAAATAAGGATTATGATAAATTTTGTGAAAAGTACATAATGAAGCTATTGACCTGCGATGGGAAAGAAGCGGGAGGGAAAGGTTAGCTTTCATGGCAGTTACACTACTAGTAACCCCGGTTTTGAACTGATTCTAAGTCAGAAATGAGAGATTTGACCCCAGGGTTCCACACGGATGAAGCATATTCCAATTTAGAACGGACCAAAGTTTTGTGAAGTAGTAGTTGTAATGAACTTGGTGCACATGAAAAATTTCTGCGAAGGTATCCAAGGATGAGGTTAGCGTTATTTATAATGTAATCAACATGAGGTTTCCAAGACAGGTTCGAAGAGACATGAACACCCAGATATTTATAAGACGACACAGTTTCAAGAGTGATGCCATTAATGCAGTAGGTAGAGTGTGTAGTAGACAGACGAGAAATGGGAAAATGCTTGCATTTAGTAATGTTTAGCTTCATATTCCACAGGTTACACCAATCCAGTACCTTGTTATTATCTGACTGAAGAACAGATGCATCATTATCGTCATTAATTTCGCGGTAAATAACACAGTCATCGGCAAAAAGACAAACGGAAGACGATATAGTAGTTGGTAAGTCGTTTATATAAATGAGAAAGAGGATGGGCCCAAGAACGGACCCCTGAGGCACACCAGAGCCAACAGGCAAGGAATCTGAATTGACGTTATTTGCTGTTACGAACTGACTTCGGTTTGAAAGAAAACAATACAACCATGCAAGTAATGTGGAATCGATGTTAAGGCTGTTTAGTTTAAGAAAACGCTCATGTGAAACCTTGTCAAATGCTTTAGAAAAATCCATAAATATAGAATCAGCACGGGATCCGCGATCTAGAATGCAATGCAAGTCATTTGCGAAGCATATGAGTTGCGTTTCGCATGAAAATGATTTACGGAAGCCGTGTTGGGCAGTACTGAAAAAGCAATTGGATTCTAAAAAGGTAGCAAGATGAGAGTGGGTGACATGTTCCATGATTTTACATGGAATGCTGGTGAGCGACACAGGGCGAAAGTTATCAGGGCAATGTTTATCGCCAGACTTGTGCAGGGGAATCACTCTGCCAACCTTCCAGTCATTGGGAACACAGCCCGTTTCCAGAGACTGGTCAAACAGTTTGGTAAGGATCATTGAACTGTACATCTTTGTATTGACAAGAAATTTCGAATTAGTGTTATCGACGCCACAGGAGCAAGAACTTTTAAGGTTTTCTATTATTCTCAGGATACCAGTTGTGTCAAAAAGAATTGGATTCATGGGAAAAGCATCCAAGACCGGACACTCCTGATTGGTAACGCAAATATTGCCAGAAAAAGCAGCAACAAAAACACTATTAAGAATACTAGCGCATTCATTAGGTGAATATCAGAAGATGTAAGTAGTATTGACGAACTATCTTTCTGGTTCACAGTGTTTCAAATCTGTCTAGGGTTATTAATCAGCAGAGCAGGCAAAGTACTTTTAAAGAAGGAGTCCTTAGCATTTTTCAGAGCAGAGCTAATTTGTACTCAGCGGCCGCAGAAAGGTAACCGTCCCATCGTTGTTGCGAATTCGATTATTTGGCCGAGCGAAACAAACGCTTTTTCTTATAGGTAGCCTTTTTAAAATGTTATTAAACCATGGTGATTGTCTATTACACCGCAAGTCTTAGTGGCAAAAATGCATTAGTGAGACGTTCAACAGTGTCCCTAAACAATTCCCAGTTAGTGTGGACAGAACGCTGTGAAAATTCTGGTAAATAACTGTTTGAGAAAAGCGCTAATTCACGATTAATGGCATCATAGTCCGCCCTTTTGTAATCTCTAATAGACTTGAAGATGCTCCGGCGATTAGGAATTTTAATTTTTACATCGAAATGAAGCAAGGAGTGATCACTAAGACCAGGTAAGAACGAGATAGAAGGGATAAGATCCGGCGCATTGGTTAACACAAGGTCTAATATAATGGAAAATGATGGCGTGACTCGAGTTGGTTTAGTAACTAGCTGCGAAAGGTTGAAATCCAAACAGGTTCGCAAAAAGTTATTGCATTCGGTAGAAAAGGGGCGAGGATACGGCGATGTATTAGCCCACACGATGCTGGGATAATTGAAGTCACCAGCAAGAAGGATTGCCGCACCCGGATAACGTACTGAGATTATGTTAAGAGCGTCATGCAAATCTTCAACGAAAGTTGCACACGAAGACGGGGAACAGTAGCATATGCCCAGAACCAGTTTCCTGAAATGAACACGGAGTTCAACCCAAACCAACTCTAAGATGTTAGAAAGGCTTATGGGTGAAGACACAATATTATCGGCGATGGCTATTAAAACACCTCCGCCACTTCTGTGACCAGTATCAGAACGATAAACATTGTAGCGCTTCTTGCAATCGAACAGTTACTTGCTCTCTATCTTTGCAGAGAGCCACGTTTCGGTCAGCAATACAACATCGGCATCACATGAGTCGATGACAGAGTTTAGATCTTCCCGCTTTGGTATTATGTTTCTGATGTTTGTGAAAAAAATTGAAAGCGCTGTCTTATCTCCAGTCGCCCGTCCACTGCCCCCAAGGTAGATGTACACTGGTAGCGAAGGCTCCATAGACGCCCATTGGTCCAAAAAATGGCGGCTCGTGGGCACTCCAGCGCCCCCTGGATTTTGGGGGACAAACTACGGAAACGTGACGTAGAATGACGTCACGCATACGTATGCTTTGGCGCGAATTATAAAGCGGTCTTTCTGTAGAATCCGCGTTTTCGAGCCCGTACCTCTCGAAGGTTGCTGCCTTTCAGCGCGCCCCAACATTTGCCAGTCAAATGTGCTCGCCTTGTGTGCTCGAGTTCCTGCTAGTTATGGCCTTGTTAATGTGCAATTGGGAACGCAATGAAAGTGACTGGTAAAGGAGGGGCAGCATAGAAAGGCAGCAACACTTCCAGACACTGGCGTGGCCGGGTTAGCCGGGTATCGAAACAAGGCCTGCAAAGACGCGCTGTAATGCACCGCACACTCATGAATAGGGGGCCGGTCAAGAGTGTTGCAAAAATACAAAATTTGCCAGGTTTTAATAAAATGACTTACCTCTTTCATAAAACAAGGTGCTAATATATTTTTTTCTTTTCTATTGGCAGATTACATTCCAATTTTGTAGCTTTATCATTTCTTTATTTGAGTGTTTTGCCCCCATCCTCTGGTTGTGCTGCAGTCGCGCTAAACCACTTTTCGGCCCAGCCTTTGCCACCACTTTAAATCCGCCTTGCTTCCCCTCCCTTATCTCTACGGCGAAGCGTGTGGCGAGCCGGAAGCAGGAGCAGTGCGATAAGGGGCCACTAAATATCCCGGTGGTCCAGCTAGCTCGAAAATGCTATCGCGAATAGGGTCAAAGGCGTAGCATTGGTTGTTACAATACAGTTTGTTATACCTCAACTTATGCTTAAAGTCAGAATCCTTCGCGAACTGCACAAGCTTCTTTCTAGCGACACGTGTCTGCAAAGAATAATCTTCGCCTACAGTGACCTTTTTATTTATAAGTGTGGCAGACTGCACTAGGATTTCTTTTGTTTTGAAAGACCGGAACTTCACAACAAGCGGACGACACTTTTCATCCGAGAACGCACCAATCCTTTGTGTTCGTTCAAACATGTCATTCGTAAGAGCAGGATCAAAGAAGCCTAAAACAAGGTTCAACAATTTTTCTTCCGTTTCATCCCACGTTTCGGACAAACTGTCGGGTACGCCCAAGAACAGAAGATTGTCCCTGCGCTGCCGGTCTTCCAGCTCAGTCTGTCGAAGATGTAACTTATTATCTTATTGAAAATATACCTGCGCTCAAAAGACACGGACTGAAAGATAAAGACACACACACACAGCGCTGGACTTACAACTGAATTTTTTATTCGGGAAACACTGCTCTTTATACACATCAGCAGCTGATAAAAAATGGAAGATGGTAACACCCGGAAGAAAAAAATTGCCAAACTGACTCGTCACATGTCCAGTCCTACCTTCCCTTTTGCAAAAATGCCTTTTCCTTTGATAGTAGTGGAAGGGACGTGCTACTCACGCATGCAACCCCACTGTCCGCTATGCTCATGGCTTCAATTATTTCACGCGTCGTTTGGTCACGGTTCCTGCTTACTATCTTC
The DNA here is from genome assembly GCF_052857255.1 of Amblyomma americanum. Classification (NCBI taxonomy): domain Eukaryota; kingdom Metazoa; phylum Arthropoda; class Arachnida; order Ixodida; family Ixodidae; genus Amblyomma; species Amblyomma americanum. The sequence goes on from NC_135497.1 coordinate 530,904,716, forward strand.
GTCTCGTTATAGGAAGGTACACATTTACACTCTTGACAATGAACCACCAAACTCCCATCGCCTTTCCGTTCCATGTTCCTCCGATGTTCACGGAGCCGCTCGTTCAAACAACGCCCCGTTTGGCCTACATATGCTTTGCCACATGTCAGCGGCATCCTGTAAACCACTCCTTCCGCGCATGCGACCATGGGGACTTGGTGTTTCTTTTTACACCCCTTAGCTTTTCTTTCTGGGTACGTTACTATTTTGCATAAGTTTTCCAATTTGTCCGGGGCTGAAAAAACGACCCTAGTTTTTACTTTCGATGCAATTCTTTTAAGATTATGGGACACCCCATGAATGTACGGAATCACCACCGTTTTCTCCCTTTGTTTTGCTCCCTCCTTGCTAGGCACCGTACCCTTTTTCCCACATTTCTTGAGCAGGCTTTTTGCCACCGACACCAACACCTGATCCGGATAACCTGCTTCCTTAAGCCTCACCACCTGCTGCTCAAAACTTTCTTTGACTAATTCCGGGCAAGATTTCTTCAACGCATTTTGAAAACATAACCTCACGATTGCCCTCTTCACTAATTTCGAATGTGCAGAGCTGAACGGAAGCAAACCTTTGTTACCTCTAGGCTGGTACATCCAAAATGTCCCATCAGGCGCCAGTGACAGCTTGATATCGAGGAAACGTATCGTGCCTTCATTCATTTCTTCATATGTGATTATTAGTGGGTTAAGGATTTTACTAAAAACAGCAAGTAGTTCTTGCACAGCATAGTCGTAAATGCCGTCAAGGTGATTAAAGACCACTAAAAAGTCATCCACAAACCGGAACACTTTTACGCCATCAACTTTGTTTTGATCTCGCAACAGGATAGCCAACCTTCTGTCACATTGGGCAAGGAAAATGTTACTAAGAACTGGCGCGATATACGACCCGATGCAAACTCCCTTCTTCTGCCGATAAACCACATCATTCCAAGTGACGCACGTGGCAGCCAAATAGAAGGACAACATTTCCAGAAAATTGCTCACGCACATTCCCGTTTCATTTTGGAATGCTACACTTCCAAACTGATCAATGCAATCACCCACGCATTGAAGCAACTCCTGATGTGGCAAGGAATAATATAGATCCTTTATATCGAACGAGCACGCCATGAACCGACTGTCTTTGTGATTGTCCAGAAAAGTTATAATCTGTTGGGAATCTTTCACCAAAAACGGATCATCGATGCTCAGTAGGTTGAGCTTGCCCTTAAGAAATTCAGCAATTGACTTTTGCCATGTTCCCGGCTCAGATACGATAACCCTTAGGGGACAACCAGGCTTGTGGGTCTTAGCCGTAAACATAAATTTCAGACTATTGCATTCACTCTTGTCTATACTTGAAACGAGTCTAGTTAATTCCAGTTTTTCACATAGTTTCTTCCCCTTTGCTTTCAAGCTGCGTAAGGAATTACGGGGAAGTTTCTCAAAAACTGAATTCACAGCCTCCAAAGCTTTTTTACCAAACATCTCTTTCGTTAGAACAACGAAACCACCGTCCTTGTCTGCAGTAAGTAAACATAAAGAGTCATCCCGCAGCACTGAAATAACCCGCCCTATTGGAAGACTGGTTTTCGCAGGCTTACATCTTGAAAGAACGTCCACTCCCTCTGATATGCATCGTTCACTCTCGGACGTTGGAGCGAACCTTGCAACTTGGCGCACGAGGGACAGCAACTCAGGCGCGGTCTTCCGTGGTTCCACGGCGAACTTGGGGCCAAGTGAGAGCACCCGCTGCACATCCTGAGGCAGGCGAACGTCGTCTAGGTTGTGAACTGCTTTCACTTCCGTCGCTGATCTTGCAGGAACGCAGGCACGAAGATGAGGCAGAATCTGTTGCCACAAAAATTCTGCCGTGCAGTCAGCGGTACGCTGATAGTCACGAAGAACTCTGAAGGCCCGAGGAGCACCTGTTGAGCCAAGTACCTGCACCCGCAGGAGATCCCTGAACGTACGGACTTGACACCTCCACTCCGATCGTAAAATTCTGCCCATCCGCATGCCATGCCCCATAGAGGGCTCGAAACCACCGAAGAGAGCCCTTACTGCTTGCGGTATCACACGCTTCCGGATGCAGAAGGACAGGGATCTTGCATGGCAGCACGCCGTTGCTAGGAGAGGTATGACGGAACTTGGTTGCAAAGAAGAACACGACAAAGAGCCCGATGTATAAGAAATGAAGTTTAGCAGAGTGGCTTGTTGGGCGAGTTGGTTTACCATATTGAAAATATACCTGCGCTCAAAAGACACGGACTTTCAGTCCGTGTCTTTTGTGCTGCTGATGTGTATAAAGAGCAGTGTTTCCCGAATAAAAAATTCAGTTGTAAGTCCAGCGCTGTGTGTGTGTGTCTTTATCTTTCAGTCCGTGTCTTTTGAGCGCAGTTATATTTTCAATATGGTAAACCAACTCGCCCAACAAGCCACTCCGCTAAACTTATTATCATTGACAAGCTGATCGGTTAGCTCACGCAAAATCCGCAATTTTCCATGCGCCGCATCGCTGGCGGATGATTTAGATTCGACTGCCAACAGCCTCGCGTCAATATCGGCAATGTTTCTAATCATAGATTCCTGATTTAGTTTCAATTCACTTATAGAGGCTATTAAGTGTGATTGCTCTAACTCCATTTTAGCAGTCCTTGAAATAACACCTTCTAACAGAGTCAACATGTCGTTAAACTGTTTCTGCAGAGAAACATCGACAGCGCTGTATTTGGACCGCGTGGCAGCGCCAGAGCCCGCCCCAGGGCCAGGGTTAAGCTCAACATCCCCCGACACCAAAAGTAGTTGACGAGAAACATCGAAGGACTGGACGAGCAAAATCAGCAGCACTCCCGGGCGTGAGAACAGGAGCAGGCACATATTGCTCGATTTCTTAGCAAACATGGATTCCTTATTACCTGTCTGCATGAAGATACGCATTCCGTGAAGCGGCCGCATGATGACGCGGTCCCCACGCCCACTGAAAGGCGCAGGCCGCTGCAGCCCGTTTTTATCCAGATGAAAAGGTGATGTCGTGGACGATGCGCAGGACTTGTACAATGGAGCCATAGTGTAGCAGGGTTGCCAGAGTTTTCCAATTTCCACGCTGCCGACTTGAACGTCGACAGTCACAGGCGTAGCCGGAATGGCATCAGCTGGTGCCATAGGTCCCGCTGAGTTGAAGCATTGCCGTTATCTGCATGAAGAAACGCATTCCGTGAAGCAGCCGCATGACGGCGCTGTCCCCACGCCCACTGAAAGGCGCAGGCCGCTGCAGCCCGTTTTTATCCAGATGTAAAGGTGATGTTGTGGACGATGCGCAGGACTTGTACGATGGAGCCATAGTGTAGCAGGGTTGCCAGAGTTCTCCAATTTCCACGCTGCCAACTTGAACGTCGACAGTCACAGGCGTAGCCGGAATGGCATCAGGGGCGCGATTACGGATCGGTCTCAATCGAAACTGTCTCAAAAAGTGTCTCATTTGCCTCTCTCCTATTGGTCGGCTGTGGGCGGCGGCCACTTTGATTTTTTTCGTCACTGACTGACGTCGTAAATGGCGCAGAAGTGGTGACGTTGGCCATCTAATTATGCGGGCAGATTGAGACGATTTTTTGAGACTGGAAAAGGTAGTATCAACACGTTTGAGACAGAAAATGGCGGCTGCTTATATCGTCGTATACGCGGGTGACCGCGCGAGCAACGGTGTCGGAGGGTGCATGAAGACGACTTTGACGCGCGGGAGAGTTATTTCGAGGAGACTGCGCAGTGTCTTTGCGACGAACTCGCCGTTGAACTGGGAGGTGCGCGGGTGAGTGCGCTGTCAGTGGAGCGGCAGGTGCTGTGCGCGCTGCGCTTCTTCACCTAAGGTGGGTTTCAAGGCGCCGTTGGAAATGAAGAAAACGTCGACGCAGCCCAACCGACTGTGAACAAGCCTTTGCGGTGGGCAGCGGAGACCAATGTCAACGTTGGGTCACAGAAGGGGGGTGTTCGCTTTCCGAGGAGACCCGAGGAGAAGGCGGCGGCGAAGGAGGGCGTCCTTTGCCTAAACGTTCGCCGCGGCAGCATCTCCGGCGTCGTCGGGTGTGTCGATTGGGCACTCATCACTATCAAGGAGTCTGGGGGCAGTGCTGTGAACGAGCCGCAAGCGGTTCTACGCTGCGAACGTGATAGTGAGTATACCTCGGCCACTGTTTTTGACTGCATGAGTTCAAGTGCTACAAGCTACAAGTGCATGAGCTACAAGTGCGGGCCTCGGCAGCGAGAGTGAGTACGGGCTGTGCTTGTTTTTTCTCAGATATCCTGGCCGTGGACTCGCGCTGACCCGGATCCTTCCGCGACGCGTTTGTCTGGCGGCATTCCGAGGCGGAGGAAGGCCTGCTGGACGACGGTGATTTTTTTTTTCTGGGCAAGCAGTAAAATAGCCGTGTCACCCGTCGGGCGAACTTAGTCACATCTATTGAGCTCCAGCACTATGCATTTGCCCGGATCTGCTAAAGCTACAAGAATCAGTCTGGACAGTTACACAAATGCAGACACTTTACACTATGATACAGTGTATTGCCACCCTTTCCTTTTGGTAAATATAATTGCAGCAGAAACACAGGACACATATTACATTGTTGAAATGCATAGCCTTTCCTGTTGACGAAACCGAAGCAAAATGCACCTGACAGCGCTTGTGTTTTGTAGGAAATCATAGTGCATCATTTATATGAATATGGCGGTAAAAGACTGACCTTACAGTAGTGCTCACTTATACATCTAAATCCTGCATGTATGTATGCTCTTGAATGTCATATTCAGCAAAGCCTGGATGTGGGTTACTTGGCATGAGTCTTCTACTGTATAGCAGAGTGTCCTGTAATGCTGTTGAGATCACTGAGAAGGGACATGCTTAGCTGCGTCATTTTTTTGTTATGCAGGAGACTATGTCTACCCGCTGGAGCCATGGCTGCCTGCACCAGTTGCGTGGCATCACAGACCTGACTCAGCAGAAGGCCTGTACAACACGCCACATGCTTTCACACAATTTGTGGCTGAGCGCTGTATTGGTGTGCCGAAGAGCTGCTTCCGTTGCTTTCAAGGGCACCGGATGCACCACTGCCAGTGGAAGTGGACAGTGCGCATCATCACCGCACGTGCTGCACTTCACAGCCTCTGTTTGGAGGTGCCCAGATCAGCAGAGGGTGCAGGCGACACTGCCTCTGACCCAGATAACAACGGGCCACCTCTAAATGGTGGCTACCTCGTACAGACAGGATGCTGTACTTTTGGCCTCTCTAGGACGACCCGTCTCCAGAGGAAGGCGTACCAAGGGATGGTGCAGCGGCGGTTGCGATGGAAAATCTAGCGTCCAGAGACGACTCACCATGCTGGCGTAGAGAGTCATATCAGCCACTCTTCCCCTGTTGCCACTGTCATTTCCTTGTGTCAGTGCACAACGCACATCTGCAAGTGTGTGAGCAAATGTGTGATGTGGTTGTGCCCTTGGCCAACCTGTGTGCAGCCAGAAGCCAGCAGTGACAAACAAGTGCCCCCCACCGGCTGCTACTTCATTTTCAGTGTGTTTGCTAGTATATCTTCCAGTCCCTCAGCAGCATGTTGCAGTCTCTTCCTGAAGACGGAAAAGGTGTTGAAGCAGCTCGCCCGATTTCTGAAAAGCATCATTTTGAACTGTCTTTTGTCAATGCTTATGTCAGCCCACCTGCCCCTTCTCTGCTGTCTCCTTCCAGCTTGGTGAAGTGCCTGTGGTCATTACCTATGTGACGAACATGCATGAACCAAACGTGTAGTGCTGGAATAAGGCATGAAATATTTGTGATGCTTGTTGCAATCAAAAAGCTGTTTTTTATTGCATCATACATTCAGTAAGCGCGTTTATTTTTTTAGGCACAGCATTTGACACGAGTGTTTCTGTTGCAGAAAAGGCAGTGTACATACAAGCATACTTTATCTTGATGTACAATTACCATATGGCATTTCTGAGTGCAGTTAAGAAAAAAAATCCTAAGAAATTGAGTTCAAAGTGCATGTTTTCTTTCATACAGAGGCTACCTGTACCATAAAAATGGCATAGTACAGTGTACATAATGCATTTTCCGGACTACAAAACATTTTGGCACACATAAGTAGTGTAAATACCAAAGCTAAGCTTTACCTTAATGGTGTGTGGCTAGGGGTTTCACTGTGCTAAAAGCGGTACCTACTGCAAGGAGACCGCTGTACAACAATGCATAATAAAGATTGTAAGGCGCAGTGGCTACAAAGACTGCTGAATTACTAGAACATCTTCACTGATACACAAAGATGTGTAAACATCACAGACACATCATCAAGGAGATGGTGTGTGAGTAGAGGTTAGTTTACAATCACAAATCTGCAACACCGTTACTGGAAATGCTCTGCAGCTCTAAGAATATACAGGCAGCTCCATTATGGGAAATTTTCAGCACTCGGTTATTGCCCCATAACTGACACCTAGCTTGGTTTGCGTAACACAGGGCTATGAAGTCTTGTCCATGATGACACGAGACGGTGACAATGCCGAATGGCCGGACAAGCTCCTTATGCTATCACATAATATGTGTGATAAGTGCAACTGCTTTCAAGCTACTTTTCGCCTAGGTATTTAATATCCTAGTCATTTTCAACTGGCTGTTCCCTTTCAAACTGGAGTCGCCTGTACACAGGGTGCCTCAGATATGATGGAGCATAATTTAAAAAAAAAAACCAAGTGGTCTTCCGACCTGAAAAGAAGTGCATGTTAGAAGCTACGCAAAGTATTTAAAGCCCTTCAAACACTGCCCTCACCAAACCCAGTTAGAGCAACATCACTCCGCCTGCTGAGCAAAATACAATAACATATTACACATCACTGCCCTGTCCTACCTACCTCACTGCCCTGGATCATATGCAATTCAAGCGCTGTGTACCAGCAAACATGAACAAACTTGCTCAACTTTCTGCCCAGTTGCAATTAGCCTCTATACAAGCAAACTACTTCTTTCTTGGTTGACCCTGAATCTACTACATGATCAGTAAATAACGTTAATGGAACAATCTCATTCTCTCCTCGGTGACAATAGCAAAGTTATCAAGTCAAGTGCTTCCTTTCTCTCTAAACAACGTGGAGCATAAACATCACAATTTCTGCATCTTGCACAGGAGAAAAAAAACTACGGCAACAACTGAACATAAACCGAACGGAGCTACAAAAATACAAACGGAACATCAAGTGCTTAGCCCGATGTGGGCGGCAACACTTGGTTACAAGGCAGAAGAGTGATTGCTGCCACAGAGGCAGGCCGTGTCGGCTCATTTACCGCACCGAGATTGCAAGCTATCAGCAGCTGCACCTGTCTGCTCCCGTCTGTCGGCAGTTGCTTCTATGTGATGATTCATGGTTTTCTGGTACTTTCTAAAGAAAATAAACAGAACCACACGTCACTCGGTGATCGATAGGCGCCGACCGAGAACACAGACTAAAGTTGTCTTCGTCGATTTTCGAGCCGAGCGCTGCTTGTAAGTTGATCTCGACAGGCCCGTAGCATTCACTGCCTTCAATGAGATTTTTCTGCGCACTTAAGACATCCGCAAAGTACCTTGATTTTAGAGGACACGCAAAAAAACAGGAACTAGCCATGGAATCAGCTGTTTTCTTGCAGGCCGCCATGTTCACGTTATGCCACTGCCAGCGCGTCCTCATGGCAAGAGAAGTTAACCTGCAGCAAATTTAATTGCAAAACTGAGAATGCTTCTAATTTTCCCTGGTGTTGTTGAGATTGCAACACAGTTTACTACCAAAATAAAACATTACTTGTTTTCTTCATTGCGTTTTTGTTCATTTTCAGACCAACATGTTCACGCTATACCGCTGACAGCCCACCTTCGCGGCAAAAAAAGTGACTGAACAGCAAACTTAATTGCAAAAATGAAAACACTGCTTCTTTTGCTTGGTGCTGTTGGGTTTGAAATACAGTTTCTTAGCAAAATAAAACATTACTCGTTTTTATTCACTGCGTCTTTACTGCAAAACATTAGTCTACGGTCCCTTGTCCTGCGAATAGTGGTTTCGGGGCGGAGCCCACCGCAACCTTGCTCCGCATTGGCCGATTCGGCGGTCGGCATTACTCGGTGTCGTCATTTTGACGTCACGATCTCAAAATTGAGACAGTTTTTTGAGACCGATCCGTAATCGCGCCCCAGCTGGTGCCATAGGTCCCGCGCTGAGTTGAAGCAGTGCCGTTACCTGCATGAAGAAACGCATTCCGTGAAGCAGCCGCATGACGACGCTGTTCCCACGCCCACTGGCCGCATTGGACTCAGGCCAATTTTCGAATTTGCGCTTAAAATCCTTGGACCCATATCTGAAGGTCCGGCTTCCATCCGCCCTACCCCGATGTGAAGCAACTCTGCTGTGTTGCCTATGGCTTTCCGTAGCTTTCACCTAGCATTATTTTTCTTAGGCGGTATGGCTGATAGCCGTGTTGTGCCATCTGCAAGTGTGACGACACTATAGGCCACATTCTTTGTGAATGCCCTGCCTACAGCGCCGAAAGGCAGTCTCTCTGCCGTGTGCTGGATCGTCTAGATCCATGCACAATAACGGAAATGAAGATTCTCGGCCACTTGCCGTGGCGATCGTCGGCGGTGCAGGCCCCCAAGGTACTGCTCCGCTTCTTGAGAACTTCTGGCCTACACCATAGGCTGTGACTTTTCTGAACGCTGTGACTTTGCTTAGTGACTTCAATTGCCTGCAACTCTTTCCCCTTCATCTTTTTACCCCCACCTCTACCTGCTCGTGCATGGTAGCAAACGGGCTATTCCTCCGGTTAACCTCCCCGCCTTTCCTTTTTCATCCTCCTGATTTATGTATAATAAATTAGATTTGACGCCTCACCTGCCAGCTTTGCGAGCTTTCTGAAGTTCGCTGAAGATATTGCTGAAAGATTTTTTGTTAGGATGGTCGCGTCCCCGCTGCAATGTACTAATTTAGAAGATTAGCGGCGAGATCCATTTCATGCTCAGTACATGTAAGTGCAGCGCGATGCAAGCATTTTCGCGGCAGTGAGGTTGTACGCGTCAGGCTTAGCAGCATGTTTTCGAAAAACTACTTCGGCTGACGTAACCAGTGTGGAACTGCTTCTCGCCCATGTATTCAGGAGAGCGTGGTAGCTAAAGGGAATGGCCTTTCTCCACTATTCCAAGCTAGTTCCCTTTTTACTAGTGGAGAGCGATACCTCCTCTTTGCAGAACCTGTAGGCAGTATCGCAGTCAAGTACTGAGCACTTATTGTGCGTGTGAACACATAAGTGTGCATTTTTTGCAAATGCTCAAGAACTTCAAGACTCTTGAAGGTATTGATGAGCGCTATCGAAACACAGAAACGGACGAACACACAGGACAAAGTGTTTTCCAACAACTGTTTGTTCTCTGAGGAAACAATAGATTAATATATCGTTTAAAAAATTACTTATAAAGCAGCAGAAAAAACAATCATTCCGCCTGTGGGATCCGAAACTACGAATTCCAAATATCGCGTCCGGTGCTCTACCGGCTGAGCTGCGGCGACGGCTGTCCAATCTGCTGTTCTCGTGGGTATTTGTTTATTGGGCGTGAGCGAACCTTGAGAGTGTTGACCAGCGCCACGCTCGTCCATAGCGGCGGACGTAGCACGTCCTGTATTATCGCGAGTGTGACGTGGAACGTTATGTAACGGCGACGGCGGAAACTGTGGGAGAGCCCTTTTATGCTACCTATGGCATCAAGACTGCCAGAACGGAGACCCTCGTTAAGCTATTAGCAGGCAAGGTAAAGGAAATGAGGGGCTCGTTTGAAAAACTTATGAAGGGAGCCAACGGTCACCGAAACCAAGGTGCATAGGGGAATGTTTAATTTTTTTTAGGTGTAGTGCTGATCAATGTTATAATAATACCTAAATAATATATTGTTTAAAGAAAATTACTTATAAAACAGCAGAAAAAACAACCATGCCGCCGGAGGGATCCGAACCCACGACCGCCGAATATCGCTTCCGGTGCTCTACGATCAACACGTGCCTTTACAACAGCCGAAATTTACTATTCTTGGGGTAGTTTAATTCAGTCCTCGCTAATATCATCGAAGAGGAGCTGACGAATTGCTTATCTTGAGCAACATGTATAGCAAAAGCTTCGACAATTTCGCGTTTCCGCCTATTTCTGGCCCGACCCATACCTTCAAGGATGCATTTCCAACTAGCCCCAGTTGTAGGTCTTTTAACTTCAAGACGGCGGATCAAAGCGTGTCTCTGCAGTTGGAGTCGAAGGGAATGGTCGTGCCCATTTTCGTAGAACTGTAAGCTGAGCTGCCGGACTCCCACTGAGGCATTGCTATCGGCGGCATGATAGGCGGTTAGATAAATAAGACAAGTATATATCAAGGTTAGAGTCGTTCAATGCTGAGTGAAGTCGCAAATTTTCCGAGTGTGTGTCGCTGCTCCATAGCAACGCCAGCCGAATGGCCGTACAGGATACCCCCCGGACACGTGCTGCCCTTAGCCCGGACGCTAACTTCCGGTCGCATTAAAGAGAAGCTGAATTGCTTTTAAAAAATGAGTTCTCTGCTGCATTTAATACATTTTAGTCCGCCGAGAAAAAAATATTTCATTCAAAAAGGGCACAAAAATAGGCAGTGGCTCAGCTCGGCTATGCCAAAATATACGTAGTGAGAGGTACGCTTACCTGGCTGAACTTGTTGTGGTCACTGTATGTTTAGCTAAGAGAGACATATATGCTAATTCTCGGCGGCTATGCGCCGTCTAATATGCTCGGCAGTCTGACATCTTCGCTCATTCTCTTTGTTGAGTAGACAAGTGCCAGGCGACAACCTCAGGATCGGAAGAGTTAATCTTCTCTTGTCTCTACGGCCGTTTAGCAGCGGCTGGAATCTCCTTCTCTGCATCCATGTCAATCGTTGTGACACAACCACCCCTTACATCTACGCCTTTTATACGCAATGCTGCGCATGCGGCGAGGCGGCGACGAAGCGCGCGGCTCGCTTCGTTCCGACGGTGCAGCGGGCGCGCGGCCGCGGCGACGGCCACGACCTACTGTATAAAGGGCGACCTGCGCATCCCGTGTTCGCCTATGGCAGCGCGCAGCCGAAGAAATACCACGTGATCATCGAGTAGGGACCAAGCGCGCTGGTAGAGGCCGCCAGTGCTCACCCTCACGGCAACGCCCAAAATGCGCCGGCCTGCCTTCACGATTACGGCGATGACGGTAAAAATTCGCGCAGGAGCTGCAGTAAAGTCGTCATTTCACATTATAGAAATGGTGCGGCTATAAAAATGCGCGGCGATACAAGCGAGAGGCACTAAACCCCAGATATTAGCTATCTTCGCTGTGTAGTGCAATGAAATTTGAAACTACTTTGAATGCGCGGCCGCGCGGCTGCTAGGATTGGAATGGCGTAATCCCTTCGAGTTTTTTTTTTCCTCATTTTCTGCTGAAAAGTTTGTTTAGTGCTGTGCTCCCATTATGGTCTAGTGCGCACTTCCCGTGCTAGCCGAGGCCTGAGCGCGCCCGCATTTCACTTTCCCGTTGGTTTCGCTAGTCCCCAGCCGGACGCAACGAACGCACTACGTACCGCTTTGCAGGGCCCACGCGTTTCTTAGTTGCATTCGGCACGTTCACTGAAGTGACGTGTCGTTGAGAGTGCAGTAGAAGGTGAGTAGTTCTAATTGCAGTGCATGCCACAATCGCAAAAATGTGCTGTTATTGACGTATTTATTTACGCCGCTTTAACAAGTGATAACGAGTCTGAGCCTGAAAATGCCAAGGGCGCTTTATTGTGCCATCAGAGAGATAGTCACTACACTTTAAGCACTTTTCTGGAGTCTGGCTTCTTATTCAGTTTTTTTTTCTTTGCGTTGCCCTCAGTGAGCAGCCCAGCGAAATTTGTCAAAAAGGGCCTCATGAACTTTTTTACTACCAGTTTCGCAAGTTCCATTCTATGGGCCTCCAGTGATTTCTGAAGCACATAACCAATAGATTTTTAACAATTGAAGGGACTACAACCTCTCCAAACTTTTTTAAAGGCTGTGGCCCTTTAACTAGCACTGCAGGCGCTTTACAAGCAGCACCCTCAAGGATAGAAAGGAAGCCCACAAATGCCAAAGTGGGGTAGGAGAGCCCTCCTCTGTCAACTCCTGCAATAAGGGCAGTGGTAGTTGAAGTACATGTCGGTGCACGTAACTTGTCAATGCATCCCAAGCAGTCAATGTTTTCTTGAACTGCGCTTATCAGGAAGCCAGCAATCAGAGCTAGTGTACTTGACCTCAGGCTCTGTGGTGGCAGACCTGGAAATAAAGTGTGGTAAAGAACAGTAAACTGGTTAGTGATTTCTTTGAATAAGAGTGCTTGCTACAGTGACCTTGACATCGAGTGCATGGCAGCATATAGTTAAATAAACAGCCACTTGAGGCATTTTCCAGAAAATGCCTATACATGCTTCATTGTTATCATGTACTTTTTTACAAACATGCAGACCGTTAGAAGTAAATTCTTAGCTATGTGTGCAGCGCTCGCTCCACAGTGCATTGATTAGGACAAAATGCTTACTTGGGTACCGCTCCAATGTAGACAGGCAGGCGAGCAGAAGCTTTCCAACGTCCTTTCCTGCAGTGGCCTTAGTCACTGTTTGAGCATGCAGACGTGATGCTGCCCCTAGACTTGCCACCACACTTCCGACACTGCCACTTGGTGAAGAATGAATGATCCCAGTGACTAGAATCTTCTGAAGTGCCGACAAGGTTGAGTAGGCATATGTTTGATCATTGCTGCCATTTAGCCGCCTAACAGCTGAGAACAATTTTTTATTTTTATTTATTTATTCATACTGCCGGCACAGGCCAAGGCAGGAGTTACAGTTTTACAAAGTACACATCTTGTTAGAACATTTGCATGTAAAATACAATCAAAAACAGAAAAAGAAACTCTTTGAACATTAAGAATTTTTGCACATCAGTGACGGCAGGAAAAAAGAAAATATTTGAATAGCGCACAAAAACGTCAGCCGCTGTGGTGCAATGTGAAAAACAAAAGGCGCGTGGCCGTAAAAGCAAAGTACAACAATTGTAATTAAGAGTAGGTCCGACTGGCAAAAGGTAAATAAAAGAAAAACAGAGAGCAATGTCAATAGATCACTTAGGGGGTGACAGGTGACAAGGCTAGTGTAGGGTTCGGCGCGCTGTCGCATCTTTTTGTACATGTGTTGCGAATATTCCGCGAGAGGGCAGTGGCCTAGGCTGCGCGTTCGGTTTTGTTTTATTTTGTTTTGCTTTGGTGCACGCCGTTAGAAGGGGACTCATGCCTTTTTGGTTAGTCTCCCCATTCGTCCTTGCGGTTTCCTTCGCCGCTCCGGGCGGCGGGGCTATCTGCCGGCCTCGACCTTGGACCCCTGTCCCCTTGGCGAATGGTTGCGAGACCACCTAGGGACGAACTCGGGGGTAAGGGAAAACGCTGACATCAGTTCTGAGCTTTCCTATTCGTCAAAACTGATGAGCCGCAGTTAGCAGTTTATTTTTACGTGTGGAAAGGGGCGCGGGCATCTTCGGGGTGCACCCGCGAAGGGAGCCGCGCCCGTGTGCTTTTGGTCTCTAGAGACTCCTAGCTGGCAGGTGCTCGGTCTGGCCGAGTGCGGAGGGAGTGACCGTTGAGAGCTGGTGCAAGGCGCGCCAGTTTGACTGTCGGGACGCGGTGTCCCTCGCCTCTGTGCAGGCGGTCGGCTAGGCCGGCCGCGGATAGTTGTGGCCGTATACTGACTTTTGTTTGTACCCATCTGTAAATAGCCTGTATAAAAGTTCGTTTCTCACTAAATCGCTTCGCCTGGAAGTCATATCATCGAGGAGCCTTCAAGCGGTGCATCCAGTTTCTGGAAATCACCGGACCAACACCACCGGCAAACTTTTACTGGCGCAGTCGACAGTACTGGTGCTCTGCAGCGGCTCCGAGGAACGGACGAAGACATCCACGGAGAGAACGATGAAGTTCGGCATCCAAGGCGAGATACCGAAATGACGACAGGCTACGGGGGTACGAAGGTGCGAACCGCATCGGGCGTGAAACGCCGAAGACAAGGCTTTCAACAGACACAGAGTGGTATCCCTGAGCAACGAGGAGGCAACAACAGGCCTCCGAGGAAGAGAGTGCTGCAGCCGTGGGAAAGGACGAGGCGGCATCTGACTGAGATGTTCGGAGAGGTCGCAGGAGCCATGGGCAGCGACGCGACGGCAGAGTGAGTCCCCCTTCCCATTTGCTAGCCTCCGTAGCGCTCGAGCCGCAGGGTTAGGGAGCAACGGGTGCGATGGCCGCATTCAGGTGTTCGAGTGAGCAATACACCAGGGGCTTTTGTCTCGAGCTACTCCGAGCTGGCAGGCGCTCGGTCTGGCCGAGTGCGGAGGGAGTGACCGTTGAGAGCTGGTGCAAGGCGCGCCAGTTTGACTGTTGGGACGCGGTGTCCCTCGCCTCTGTGCAGGCGGTCGGCTAGGCCGGTCGCGGATAGTTGTGGCCGTATAGTGACTTTTGTTCGTACCCATCTGTAAATAGCCTGTATAAAAGTTCGTTTCTCACTAAATCGCTTCGCCTGCAAGTCATATCATCGAGAAGCCTTCAAACGGTGCATCCAGTTTCTGTGTCGATGCTGTGTCGTTGCCAAGAAGACGGTCAGTGGACGCTGTCAAGCCCTATTTTGAGGCTTTTTGTCCATTGTCCGCGACATCATTGTCTGTTGATATTGATGTTGGAATAAATTGGATTGGATTGGATTGGATTGGATTGGAAATCACCGGACCGGCACCACCGGCAAACCTTTACTGCTAGTATACAATACAATTTTTAGGCACTCATAGAATATTCCCGTAGAGCAGCTTCAAAGCCCTTAGTATCAGAATTTATAACTTCATTGGGTAGTTTGTTCCAGTCATCTATTGTCCTCACGAGAAAAAAATAATGAAAAGAGTCTGTCCAGTAAGTCAATGGTTTGATATGTTTACTGTGTTTTGTCCTTGACTGGATGGAACTGTCTGCTACAATGTACCTTTTGAGGTTTACTTTTTAATAGCCACGTAAATTATGATCACAGAAAACAATCCTATTGTGTTTCATTTTCTTCTTAACAGTTAACACGTTTTGGCGGGCTAGTTGGTTAAGCATCTTGAATAAACAGCGCGAACAAAGACGAGCGCAAAAGACAAGAAAGCGAACGACACGGCGCTGACTAACAACTGAGGGTTTATTCCTGATCCCACAAGTATAAATACATAGATGTCGGCAATGAGGGAAAGGTTTACAAAGCGCAAAAAACCAAAAACAAAACATAAATGTGACAACAGCAACATAAGCACGCTAGAAATCAGCAGAGATTATCAACCCCCAGGAGTGACAGCTCTTTTTGCAGAAGTGTTAGCGAAGGGGTACTTATACATGCATCTCCCTGCTTGAATATGTTGTATGCCTCGATAATTTCCCTCGCAGTTTTTTCCCGATTTTTGGCAATGACCTTGGTTTCATGATATAGCGGTACGCACTGTTTTTTCTCTTTCTTTGCCCATTCACAATCCCGGCAATGAATGCCGAGATGACCTGAAACTACTTTTGACACCTTATAGCTGTGTTCGCTCAGCCGTTTATTTATGCAACGTCCCGTCTGTCCAACGTACTGCCCTCCACATGGCAGAGGGATGTTATAAACAACCCCCTTATCACAAGGGACGAAGCGTGACTGGTGCTTAGTTGTGCACTTCGCCACTTTTCCTTTGAGCTCATTAACAGATCGGCACAAACCGGCCAGACGATCAGGCGCGGAAAACACAACATCGACACCTGCTTTTTTCCCCACTTTTTTCAGGGAGTGTGAAATTCCATGTAGATATGGAATCACAGCGACACGTTTGCGGTTGTTGTCCGATCCCTGGCCGTCTCGTGTAGCTGATTCTGACTTGCTCTTCTTTAGGGCCGACTCAGCTACTGACGTGATAAGTTCTGACGTGATAAGCTACTGACGTGATAAGTTCTGACGTGATAAGCTACTGACGTGATAAGTAGCTGAGTCGGCCCTAAAGAAGAGCAAGTCAGAATCAGCTACACGAGACGGCCAGGGATCGGACAACAACCGCAAACGTGTCGCTGTGATTCCATATCTACATGGAATTTCACACTCCCTGAAAAAAGTGGGGAAAAAAGCAGGTGTCGATGTTTTGTTTTCCGCGCCTGATCGTCTGGCCGGTTTGTGCCGATCTGTTATTGAGCTCAAAGGAAAAGTGGCGAAGTGCACAACTAAGCACCAGTCACGCTTCGTCCCTTGTGATAAGGGGGTTGTTTATAACATCCCTCTGCCATGTGGAGGGCAGTACGTTGGACAGACGGGACGTTGCATAAATAAAAGGCTGAGCGAACACAGCTATAAGGTGTCAAAAGTAGTTTCAGGTCATCTCGGCATTCATTGCCGGGATTGTGAATGGGCAAAGAAAGAGAAAAAAACAGTGCGTACCGCTATATCATGAAACCAAGGTCATTGCCAAAAATCGGGAAAAAACTGCGAGGGAAATTATCGAGGCATACAACATATTCAAGCAGGGAGATGCATGTATAAGTACCCCTTCGCTAACACTTCTGCAAAAAGAGCTGTCACTCCTGGGGGTTGATAATCTCTGCTGATTTCTAGCGTGCATATGTTGCTGTTGTCACATTTATGTTTTGTTTTTGGTTTTTTGCACTTTGTAAACCTTTCCCTTATTGCCGACATCTATGTATTTATACTTGTGTGATTAGCAATAAACCCTCAGTTGTTAGTCAGCGCCGTGTCGTTCGCTCTCTTGTCTTTTGTGCTCGTCTTTGTTCGCGCTGTTTATTCATGATTCTTAACAGTGGTTAATCCAGCCTTTATTCTTAGTTCTGAAACTGACTGCATTCTAGAATAAGCATTATAAATGAACCTAAGTGCTTCGTTCTGCACACGTTCACATTTCAAAATATTCTGCTTAGTGTATGGCTCCCAAATGGGGCTTGCATAAGTAGTGGCAGGACTGTCATTTTATATGCTAACAACTTGACATCTGGCGTGGCATCAGTTAGCTTCTTCCGTAGCGTCCAAAGCTTTCTGATCGCCTTATCACAAACTTGATCTACATGCGATGACCAATTTAGATCATATCTCAGACACAAGCCCAAGTACCTGAGCTCAGCGACATCTTTTAGAATGACATCATGAATTTTATAAGAAAATACAAGGGGTTGTTTTTTACGCGTCATATGCATACAAACGGTCTTCTCTGTGTTCATGTCTATTTTCCACCATTTGCAGCAGTTACTGATTATGTCCAGATGGTCATTCAGTCTCTTCTGATCATCACAAGATTTTACATTACAATAAATAATAGTATCATCTGCGTAATGTTTAATCGTTATCTCTGGTGGAAAGCCGGTGCTCATATCGCTAACATACAAAGAAAAAAGCAAAGGACCTATCACAGAGCTTTGTGGAACACCTGATCGTACATTTTTATTTGAGCTGGCAACGTTAAGAAAAACAAACTGCTGTCTATGCGTTAGGTGCGCCTCAATCCATTTAATTACAATACTATTTTTCTATAAGTTGTGAAGTTTCAGTAGTAGCTTTTGGTGGGATATTCTATCAAAGGCTCTCCTAAAATCGATAAAGATGATATCTATTTGTTCTCTTTCGTCGATACATTTGGCAATGTCATGTACAACTTCACCTAATATGGTAATAGTGGAATATCCGCGCCGAAAACCATGCTGGTGGCCTCCCAACACCTCATCTGCTTTAACAAATTCCATTAAGTGTTTAGTTAAAATGTGTTCAAATGTTTTGCAACACGTACTCGTCAAAGATATTGGTCGGTAGTTTGTTACATCATGTTTTGCTCCTTGCTTATGTATTGGTATTACTTTGGCATACTTCCAGTCACCAGGGACGTCAAGAGATAGAAGAGACGTTAAATATTTCTGCAAGATAGTAGGAACACCATTCTGCGTACCTTTTTAGGAAGGTATTAAGAATTTCGTCCGGTCCCACGGATTTTTTCGTGTCCAGATTAAGAAGGTTAAGAACTTAGTCGTGACTAATTTTTATATCCGGTAAAGACGGTATGTTTGGTGAGTCTTCTTGATGCGGTGTTGTACCATCATCCCAGGTAAATATGGACTCGAAATATTCGTTGAAAAGGCATGCCATTTCACTACTATCACTAACTGTGCAAGTAGCATTTTTTTAAGAACGGAATGGGGATTTCTTTTTTGACAGGTACCGGCAGATTTTTCCCGGAGATGTTTTAATGAACGTAGTCAATGATTCATTCATAAACCGCTGTTTTGCTCTCGCAATCTCTGCTTTAAAAGCCTGGGAAAGGTTTTTAATCCTTTCGTCTGTTGCATTGGAGGTTGTATTTGCGCATCTTGTTCTCATACGTTTCAACTGGCGCTTCATGTGAATAATGTTCCGCGATATCCACGGATTTCTCTTGCAAACTTTCTTGATGCGCAGAGGAATGAAGGAGTTTATGCATTTGTGAATTACTTCTTTAAACCGTTCCCCAAGCCTGATTTACTGATGCTGATTCAAGAGTTACAAAATTACTGCAACCGTCGAAGCCTTGTTCTAGACAATACAGTACTCCTACATCGTATGCTCGAGCAAAATCAGGGACTAGCGCAGTTTTTGCGGGGTGACGTTTTGGCACTTGATGGCCAGCCAGACGATAACCATCATATGAACTCGCCCAAATGAACGTTTTGCTAAACCATCATATGGTCGGAAAGACCACTCATGACGTCACAGCGTGAATGATGTTGTGTTGCTGACTGACTCAGAAAGACTAAATCAAGTAGGAATTTTCCGGATTCATGCATTCGTGTAGGCGTGCAGACAAGTTGAACCAAATCTATGGAAAATACGAGATCTATAAAGGCACGGGATGTTGCCACATCAACCGTACCCTCCTTATAATTTATCCAGTCTATATGGGGCAGATTGATATCCCCATCCATTATAATTTTCTTTGTTGTGTTAGCAGACAGGGGTATTAAATAATCATTGAGTGACTGTATATAATCTTCAGTGGTACACGGAGGTCTATACACTGCAGTGACTGTGAAAGAGATAGTACCGATTTTCCTACTGCACAAGACACACTCTAGTTCTGGTGGTGACGGTATTTCAACGCAGAAAATACTGGATTTGTAAACAATGGCAACACCTCCACCTCTGGTTCCACGGTCTTTACGGCAAGCTGTGTAATTAGGCGGGATAAGTTCTGTACTATCCATAAACTCGTTAAGCCACGTTTCATTGACAACGACTATGTCTGGTTCATGCTCAAGAAGGATGCTTTCAAAATGTGAAGTCTTGTTCACTAAACTTCGCGCATTCAAATTTATAACGGTTAGCAAGTCAGGAAGGCGACTCCGCTTGCTCCGGGGTGTTATCGTTTGAGCTGTGACGAGCTACCTGATAAGCCACACGCGTCGCAGCATCATCGTCCCTGTAGTATGCCTTATCATTGACATATAACTTGTCGTGCACTAGACGCACACGTGCTCCATTCAACTTCTCGTTTTTGGCACTTTCCCAGAGGCATTTTCTGCGATAAACCACACCCTTTGAGAAATCTTCCCCAACAGAAATGTCCGTGTTTTTAAGCTTTTTGCAGTTTTGTAAAATTGCAATCTTTTCTTTGAAGTCGTATAATGGGAAAATTACCGGCCGGCGCGATGCTCCTTTTTTTCCTATGCGATGCATTCGCTCTATACTCGTAGGGCAGACACCAACCACAGTGAATAGTTTTTCATTTACAGCTTTTGACAGATCATCAGGGGTTTCATCTTCTTCTTCGGCCAGTCCAAATACGATTAAGTTATTACGCCGCTGGTGATTTTCCAAATCATCTATCTTTTTCGAAAGCTGAGCGATATCTTTTCTCAACTCGTTGACTACTTCTTGTGTCTTAGTTACACTGGAAAGTGCAGATTCAAGGTTATTTAGGCGGTCTTCGAGAATTTTTATAGCAGTACCATTTTCTTTAACGTCCTTTTGTACTGCTCGCTGGTTGCGCGTAATATCACCAAGCGTTTTCGTATGTTCCTTTAGTGTTTGAAGAATTTGTTCCAGCTTCTCATCAACGGTAGGGGGACCCGGGTTCAATTCAATATCCCCACTAGTCACAAGCTTAACAAATACAGACCAGCAATCACACAAAATAAAAAGCAGTGTGCGGGGGCACGGCACGACAATAAGAGACAAATGGTTGCTTCGATACGAAGGTGCACTCTGTCTTACCTGCAGGCAGGCAAAGATGAGCACATTTGAGGCCATGTTCGGATGCGTACAATGCCCGCAACTGAGTTTGTGAGGATCCAGGTGCTTGCTTAGGTAGACAATCGGCAGAACCGTGGTCGACGGTGATTGGTGAATACTTCTGGGGTAGATTCCGTTGTAGACAGCGCACCTCGCTGTCACTGAAGGCGGCTGAAGATAAGGCTCGGCGATCGGCTTGTACTCCAGCTCGCTGAGCATAGTTGATGGCGTTGTAAATGCACCGGTCAGTAGCGGAACCTGCAGGCAGGCAAAGATGAGGACATTTGAGGCCATGTTCGGATGCGTACCGTGCCCGCAACTTTTTGAGCAGGCAATGACTCTACATCATCACTAGAAAACTTTCCCGTTAGCACGAAGTGAAATCCTGCATTTAGCAGGTGTTTTGTGTGCATAACAGTGGATTCGGTTGTTACTGTCAGTGCCTCGTGAGTCTCTACAGTGAGATATTCCAGTTTGTGGAAGGCGCCCTCCTTCCACGAGGCAAAATAGTCCAGACATTCGGTCTCCAACCATAGAAGCCTACAAGATAAAGTAAACAAAAAACGCACAATGAAGCATGATGCAAGAAAATGGCACTAAGCTTTATTTTTGCAGTATGAAAAAAAATGGATGTTTTTTTAAGTGTACTTGCATTCTCGCAAATTAAGACTTAAGAAGGATAAGCGCTTTTTGATCTTTCAACCATGAGGAATGTACCTTTCATCACTTGCACTGTTGAAGGGCATCTTCCAAGCATCCCTGCTGACAGTACAAAATGTAGTGCTCTTGATATTGTGCACGGAAAACCACTTGTACACTGTCTCCATGAATTCAACTGTCGGCAAGCAATCCTCGAATCCAGGAGCACCAGGACGATGTCCGTGCTGCTGCAAAAATCTCAGGACTGAAGTGACCTTAAAAAAAACAGCAGTGAGCATCTAAGCTGACTTCAGCCCCAGGTTTGAGGAGTTAAAACTGGAGATATTGAAGAGATACAAATAGTTGATAGCTTTTAAGCAGTACTAGAGACTGTGACTACCATTTATACTTATATGCAATGTTCACACAATAAAGTTCACCAATGCATATTTTACCTGCGGCGAGAAAATGTCAACAGCTCTACTGACATTCATTTTCTCGAATTTACTTGGCCAGAGGTGCTTCTTTGTCAGGCACCGCACCATTTTAAAAGCACCCTGCCGTTCCTGCACCTTGTAGAGCAACCTATTAAAAAATAAAGGGTTAGTATAATAATACAAAAGTTACAAAACAAAAAAGCATTGTTTGTTACCTTAAGTAAACTCGCAGGATAAGCTTCCCTTTGTTCCTGAAAATTCTCTTTTCATCAAGAAACTGCGACCTGATATTTTTCAGGATATGGCAGTAGTCAAATGACAAGTAGAGCTGCCGACTTTCATCTAGAGGGTGTCTAGAAAAACAATGTTTAATAATGAATATTATGTCAGCTTAAAGCAACATCATAAATTCCATACACAACAGCCGCAGTGCAAGCATGACAGCAGATTTAGCACAGAAATATTCATAGCAACACATGCGTTACATGAGGCAACATTGAATGACTACTCACATTATGACAGGCTTGATAGGGCCACCTGACAAGCTTGAAAAAAAATATGCAGTTTGCCTGATGGTTGTCTGCAACTAGCCTCACCACCTGAAAACCTGCCTCTTCGACAGATGCCATTACTTTAAGGGCAAGAATCACTAGTTGTCCTCCATAGGACCTTCGAAAAATAATACCCAACCGGTAACCTGCAAAAGAATATAACAGTTGCAAATTTGACAGATGTCATGAATTTTCTGCCATATTTTGACACAGCTAAAAACAACATACCTGTAATGAGTTGGAGAGGCAGACAAAGAAAAAATAGAAGGGTGTTGCCAATTCATCTTCTAGGTTGTAATCAACTTCAGCACCTCCCAAGTTGACCAGACCATGTAGAGCATCTGATTGCTTGTGGTATATAGTAGCCTGTTTAATAAACATCTCGTCCATAATAAGGGAACCACATCGTGCCTGCAGAGAATAATGTAAAAACATACATAAATAATTTATTGATGTGCAACGGAGTATTTTACCTGTTCGGAGTACAGTTTTGCTTCTACGTGGAGCCGCTGCTTTATCAGTGAATAGACTACCTCTCCAGTGCAAGCACCGATTTACCTCTTCAATGTCGACCTGCACGGTAATTTCAGCACGCCACTCTCTCTCAGCAGCTGGTAACATGATGGAGATTTGGCATGCCAGAGTACACACTGGCGTATAGTTTCTTCCTGCCAGCAGCGCTTTGATGAGCCCAAAAAAGCCAGCTGCTCTTGAATGAAAAGGGCTCTTACATCATTTTCCTCCACTTTTTCCTGAAGGAGTCCAAAATTGTGAAAGGCAAAATTACAATGAACAGTAATTGTAATTGACAATCCAATAACGGATACCATACCTGAAGGACCGTGAAGTTTGTTTTCTTCATTACTGCCTCAGTTTTTTTCTTTTCATGTCTGAGCAATGAGAGCTCCCCTTGTAGCATTACAGTTTTCTCCACAAGGCGTCTGCATTTTCTCGAGAGTGTTGCTACCTGCCTGAATAGTTCTGAAACTCGGGAAACCGAGAGCCTCGTTTGTGTTCCCTTAGCTGCCGGCTTTGAAGACAACAGGTCGTTTCTCAGTGCTTCTTCTGGAGCTAAATGTAAGGTGGGAAGCAAAAGCTGGCCAGAGGAGGCTTCTTGGATTGGCTCTAGCAAAGACATTCCTGAACGCTCCATTGGAGCTCCTGGCGGAGGTTGTCCTGCAGGTTCAGAACTCCCAGATTTATGAACAGTTACAGCCTCGTTGTTTCCATCATCACTGGTTAGTGCTTCTGCAGCAGCTGTGTCAGGAATACATTCATTTTGCCTGAAATTCAATAAACAAACAAGTTTTATTACAACAGCGGCAACAGACTGCTATACAGTTAAGCATCATATTTAGAACCAGCATACGTTGTTTTTACTGGTAAACAGACAAAAAATGCGGCAAAAGAATTGTATTTACCTGTCATTTTTCACAAGCCCAGGAGACTCGCTCACAGAAGGAGCTGATGCAGGAAATTTTCGTTTCAGTAGGCGTCGCGTCCGCTTTGGTGATGGCTGCAAGTACACAGGGAATGCGGGAAAAACTGTTGGCACAGCATCAGGTTTCAACCTCCGCAGCTTAAGGCCTTCACGATAGTTTTCTGGCCTGAAGTGAAGGCTGCAGACCCTGCTTCGGTCGCTTGGAACCCAGGGCTCTTTCCCTGGGCCTGGAAAAAAAGAGGGACATCGTAAAAAATAGGTATACATTAATTACTTCACGCGGGTACGTACCGAGTACCGCTCAATGCAACGCAAACTCGACTGCTGGAGCGCACGAGAGCTCCGAAGCTCGATCGCCACTCGGCGGGCGCCGTCGTTCAAAATGCACATTAAAAGCATGTTTCAAAGCTAAGTGCAGCATAGTAACTTACCTTCGCCTTGCCTAGAGATGTTTTTAAACCATTGGTTCCGAATATCGGTCACGGGGAACTCATGAAATGAAATTCCTCTTGATGCTCGGCCGCTTGACTTGCACAACGGCATGCAGCTGTAAACCATCGTGCATGAAGCCGCAAACGCGAAAGCCGGCACCCACGGGGCTGAGAACCACAGTGTCACTGAAACAGAATCTGGCAATCAAGATTTAGCCACACCAACAGATCATCACGCACTCAGCTAACCGACTGTTTCGCGCACGTGCGTGCGGGCGGCCACGGGGTGGGGGTGAACACTAGCGCCACTGTCCGTGGCGGCGGTTTGGAAGACTAACAAAAACCACACAAGCAAAAGCAAATCAGCTGCGCTGGAGCAGCGCCGCATGCGCAGGTCGCCCTTTATACAGTAGGTCGTGGCGACGGCGAAGCGCACACCGCACCTGCTGCTCCTCTTCTGTTGCCATGGTAACGGTGCATGCGCACAACTGGTCTCTGCTAGCCATAGCGAAATGCTCGACTGGTAACCCAGTGTAGCTCTTCCTGCAATAAATGCAAAAGGCTGTTTTTTTAGAAGGGAAACGCAGCCCATCGCCTCAGGGTGCCGAGCGAACGCCGCTGTTGCCCATGATTGGCCGGGTCCATTGTGACGTGATCTATGGAGATCTCCGGCCAGCACCGACGGCGTTGCTTCGGCTGGCTTGTGTGTAGGAATTATGTGTAGGAAATTATGGATAATTCAAGTAGTGTTGAACAGTTCGCACTCTCACCATACATGTTCGAGTCATCGATCAGCAGCTTCAGAGAACGACGGAGCCGACGACGCCGCGTGTGCGCCGGCAGCCAAAGTAACGTAGCAACATTTGCACATGCTGGAAATCTCGACTTATACTTGATTTTCGTAGGTGGATGCACGTACATATCTTTAGCACAGGTGCATGTACAAATGGCAATGAAAGAAAGTAATTTGCGCCGAAACGTTTTTGTGTACTCGCTGCTGCTTAAAAGCCGGACAACCGGCTTTTTGTAACACCTGAAAACATGACCGAGTTCAAATCGCTCCCATGCTTTCAGAAGTTGCGCGAGGTACAGCATTTGCTTGTTCATTTATTTATAGTGACGTGCCTAATTAAACTTGAAGGCCTTTTAGGACTAGAGAGAATGCCAAACTGCATGACTTGGTATGGGTTCACTGCTGTACTGCTGCGCGAAGAGACGAGACGACGGAGGAAGCTCTCGTGTGCGCTCTTCTTTCTGTCGCATGTTCAGGCTACGGTTCAACCACAACACTTCGGCAATTAACCCTGTGCGTTTTTTTTTCATGCTGAACGCGCTTTTGAACAATAATTATAGCTGCTCATCAAAAGTAGTCTGCCGCAATATATATATATATATATATATATATATATATATATATATATATATATATATATATATATATATATATATATATATATATATATATATATATATATATATATATATATATATATAAATATATATATATATATATATATATATATATATATATACCAAAAGTGATTTCTGGCAGCTGATTTAGTCAATATAATATAAAATCACCAAAAATTGAAGAAACATAACAGGATTTAATTAACGACGTTTCGGCTGGAGGACCAGCCACACTCGAAAAAGGCTGGTCCTCCAGCCGAAACGTCGTGAATTAAATCCTGTTATGTTTCTTCAATGTTTGGTGATTATATATATATATATATATATATATATATATATATATATATATATATATATATATATATATATATATATATATATATATATATATATATATATATATATATATATATATATATATATATATATATATATATATATATATTTATATATATATATATATATATATATATATATATATATATAGTATAGAAAGATAAACGTATTTGGTTGCTAGAGGCAAAAATTCAAAGTTGAAAACGCTTCATGTAGCCATAGATTTATTTTGAGTCGACGTTTCGGACAGAGCCTGTCCTTTCTTGAGAAAGGACAGGCTCTGTCCGAAACGTCGACTCAAAATAAATCTATGGCTAAATGAAGCGTTTTCAACTTTGAATATATATATATATATATATATATATATATATATATATATATATATATATATATATATATATATATATATATATATATATATATATATGCCGCGGCACACTAGTTTTTATGAGCAGGCAGCCATAATTTTTGTTCAAAATATTATTGTTCAACTATATATTTGCTGCCGTTGCGTGTCCAGATAACCAACAGAAATACTTGTGGCAGATATATGCGCACTGCGGCTCGTCGAGTTTGCCGTCCTGAGTCAAGGACAAATTGCATGAATTCTGACGCCATTGTCAATCGTCAGCCATGACCAGGCGTTCGTGAATTCAAATTTTGCATTGCTCAAGTATACTAGGTTGATATCATCAGATTTGTTCAGTTAGGTGCAATTGCATGTGCTGCGTCCTGAAGTAATATTAAGAGCATTGCTTGTGCTGCCAGGAGTTGCAAAAAATCAAGAAAGTGCAAAAAGGCACACACTCTGTAACGAGCTCAAAAGAGTTGAAAACTTTGTGCCTCAATAAGGCAGTACACGAAGTGGCTTTATTTAGATCAGCATGGATGTCAACGAGCTGGAAAAGGCAAGAAGTTTGCAGACAGGTAAGAAAGTAATATACCGAAAAGAGAAATATTGATACAATTAACATATTTCGTGCCGAGAGCTTCGGTATTCTCTGTACTGCCAGGTTGCCTGGTTAACATGGAAAAGGCTGGAGGAGAACAACCGAAGGATTTGACAAGGGCGTGTGCTGAGCGCTGTTCGAAAGAAGTACCATGCCAAAACTGGTTTATATACAGGCGTCAAGCATTACAAAAAATGCCCGAAATACACAAAGCAAACAGAACTGGCAGTAGATAGCGTTGTTCACCAAAGCGCGAGGAGCAGCGGAGAAAAGAAAGCAGGACAGCTGGCCTACTCTCCGATAATAGCGTCACTTCCGCCAGTTCTCTTTTTGCCGTCCCCCACCTGGCGCTTCAGGATGCGAAGAGGGCGTGCCTGCGGCGAGGTTTTGAGAGCGATTGCAGCTCTTTTTGCGGACAGAATCTTGAAAAAATGTACACACAATTTCTAATGTCTCTTTTTCGAAACTACAGCGTTTGAGGCAGTTTGAAAACCGTTTCAGCTTCCACTTAGGTGTGCGTTTCATGGGGAGGAAAGCGCGAGCCACCTCCGTCCCGATTAACTTGAGAAACCTCTGCTGACGCCGTTATTTCCTCCCCACACGCTAGGAACGCAACTGAAGGAGGAATTGGTGCCAACGGCTATAATACAACTCAAGTTCTCTGTACAAAAAGGTTGTAAAACGAGAAAATATTCCTCTTTATTTCTCTAGCGCTTTTGAATTTCTGACCCACGCGGCCGTTGTAACCGCCGCGCATTATTTGCGTGCTTCGTGAACTCCGACAATCACGTTATCTCAGCTGATCTCGAGTGCTTTGCGGCGCCGGTCACTTTGGCGTCGTGTTCCTTAATGCGTTAGTGGTGGTGCAGCGATAGCTATGGTGGTGTTCGGTTTTGTGCTCGTAACATTCATAACTGCCAAGGGTGCAGGGAGATTCCCACGGCTACGACGGGGGAACTATTACCTGCTCACGCTTTCTCGGGAGCCAGCGCTCATTTCGGCACCGTGTGTCATGATCTATGATATTATGATATAATCGCTGCTGTTGAACCAATGATCGTGTTTGGTTGGCAGAAGTGCGGACACATCGTGGGAACCGATTATGCCAACGTAGGTTATCTGCATTCAATTGCTGTCGCAGATATTAGCAAGACAGCGAACGCCAATGCGTGATAGTGATTTGTTTTTGCGTGCTCACACAAATACTGAATAATTTTTTAGCAACTATCAACGATTGTATGGTACATCGTGTGTGCATCTTACTGCGCGCACTTACTGTGCACGGATTGTTCATTCGGTAATGCATGAACTGGATATGCACGGAAACATTACACATCACGTGAATTATGGCACGAAATGCTGTAGCAAAAATTTCAGTGGCGCCAGTTGAGATAAACTTAACACCTTTGTTAAGTTGGCACACATCTGTATTGTACTAAATGCTATGAAGTAATCTCTTTTCGACTGAAATTAACGGGTAAGATGTGTCAATAAACAATGCGAAATATGTTATCCCTTTTCCTAACAATTTTTTAGCGCTGCTTTGTCGTGTGTTGTCATGGACAATAATACGTCGTTATGGTGCCCCAGCCTGCTTTGAACTTAGCTGAAGGGGGATTTGGCGCTAGCGTCTGTAAGAAGTGGCCAAGGGAAGGTGTAGGAGCTATCAAAGCCGAGCCCGCTCTCTCGCCACAGCGCGGCCGCGCCGTCGGTGCACCTCTTTCTTAAACCGTGCATTACAGCGAGCAGCTCGCGGTGAGTGGTAGAAAAACGACAGTGTTCGGGCGTCAGCTCCCAAATCCTGATGTTAGCTGGTTCGCTGAAAAAAAGCCCAAAGAGCTGCTAAAATAATACGAATAATTCCGCAGGAAGGCATTGCGGTGGCTTCTCTGGATATGTTCATCATCATCATAATCAGCATGACTCCGCCCACTGCCGGAAGAAGGCTTCTCCCGTATATCTACGATTAACCCTATCCTATTCCAGCTGCGCCTCCCTTATCCCCGTAACGTTCGTAATTTCCTCCGCCCACCTATGTTTCAGCCGCCCCCAGATGCACTTGCCCTCTTGGAATCCATTTGGTATCTCAAGCAACCATCGGTTATCTTGCTTTCGCATCACAAGCCCTGCCCATGACCATTTCTTAATCTTGATTCCGAATAAACTATCATTAACTCCCGTTTGTTCCCTGATCCATTCTGCCCTCCTGTCGCTTGAAGTCACATCTGCCATTTTCCTTTCCATAGCTTACTGTACTCTGCTCAAACATAATCTCTTAAGCTATTTATGCCCTTTGACACCCCATATAACACCCCCTAGTCCCTCACTAGATAGAGTTGTAGTGTTCTGCAGATTGGAGTGTTCTGTAGTGTCCAGCAGATTTGGACCAGTTGTAAAGCCAGTAATGTGTGGCAATACGCGGCACTCTTTTTCCAATGGCTCTTTCTACTGATCTAGTTAATCTTTCTAACATCAATAGTTTCATTAAGCCTCATAATCTTCATTGTTGCTCTTGCATTCATGTTAATCTCAGATCTGGTCGAAATAAGCAAGAAGAACTTGACTGTTTTTTCAGAGAAGTGGAAACTTGTTTCAATGTTGCTATGTTTTCTGAAACGTGGTTTACTTGTGAAGGTGACGTCTATGTGATTCCGACATACAAGTGTTTCTATATGAACCGATCCATAAGAAGGGGAGGTGGTGTTTCAATGTTAGTTTCGAATCTAATGGAATCAGAAATGTTGCCTGAATTTTGTTGTATTACACCCCATTACGAAGTCCTGGCAGTCAAGTCTGGCACAAGGATATTTTGTGTCTGCTATCGTCCACCGGGTGGCAGTTCTGCTGAGGTCTTTTTATTTCTTGATTCATTCCTAGAATTTGTTAACATGAAACAATATGAGTTAATTTTAGGTGGCGGTTTTAACATTGACATGCTGGCCAACAATAACACAACAATCGAGTTCAATACTTATCGTTCACTCCTGTGTAAATGTCATTATGTCATCTACACGGATTACGACAGAATCAGAAACACTTTTAGATCTTTTCATAACAAACTCCAAAACAGAATGCTTGAAATCAGGCACCATTGCTTATGCTCTGAGTGATCACATGCCAATATTCATATCTGTTAATCTCGCTCCGAATTCTCAAAGACAACCCGACCAAATGTCATTTTATCGCGTTATAAATCATCACACGTTATGCGAGTTCAAGGAACGCTTATCTATTGTTAACTGGGAACATGTTTTTGAGGAAAGCGACCCTGACGAAGCATACGAAAATTTTTTAGAGATTCTTACTGACATTTAAAATGCTTCCTTTCCGCTGAAGAAATTCTCCCAGTCAAAGAAAAGTAGGAAACCATGGGTCGACGAGGACATGTTGCAGTTGATAAGAAAACGAGATGAACTTTACAGACTGTTTTTACAAAGTAGATGTCCTGAAGCGCTGAAAACATTCAAAAAATTTAGGAACTTCGTCACAAAGCAACTTCGCGTCGCTAAAAAGCAATATATTTATAACCGATTTTATTCAACTGGTGGACAGTCTGAAAAAGTTTGGAAGGTTTTAAAATCTATCTTAAGTAATTCTTCCGAACCGACCCCAAAAATTATTCATGAAGGGATTGAAATAAAGGTTCTGATCTAGCAGATGCCTTTAATGACTATTTCCTTTCCTTTGCTGACACGTCAAGCGGCGACGTAAATCTGTCCTATATGAGTGCCCGAAATGGTGAAACAATATTTCTAACACCGGTTACAGTAAATGAAGTAATTACAGAATTTTTAGCGCTTAATAATAGTAAAGCCACAGGTGCGTCAGGTTTTCAGATACAGCCCATAAAATTTACCATCGGCATTCTTGGACCTTGCCTCACCCATATCTTCAACCTATCCTTGGTTTCCGGCGTTTTTCCGCGTCTTATGCAAAGGGCAAAAGTGACAGTAGTGTATAAAAAAGGTAACCAAAATGAAATGGGAAACTATCGCCCGATATCAATCTTACCTGTGTTTTCTAAAGGCCTCGAAAAAGTTATTCTTAAACGGCTATCCTGCTTCACTGAAAGATGTAACATTATCACTACCGCTCAATATGGGTTTCGTAAAAATAGATCGACTGAGTTAGCTCTCCTTGCTCAGAAAGAATTCATACTAAAACATTTTGAAGCAGAAAACATGGTACTTGGATTATTTTTAGATTTTTCAAAGGCGTTTGACCTTGTTAATCACTCTGTGCTGCTCAAAAAATTAGATAACTAAGGCATTAGAGGCATAGCCCATATGCTGATTTCCTCATACTTGCGACATAGATCTCAGTTTGTTAGTATTGCCGGTGAATGCTCCCAGTTGAAAGCGGTAGCTTCTGGTGTTCCACAAGGAAGCATTTTGGGTCCGTTTCTTTTTGTTCTCTATATCAATGATATTGTTCGCATCGATAGCACTGCTAAGTACATAATTTACGCAGATGACACTAGTCTGTTTTTTTCGGGTACTTCAACGGTTGATCTCGCAAATCGAGCTAATAAAACCTTAAAAGAAATAAATACTTGGACTGCTGATAATCACTTAAGAATTAATGTTAGTAAAACTGCAGCTGTTATGTTCACCCACGTCACAAACACTTTGAACTTTCTCTAATTGAATTAAAAATACCAGAATAGAATTTGTGCAGACTGTGAAAACTCTAGGTGTTTACTTTGCATCAGATATGTCGTGGAATGATCATATTAATTACGTCGTTAAGAAACTTTCCAGAACAGTTGGTATCATGCGCCGCCATTGCTTTAATTTTCCTACGTCAGTCACCATGTTACTTTATCACTCTTTGTTCTCTTCCATAGCCAACTACGGATTTATGGTGTGGGCAACAACAACAGCCGAAAATATTAACAAACTCACAGTCTTACAAAAACGTATTATACGCATTGCATGTAAAGTGCCGTATTGCTTCCACACTGCGAGCCTTTTCCACTGACACAACGTTATTCCAATGAAATCCATGTATAATTAAAGGCTGTGCCATAAATATAAACTCGCCATAATGAAAAATGATTACTCCTTACTTACACTTGCTGGGTTAGAGCAAAGCAGAACTGTGTATGATACCCGCGCAGCAGAGCTTTGGAATGTTAAGAAATGCCGCACAAACTATGATAAAGAAATGTTGCAGCATATTTTACCGACACTTCTGAACCAGTTGTACTGCCACAAGAATCTTGATGTCTCCAATATTTCTCTGAAAGAATTGTCCCAATTGTTCCTGTAGTTCTTTTTTCTTGTTATTACCATTTTGAGCGGATGAGTCAATTTTGCTGTCCCTTATTTTCTCCTCTCTGCGTTTGCCTTTATAGGCTCTTGGACCTAAAGTAGTTCTTTTTTCCTTTACATGCAGAATGTACTGCGTACTGAACGTACATGTGTCGTTCTATGTACTGAACATACGTGTTTTTTTTTCCCTTACATTTTGTTTGATGCCATTTTCTACCGCCGTCAATGCTGCACTGTAAGAGGAAGCCAGGACCTTTCAAGCTGTCTATACAGCTTTTTTCCTGGCTGTCCTCGCAACACCTAGTTGCGGAAATAAACCTTCAAACCTAATGTGGGCAGCGGGGCCCGTTTTAGCCAAGGGCAGCCTGTATAGCTACACGCTGCACAAGAGCAACAACAGCAACTTCAGCCTCTGAAGTCTGGTAGAGTAAAACCATTACAACGTACAATGCACTCTCAAGCGCAGGTCAATGTCTGGATCTAAAGGCGATAACACACCCTACAGGAACGCGTATTATTATCGCCTCAGTAAGGGCAACTTTATTTGTCAAACAGAAGATTAAATTTTGTGACTAACGTGTTAAGAAAATATGCGGAATAAGGTCACCTTACAGTATTCAATACCATTTACAAAGTGTGTAAACATGTCAGCGCCTCGCCTAAAAGGTGTAACACACGTAGTGAAGATTTTATGCAGAACACAACAAAATGTAACACTAGAAAAGGGGACGGAACATCTATCATCTACATAAATATGAGGATAATAAATCACTCTGAGAAGCGCTTCAACAAGGCAAGCAGAGGAAATGTTTGACTAGAGCAATCAATGCGAAAGTGTTCTGTAGAGGACCAAAGAGCGGGTTGTCTTGATCTGTCATTATAAACCAAGCACTCTTGTTTACCAGCTTAGCGTGCAGATAATGCACGGAGTTCTCGGGATTTTTGTGTAAGGCTCAGTTTGAGAGAAAACCAGTCATTCAGAATTGTTTCCATGAATGGAAAGGATAGGATTCGGTATAGCTCCAGAATACTGGCCTCTGGGGCGTGTTGGTGAATGATGAAATGATCGGCGCCGCAAGTACAACGACACAAGAAAAGAACAACACATGCGTACACTACCAACGGTTTAATAGACGGAAAGGAGGCATATCTATAACACTCAGCTCAAGAAT